>NC_133438.1:10585179-11185179 GCF_011762505.2 Arvicanthis niloticus
TCTTGGAGACTCTTGTGGAAGAATAGGAGGAAGAATGGGGAGTCCCTCAACTGGAAAGGAACTCCACAGGAAGACCAACAGAGTAAAATTGTTTGGACCCATGTGGCTCTCAGAGACTGAACCCCAACCAAAGAAGACACAGGGTCCAGATGTTGGCCTACCTGCATATCTATAATACAGGAGCACCTTAGTCTTTTGTGAGTCCTGAACAATTGGAGAGAGGGATTTCAATAGCTCTTGCCTGTTAGCAATATGTTCTTCTAACTGGGCTAACTTGACTGTCCTCCATGCAAGAAGATAGGTATAACCTGTCAGATTGCTATGCCAGGGTTGTGGTATACTGAGTTGGGGGGCAAACTTATGTTCAGAGGAGAAGAAGAAGGTGGAGTGGAGAGAAGGATTTTAGAAAAACCTTACCTGGATAGTACAATTAGTGGTATGTAAAATGAATAAGTTAATAAACAAAAAAACCAAACAAACAAACAAACAAATAAATAAATAAATAAATAAAACTCAAGAAAAAGAGAAAAAATATTTTCCCATTATTAAGGTTGCCATTTGGGACTTTTGACATTGTCTATTTCTTACTAAAAAAATTTTGAGTTTGTAAAGTTCTATTTATTAATTGTTGATCTTATTGACAGAGGTGTTTCTGCTCTGTTAGAAAATTGTCTCCTATGTCAATGTCTTCATGGGTCTTCCCCAATTTTTCTTCAATCAGGTTTATTGTATCATGTTTTATCTTGATGCTTTTGATCAATTTGGACTTGAGTTCTCTGCAAGGTGATAAATATGGACCTGTATTCATTCTTCAACATGCAGAGATTTAATTAGACTAGCACCAACTGTCAATGGTGCTTTCTTTTCATCACTGTATATATTTTGGCTTCTTTGTGAAAAAATCTAGCGTCCCTATGTATACAGGTTTATTTCTGGATCTTCAGTTTGATATTATTGAACAATATGTCTATTCCTATATCAATACTGTTGCGACCCAAGCTGGCCTACGTTCGGGGGCCAAAATGTCTTGGACTACTCTATTAATTTTGGAACCCACACTGCTAAAATCTTTTGGGGCTAAACTGTTAGAGTAAACATTGCACCAAGCTGCTCCGGTCTGTGGGTCACGGGTCGGAATTCAGCAAGAGAGAGAGAGGACAGACATGAAGAATGTGTGTCCTCTGACAGAGTGTGATTCAATCCCATTTATTCTTCAGTCTCTCTTCCTAGTCCAAGTCCCAAGTCTTGAATTCCTAGTTCCGAGTGCCTCTAGGTTCCAAGCTTCTTTCCAATCTCCCTTCAAAGTGCCCTTTCCAATACCTAATAATAATTTCTTCTGTGTGCTTCTTGCCTTTTATATGTCTCACTTCTAAGCCACGCCTTTAAGTCATGCCTTTAAGTCATGCTTTAAGTCTTGTCTCTAAATCTGATCTCTAAGTCACACCCTTAAGTCACACACCTTTAAGTCTCACACACACAAGGGAAAATCCTGGGTATCTAAAGCAAGATGTTATCAGAGTGTGCTCAGCTGTTGTAGGCTATTGTAATCAAGTCTGTTGTCAGGGTATATGGCTCAAGATGGCTACAAGGATGATACCCACCTTCTGTCAGCTCCCCACACAATACCATGTAATTCATTTTATTTTTGTTCTGTAAAACACCATGATATTGGAACAGTGATAACTGTAGAAGTTTTTTTATTGTTCATGACTGTTGTATATGTCCTGAGATATTTGTTTTCAATATGACACTTAAAGTTTTTCTCTCAAAGTATAATAAATTTGGCTGGGATTCTGATGTTAATAGAATTGAAAATGTATATTGTGTTTAGTAGTTTGGCAATTATTATTGGTAATCCTGCCAAACCATGATGGAAGATGTATCCATCTTCTGATATTTTTACTTTCTTCAATGACTTGAAGATCTTGTCATATTGGACCTAGACTTCCTTGGTTAGAGTTACAACAAGATATTTTTACATTATTTGTGGCTACCGTGAAGGGTGTTGTTTCATTGATTCTATTTAGAACTCAATAATCAATTGTAAAACGGAGAGCTACTAATAATTTTGAGATAACTTTCTATCAGTCTACTGTGTTGAAAATATTTTTCAGATGAGGGAGTTCCTTGTTGGATTTTTGATTTTGCTTATTTATACTACTCTATCATTTGCAACTTCTTGTACTTTGACTTATATTCTGCAATTCATATGCCCCTTGTTTTATTAATCTACGAAAAAAACCTAAAGTTCTATATAGAATTCATAGACAGTGAAAAGACTTGTGAAAATTAAGGATAAGCCACTAATTTTTTGGAAAAGTTTAAGTTTCTCTGCCTTTAATTTGATATTGGCTATGATCTCATTTGTATTGTCTTTTCTTAGATTGGGTATATATAAATTGTCTGATATCTCCAAGAAAGTTATCACTAAGTGGATTTGATTTTTCTCAAAACCTTTATCAGCATTTAATTAATTCAATTTCTCAAGTTTGTTCATATGGTGGATTACATTTTGAGAATTTTTTTCATCTTATATCTCTGCTTTGAGGAAATATACTTGATCATGATTTATTATCTTTTTGATATGTTTTTAGATTCTGTTTATCAGGTTCTTATGGTATTATGGGGGCAATATTCATAAGTATACTTGATCTGAATCTCTCCTTTTTTGTGTCTTTGTGTGCTTCAGATATCATGGTTTGTATGCCCTCATATAATTAGTTCAGTAACGTGTTCCTTTGATTTTTATTTTATTTTTTATTTCTGAAGTATGGTATTAGGTTTCTTTTGAAGGTCTAGTTGCATTGTGTGCTAAAACCATTTAGTCATGGACTTTTCTTGGATGTTTGACTTTTAACGACTACTTTGATTTTCTTTTTTTCAATATTTTATTTATTTACATTTCAGACATTGTCCTCTTTCCGCATTTCTACCTCATTAACCCCCAACCCATCTCTTCTCCTTATTGTTTTTATGCCATTTAAATTACATGCAAGTATTAAAGTCTGTTCTAGGCTGAGAAACTAGCAATATAATAGTCACAAATAGTCAAGGAACAAGCAAGACAATAAACCCAGATAGTCAAAGAACAAGCAGGACAATAAACAGAGTTCCACGATCACTGTTTCTAAGGACTTACCAGGATTACCAAAACATCTGAGCCTACTTTCCTAGCTCAAAGTCATTTTCATGCCTGAAGCCTACTTCTTTGTTCTAGCTTAAGATTTCGATTCCTGCCTGTAATTGCATCATTTTCTAGCCTAATGTCAGATTCTTGCCTGCAGTTCATTTCCTTGTCCTTGTCCAAAGTCAGATTCCTACCAAACAGCCCATTTCCTTGTCGTTTTCCAATGGCAGATTTCTGCCAGGCAGCCCCAAAAGCTCTCCACTTCTCCATCTTTTTTTAGTTCACAAACCAGACTGAGGCTGTCTTATGTGGTTCTCACAAGATGATATTGATTTAAATTTCATAAGTGTGATTATCTTAGTTTGGGTTTTACTGCTGTGAACATACACCAAGAAAAAAAAACTCTTATAAAAACACTTAATTCAGGCTGGTTTACAAGTTCTGAGGTTTATTCCATTATCATCAATGCAGAAGTGTAGCATTATCTAGCAGACATGGGGCAGGCAGAGCTGAGAGTTCTACATCTTCATCTGAAAGCTGCTAGCAGAATACTGTCTTTCAAGCAGTTAGTAATAGGGTATTTAAGCCAAACCACACAATGACACACCTACTCTAAAAATGCCACACCTAATCTTAAAAGGCCACACCTCCTAATAGGGCCACTTCCTGGTCCAAATGAACCATAACATACAACTCCCTGGCCCTCAGTGGCATGTTCAAACATGATTCTATGGGGGCCATAACTAAGTGTAGCATAATACAAAATACACTTAATTTAATTTCAAAAGTCACCATAGTCTAAAGTAATCTCAACAATGTTAAAAGTTTAAAATCTCTTCTGAGGTTCATCCATTTCTGAAACACAGCTTCTTTAGTTTATCATAAAATACTTCCCAGAAGTTTTCACCTGAGTGATGCTAGGCTCTACTTAATCAACACTAATTTTTTTAGCTCCAACTAATCAGCATAAACTGTGCCAGCAGTCTCATTCTTCTCTTGACTAAAAAGCCAGAGCCAAATGAGCAAAACTGCTGAGTTCTGTTGCTTCCTGGGGCTGGAATATGGTCCTTTTATTATATTACATTATCAACAGATTTCTGTTTTCCAATTTCATCACTAACTAAGCTTAGCTGTGTTGGAACATGCCCTGTAGGTTGCCATATATTAGTTTTCCTTTCTAGGGTTGCTATGCTTGTTCAAAATGCTCTTCATGAGACTTAAAAATAGAACAAAGTTTCTGCTCATCTTTTAAAAGATTTCTTTTGTCAATACAATTAATATAAATGTCTTACCTTAGTCTCAGGTAGACTCCTCAGATGAGGGCATAAAGCAGGCCAATTGTTCAACAAAATAACACACACACACACACACACACACATACACACACACACACACACACACACACACATACACACAACAACAACAACCAGTTACTAGGTCATATAATGAAATTCTTCTTCACTGAATGCTCTTGGGCCAGGTCTGTGTCATTCAAATCAATCTTAGCAACAAAGTGTTTCATATTCTTACTAGAATTTACTCCATTTACTCTCATTTAAAGCTTTCCAAATTCAAAGTTCCAAAATCAGCATTCTTCTAGAAAAAAAGTATGGCCAGGCCTATCATAGCAATACCCCAATCCCTGAAACAAACTTCTGTCTTAGTTTGGGTTTTACTGCTGTGAACAAACACCATGACCAAGGCAACTCTTATAAAAACAACATTTAACTGCTTCTGGCTTACAGATTCCAAGGTGAAATTCATAATCATGAAGGTTGGAACATGGCAACACCAAGGCTGCCATGGTACAAGAAGAGCTGAGAGTTCTACATCTTCATCTAAAGGCTGCTAGAAAAATACTGGCTACCATGCAGCTAGGATGAGGGTCTTATAGCTCACACCCACATTGAAACACCTACTCCAAAAGTTCATGCTTTTTAATAGTGCCACTCTCTGGGCTGATCCTACACAAACCATCACAATGTGGTAACCCAGACACAAAAGATCACTCATGGTATATACTCACTGATAAGTGGATATTAGCCTAAAGAAACTCTTATAAAAACAACATTTCATTGGGTTTTGCTTACAGGTTCAGAGTTTTAGTCCATTATTATTAAGACAGGAACATGGCTGCAACTAGGCAGGCATCATTCAAGCAAGCTCAGAGTTCTATATCATCATCTGAGGGTGCCTTGCAGAATACTGGCTTTCAGGGAACTAGGACTAGGGTATTAAAGCTCAAGCCATCAATGACATGCCTACTCCAAAGAGGCCATACCTCCTAAAATAGTGCCATTCTTTGGGCCAAGAAATATTTATTGCCATTTATGTTTCTACATTTAAAAAAAATCTTTTCATCAATTTACAGTACTTATTAATTAGCAAGTTTTGTCAAAGTTATTTGGCTAAGGTATTTTATTATATGTACTAGATATGAAATACTATATGACATAGACTTTGAAATTATTTTCTTTCATTCCATAGGCTGCATAGTCACTTTGGGAACAGTTTCCTTTGCTGTGGACAAACTAATTTCATAAAGTCTCATTTGTTGGTGTTTTGAAAGCCATTCACTACTGGGTATAATCTTTTTCAGAGAGTTTATATCTGAAATTTCAAGTACATTCCATTTGTTGTCTCATGGAAATTTCAATGTTTCTGACATGGTGTTAATATCTCTACTCTGATTTGAATTTATCTGTATACTTGGTAAAAAAAAAAATACACCAGTGATATTCTGCAGACAGATGAATAGTTTTGTCAGTGATTCTTGAGCAGAGAGTATTGTCACCAAGGTTTTTTGATTTCTTTAAAAAATGGTGAAACTGTAGTTGTTCGTGTGAATTTTGAGACAGAGTCTCTTACTGAAATTTAGGCTAGTTAGGACTTCCTTGGTGTCCACAGGCACAATTTTGAGGAGTTTGAAACTTAGACTTTGGAGGGAAGACACAGATTCCCAAAAGTATAGAAATCTTTATTTCATAAGAATACATCAGAATGGGGCTCAGAGCAGTAGCAAATGTTTGTATTAATTTGGGGGGGGAGTTCTTTCTGGGAAGGGGAATTAAATGAGGAGCTGGAAATTTCTAATTGGGTCTTGTAAGATACATGGACACATTTAGAAGATGTATTCTAGAAAACATATACTATTGAAGAAGTATTTAATAGAAGAGAGACCACGTCACTCAGAGAAAGGAGAATTATTTTCAGAATCCATACTATTTCTAACATAACCAAAGCTAGAAAAGACCTAGTAAAATGGGCAGAAACAAATGAAAATTTTAGTGTAAAGCTTTGAGTAGATTGTTTGAAAAAATCTCAGCAGGAAAAAAAAAACTGATGTTGGCTTTCCACCTGACATCTAAAGAACCAGTAAGAATCAGTGATCAGATCTTTCATGAAAGACAAGAAGAAAATCTAGAAGATACACTATTTCTCTGACAGTTACTGGACAGACTTTATGTTATTTCTTAGGCAAAGTAATTGAAGTAATGGCAAAAAGTCTCCACCTGTGTCACACTTAAATTTTCTTATATGGAAGTGTCCATAATACAACTGTGTGAGAGTATGTACAAGTCACAAAGAGGCCAGTGAACAACTCAGTAGCCACCAGTCATTCCTTACATGCTTATAAGGGTTCTTTGAATGAAACTCAATTTTCCAGGCTATTGCAGTAAGTATCTCACCTAATGAAATATCCATGGCATCACCATTACATAGTTCCATAGGTTCCACTGCATTCTGACCTTTCCTTAGTAAACTGAATAGCACTAAATTTAAGACAATTGAAAGAACAATTTATAGAAGAGTCAGCACCTTAGTCAGGTAATATTTATTCCTGAGTGTTAAGATTCAAGATTACAAAAATGTAAACTAGTTATCATATATTGTATAACTACAGAAAATCAATGAGAAAAGAGACTAAGGAATTTGAGATGCGCAAACAATGTTTCTTCCAAATCATTTATGAATGTGACAGAAATTAATACAATTACAAAGAAAATTAATCTACATCACCTACATTTGGATACGTTTCCCCTAAATGAAGAGTGGTTTCTATTCTCAATAAAGGAAGATGTGGTTATTCCTACTGCAACTTGATATGCCAAAGCTATTTGATATGTATAGAAGACCTTCCCATTTTTGAGTTCGAAGGCAGGCATGGTTGATAGAGTAGAGGTGGTAAGAAGGAGGGACTGAGAATAGAGTAGGAAGCTGTAATCAGAATGTAAATGTTATATAATTTAACCAATAAAATATAATGCCAAAAAAGAAAGAAGATAATCCTATATAACAATATTATTGCTTCAAGTATATTTTTCCAAATAAGTGTTTCAATAACTTAAAAGGCATCTATAACAAAACAAAGAATTCAAAAGAAAAGAACATCTATTCACTACTTGCAGTAAGCTGGACAGCTATTTCTATACTCAAGAGATTAGCAGAGCATGCCTTACACTTTACTGACTGCAGCATTCTGAAAAGAAGAATTTGTACCTCACAGAAGTAGCACAGTAGAGATAATGCTGTTGGTGTGGACAAAGTCTAGTAGCCTGTGATGATGTGATTGTATGATCCTTGGCCTTGTAATTTGTTTGCTATGCATTGGTGTGGGCTATGAAGACATGCCACTAAGCTCCTTCCTTCCCACTAACTATGACAGGCAAGAGGGCTGGCCTGAGATAATGAGAGCAAAAAAACTGTCCCTGTCTCTCCCTGGTTACAACGCTTGTGAGCCCAGTATATTTTGTATGGCTCTGCATATGTGGATCAGATAGGACATGAGAGCTGGAGTGTTGTCTCTGCCTCTTGTTGGTGGCAGCATTATGTAAGGTAGCCAGGACATAGCTGGGCATTTTTCTCTTGTAGTATGGGTGTGGTTCAGCAACTACTCAGTCACAAATAGATGCAGATCCTTGAGTTGGTCCTCTCACATATTTACTTTATGATCTGCTGGAGTACATGGAAGACACAGATCTGCAGATCCAAAGCTTCAGGTTGTCAAAGACAGAGGGCAAAACATGATATTGAAGATTAGTCTTGGTAAGTATTCCATATGGATAGTGGACTATAAGCCATAAGATTCAGACTAAATAAATGCATCAACACAATGAACACATGTAAGTAAAAATAAATGTCAATAATATACTATGTAGTGGGACATAGTGACAGACTATGTCTTCCACAAAGATACTAGTTTTCTTTTGGGGGGGGATGTTGCATGGAAGATAGTTGTACAAATGGACAGGAAGATGAATGAAATCGGGGTGCCTGATTTTAAATTTATGATGACTCAATAAGAGTTTTTAAAAAAGAAATGCAAGAGCAGAGAAAAACTGAAGTAGCTTCTTCTTCTCATATGGTGGTGGCTCTGCAAATGGCTCTAAAGTTTAAAATGGTGAAACAAGTAAAGAAATCTAAGAACATGTGCGTTCACTGTAAATACTTTGGCAACAAAATTCTATACCATCCTAAATCCTATATTTTAAGAGAAGCACATTCTTCTTACAACTATTGGTTATCCCAGGTCCACACTGTGGAGTATTATATAAAATATTCCACTCTGAGGGACAATAGACCCTTTATTTTTTATTCTTTATTTTTTGTAGTTTCGAAAGAATAAATAATGTTTATAGAACACAGGACATTGGATATAGGGTAGGCATAGCCTTCCAAACTAAATCATTTTCATCCTGGGGAGATGATCTTTCTGACTCAGAAAGTTCTACCTTGAAGCATTCCATTATATAGTAACTGTTTTAGACTCAGAGTTGAACAACTCACAAATGTCTGAAAGATAATAAAAGATAAATAAAAATTCCTAAATATAATAAAAATATAAAAGCTTTTATATCTTGTGGTCATAAAAAGAGTAAGATCTTTCAGGGAAAGAGAAAACTTATAAGATTTGTTGAGTTGTATGCTTGTTATAGAGTAAGGTCCAATGATAAAACTTTCATGAGGTCTTACCTCGCTGAGGTAGGCTTTTCTGTGGTCACCTGATGTCTACATTCCTGTAAGTAAGTACTCACACATACATCTGCAGATAGTCCCAATAAAATAATCAGTTTAAGAAAGGAGGAAAGAAAGAAAGAAAGAAAGAAAGAAAGAAAGAAAGAAAGAAAGAAAGAAAGAAAGAAAGAGATAGATGGTAGGAGGGGAGGAAGGAAAGGAAGTAAAAAGAAACAATGAATGAATGAAAGAGAGTAAAAAATAAAGGGAGGAAGAATGAAAGAAAGGTAGAAAATAGAAAAGAAAAGAAAGGAAGGAAAGAAAAAAGAAAAGAAAAAAGGAAAAAAAAGAAAAAAGTAAAGAAAGAAAACAAAAAAAAGAAAAAAATTGTACAGGGTCAGTAAATTGCAAAATTCCCTGTCTGATAGAAACACATAGATGACTCAAGAAAGTAAAAACATAATTTTTATTGGAGAGAGATATAGTAAGCATTGAGTGAGTGATAATCAATGGTTTTTGCTATGGGAAATCTAAGAAAATATTTTATGGGGTATCACACAGTATAAACTGAAAATACAGTATATAAAAATTGAAAATGATTTGATTTGCCAGCAAATTGGAACATAATCATCCACAAGGTAGCAGTCAACAGGCATAAATGAAAACTTGTTGAGGGATATATCGAAGCTAAGACTTCAGTTAGCCATTCTGCCAAACAGTATAAAGCAAACTCAAGTTGTCTGCAGTGAGACCTGGATAGGACATGTGTTGTAGAGAAAAGTCATCCAAAGAAAGCTGTACTAAAGAATGGATATTGACTAAGACAGAGGTAATAAGTATTATATTACTGAGAGGTGTGGGGCTGTTTAACTGAAACAAATATATTTTGCATGCTATTTGGGTATTTGCCTTGATATTTTGCACTTTATTCTTTTTGCTCAACATGTTCCTATTTTGAATATTGTATAAATTTTGAGATTTTTGAATATTGAGGGTACAGCCACCATTAGTCACAAAGCATTGACAGTTTTGTATATTTTCCTTATAGTCAACTTATCTGCTCCTTCGTTTTCTATATTCTCTATGACGTGAGCAGTTGACAATGTTCTCTTTAGCCTGATCTTTCCATTACTCCTTCTCTGCCTTGATAGACTGAAATATATCTAAAACAATTCAACAAAATAATAATGTTACATTAAGTGTTTTATATCAGTTAAGTTCTCACAACCAAGAGAGCCATAAGTGACACAAATATAGAATATTTTTTTTAAATACTGGACAACCATGTAATTCTGAACTGATCTATTGATCAGATTTTTATATTTTAAAAAATTAAATAATGACCATAATACATGTGAATCAATTTTATTTTTTCTACTAATTTTGTATATAAGTTCAAACAACATCTGGTGGAAAAATTAGCTCGTGTTTCTCCAAAATCTGTGATATGTACATAAATATTTGAATAGCATAAAATACAGAGGAAAAGATAATGAATGGATGATAGGCAAACAGACAGAAAAAGACAAATGGGAGACAGACGAAAATGGAGATAAGTAGAGAGAGAGGAAGATATGTGACAGATGATCTATTAGACACTTAATGAAAAAAGGGCATACACAAATAGACGATAGGTAGGGAGCTGATATATTACATATATGTACATACAAATACACAAATATACATACAAATACATATATACATACATATATTGATATATAAACACAAGAGTACTTATATTGAGGGAAAGAGAAAGCAGAGAAATAGATATAGAGTAAGAGAGACAATGAAGAAAATAAGATCCTTTTAAAATTTATTGTACCTTCATTTCCCCATAAACAATTTCTCCCCCTATACTCCCTACCATTCTCCCGTAAGTGTGTGGGGGCTGTCCTGTGTATTCACCCAACCTTGCATATAAAGTCTCTGTGAGGCTGGGTGAATCGTCTTCCACCGAGACTACACAAGGCATTTCAGCTAGTATAACATTCCACTGACAGGCAGTAGCTTTTGGAATAGCCCTCACTTTAGTTATGTGGTACACACATGGAGACCAAGCTGTCCATCTATTACACATGGCCAGGGGAACAAATTACAGCCCATGAATATTCTTTGGTTGGTGCTTCAGTCTCTGAGGTTTCCAAAGGTTATATAGGTTAATTGACTCTGTTTGTCTTCCTGTTGATTTCCATTATATGCTGCAAGCCTCCTCCTGTCCTTCCATAGCTCTATCTGTGGTTTGGCTGTGAGTGTCTGCATTGGTCTGAGTCAACTGCTATTGTGAGCCTCTCAGAGGACAGCTATGTTAGACTCCTGTATATAAGAATAATAGAATCTAATTAATTGTGTGAGAGATTGGTACTTTCCCATGGGATGGGTCTCAAGTTGGGCTGTTTAATGTTTGGCCATTCCCCAGGATCTGTTCCATTCTCTGTCCCTGCATTCCTTGTAGACAGGATACATTGTGGGTTGAAAGGTACATGAGTGTTTTTGTATCCCTAACACACTATGGGTTTCCTGTCTGGCTACAGAAAGTAGAAACTTTAGGGTTCACAGACCCAATGTTGTGAATCATATTTATGGACACCCCCACTAATTCTTGGGTTTCCCTTATATCCCAGGCCTCTGTCTTTTTCTGGAGAGTCCCTCTATCTTTTCATCCTTAACAGTTGTAAATTTCCATTCATTTTTGTCACCTGTTGAAAAACAACAACAACATCAACAACTATCAACAGCAACAAAATAAACCAACAACAGAAAAACAAAACAATCTTGAAACAGACAAACTTTGTTAAAAATTAACATTCCTGATGTCAAGCAGCATTACAGAGCAATAGTGGTAAAAAGTATAAGATTCTGGCACAGAAACTGACACATTGATCAGTGAATTTGTATCAGTGGCCCAGAAATAAATCCACATACATATGGACATTTGATTTTGATAATGAAATCAAAACAATTCAGAGAAAAAAAGAGAGTATTATCAACAAATGATACTGGTCTATCTGGATGTCTTCATATAGAAGAATGAAAATAGATCCATATTTATCACCCTCCACAAAGCTGAAGTACATTTGTATCAATGACCTCAAAGGAAAAAAAAGGTAGACTAAACCTAATAGAGGAGAAAGAGGAAAAAATTCTTGAATGCATTAGTACAGGAGACAATTTGCTGAAGAGAACATCAATTTTACAGGCTCTATGATAAAATGTCATATGTGGGATATCATGTAATTGCAAAACTTCAGTAAAGCAAATAAGACTGTCAATAAGAGTACAGATTGTGAAAGAAACTTCACCAACGCTGCATCAGAAAGTGGGTAAATATCCAAAAATTATAAAGATCATAAAAAATTAAACACCAACAACCCAAATAACCCAAATTAAAATGACCACACACAGCTAAATAGAGAATTCTCAACAAAAGAATCTCAAGGGTCAAGAAGCAATAAAGAAATGTTAAAAGTAATTAGTCATTAAAAGTTAAAATGTTAAAACACAGGAAATGGAAAATCAAAATAAACACTTATAACAAAGAAAGTGAAGTCACTAGATTAAAGTCCACAGACCAAACTTCTTAAGTACCAGCTTTTCAACAGTGCTCCATGGTTAAACAAGTCAAAATGAAAGTACATATAGTATTTTAAATATGCATAAAAGAAAGTAAGTAACAGAGACAGATAGCATGCCTACATGTGGTTTAATGAACAATAATCTTTATCACTGCCTATTTTCATTCAATTTTTTTAGCTGAATGTGTTTTCTTAAATGTAGATTAAATACACTATCTTTACTGTTTATTGTTTTCTGAGTGTTACTTAGTTTTCTGTACTTCTTTATTCATTGTCTGCTGAGCTGTCTACATTTACAGCAGCATGTATATATTGATGTACTCTGAAGTACGTCATTTGTAAATAGTCATGTTGATGATATTTTACATAATTTTACAGGTAGCTGCTTCCTTCCTGAGATACAAACTCTTACCAAACATCCTGGTTTAATGGCTCTTAAATTTTTCTGCCCCTTTTTACCAATTAACCATGAGCCTTTGTTAGTGTGTTGCAAATATATCAGTTTTAATTTTATCTTCACAATTCTGCATTTTGAGTATTTGTGGTTTTCTTTAATGATCTGGATCTGTTTCAAAGATATATTCCTTTGATGAGTACAGGAAACAAGACTTATGTGTGAATAAGAACTTCACTATTTAGGAAGTTTAGAAAAAATGTTGTGTTTGGGGCAAGCCCCAGTAGCTGACAGTAGTTGTCAAAAAAGAGGTCATAAGGATGAAAAAAATAAGTGAGTTAAAGATTGTATTTACGGGAGTATTGCAACCTTGATTGCCTGGCAATCAGAATTCATTTATAATTTAATTATATGAAAATCTGTAGTTAGAAATAAATTTTTTGTTTTGTTTTATATTTTTATTTATCTTGTTTTAATTTTTAAATATTCACTATAGATACTGCTCACTGCCACTCTCAGTCACCTTCTCCCAAAATCCCTCTCACATTCACCCTCCCATTCTCTTCTGTACAGGTGTGGGCACCCTGGTTATCTTCCCACCTTAGCACTTCAAGTCTCTACTAGGCCAGACAAGGTACCACCTAGAATAACATATTCCAAATACAGACAACATCTTTTGTTCCAATCATTCCAGACTCACATGAACACCAAACTGCCAATCTACTATGCATGTGTGGGGAGGCCTAGGTTAAGTATATGTATGTTCTTTGGTTGGTGGTTTGTTCTCTGAGAGCCTCATGTGTCCAGGTTAGTTGACACCATTTGTCATCCTGTGCAGTTCCTATCCCACTGGGGCCTGCAACACATCCTCCTAGTCTTCCATAAGAGTCCCCAGTCTCCATCCACTGTATGACAGTACATGATTGTATCTGTGTGCATCACCTGTGGAGAGTAAACCTTCAGAGCAAAACAGAAGGGAGATGAGGAGGGGAAAGTGGATTTTAGTATCAGGTGTTGGAAAGACAGTTGAGATGGCTAGATGGCCATGAAAATGAATGGAAATATGCAACTGATGAGGTTGAGGAGGTGGGGTGTCATCTTGAAGAAGGAACAAAGACCTGGGATAACAGAATCACTCAAGAATCAATGAGGTTTACCTTATATGTGACTCACTCAATTGGGGATAGGGAACATGAAGAGGCTACCTCTCGTTCTCAGGCAACCCAAGTGATTTTAAACCAAACTATATAATTATATTTGTTTTCTTTCATATAACAATGGATATGCAAAAATATTATTTTAAGTATAATATCTATTATTTCTACAAAATAATAATGAATCATGGAGAAAAGGGTAGTAATAAAATAGGCTATAAGTGAATTTTTATTTTGATTGATAATTTATACCAATTTACAAAACATTAGGTGAGAGAAAATTAAATGAATAGAAATCATATGAACAATTTATATCAAAAAAATTACAAATTTGGACATGTCACAAATTTTGTCAAACTATGAATATAGGCTCCAAGATGATTGTTAAGGTTGACTCATATTTCACTTTGGGTAATAAAATATATTGTTGAATGAACCTTTACAATAAGTTATTATATAAAGCATAATGCCATGAACTAGAATTCTACTACATTATAAAATATTTCATTTAAATTATGACAATTGGTGGCTTCAATATGAATATATAAGTTGAAAGAGATCATTATAAATTAATTTTTTCTCTCTTTTTTAATTTTTATATTTTTTTATTAGATATTTTATTTACACTTCAGATGCCATCCCCTTTCCCCATTCCCCCCCTTAGAAAACCCCTATCCCGTGCCCCATTTTCCTTTTTGCATTTATACATTTCTTTAAAATAATGTTAATCATAAGCGTTATAAGTTTGGAATTGTTCAATCAGAGGTGTAACCCACTGACCAACCTAGATATAACAACTATCTTTGACTGGTGGAGATCCCTGTCTCCCCCCTCTTTCTCTCTTTCATCACCTAGCTTCTCCTCTCCTTCTTCTTCTCCTCTTCTTACTCCTTTTCTTCCTCTCAGTACTCCTCCTACCTTAGCTCCTTACACATCACCCTTCCTGTTAAAATGAAACTTTTCTCTCAAAATACAATTAGAGCATAATTATGCCAATTTGTACCAGTGAGGTACAAGATAGTCCTAATACCCCATCCATCCTTTTGTTGACTAACCAGCACCTCTGTCATCTATCCTAACTAAAACATTTAGTTCTGAACCTGGCTTTAGGATGAATGTCAGCTGACGACCATCCACTCAAATCTTTTCTCTTACGGTAAATAGCTATAAGTTTTCAACCCCATCAGAAATCCAGAATGACTGAGTTAATTATAATTGTGGGAAGCACTAAGCATAGCTTCTAAAACTTAGCCAATTTATAGAGACCTCTGAACACCTGAAAAACCCCTATACTACCGAACGTTGGAGCATCAAATCCTCAGCCTTCTGGCCCAGAATCATCTGACAGACCTTGGTGATGCAGGATTATTAAGGACTGATTACTCTGTCTAGGCAGATATAATCAGTCGACTATTCTGCATATGTGTCCTTTTCTGGACAGTAATTTATCTGTAGATGGAGAGAGGCAATTCTTCCCTATTGGCTGTTAACTCGCAACTGGAGTAACACCAAGGATGCTCAATTTCTTCTTAGAATCCACGACAGGAAGCTGTCAGGAGCAGACAGGTCTCTAATCAATATGAACATTAATATATAAATATTTGTAGCGTCAGTTCTATGACTTCTGATGTTTTGAAAACCAACTATCCATGTAAGGTAACCTGGACTGTTGTCTGTTCACTCCTCTCAGCTATTTCTAAATAAAATATGGAAAACACCCTAACAATAAACTCAAAAATATGAATTTGCTATAGTCCCTTAACTCATAGGTTAAGCGTCCCAAATCAGTTAAAAAGGTTAAAAAAGGGCTGGGTCTAGGCATTGTATTCCTAAATGTGTTATACAGTGACAATGCCCATGAGCGTATCAATATTCATCTCATTTTTATATTAATAAGAGGCTCATACCAATGAAAACCTTAAATTTGAGATCAAAGTAAATTTTGTACCATTTAAGAATTTATAACTTCATCTTGATAATAAGTATACAGATTTCTACCAATTGGTTATGGCTATGCAATAAGTCCTAGCTAGTCCCCCCTGTTCCAACAAAACCACTACTTTTCCCTAGAAAGACAGACCATTATTAACCACATTAGTCCCCAAGCTCAAGGAATAGGGGCACTGACTCTTCTTTAACTTCTTCAAGCTGATTAAGGGCATTGAGATTTTAGAAGAGGGGTGGGGGGAGAGTAAGTTGATAAGCCTCTGATGTTGTGTCTTCACTGAATCCAGATGGAATTCCAGGACATCAGAGGTTTGGGCAGGTCTGCTCAGTATGCTTGATGAGTAGATACACCAAGGCTGTGTATTCTGCAATATACAATTCTCAGAACAAGTTTTAGTATCAAGAAAAAAAAATTTCCCACCCCCAGGGGGCTAACGTTTTTTTTATTACGATGGTTCTGAAGACTTTTTTTTCCCCACTTGTTAAACTTGGTTGTAGTATTTACGTTTCAGATTTTATCCCCTTAGCCTACTTCCTCCCACCACCCAGAAACCTCCTATCCCATCCTTCTCCTCATGCTTCTATGAGGGAGTGACCTCACCTAACCCTCTCACTATTCCCTCCCCGCCCTCACATTCCCCCCCCCTCACTGTGTGTTCATTTTTTTATGGGACCAAGAAACTCCTTTCCCACCTATGTCCGACAAGGCCATCCTCCCCTACATATACCTCTAGAGTCTTGGGTCCCTCCCTATGTGTTCCCAGGCTGGTGGTTTAGATCCTGGGGGGCTCTGGTTGTTTGGTATTGTTGCTTTCCACCTGGGGTCAATAACCCTTTCTGCTCCTTTAGTCCTCTCACTAAGTTCTCCATTGGGAAACCCCTGATCATATCAGTGGTTAATTGTGAACATTGTCCTCTGAGTGTGTTAGTCTCTGGCTGACCTCTAAGGAGACAGCTATATCATGTTCCTCACATTATGCACTTCCAGCCATCCACAACAGTGTTTAGATTAGGTGGCTGTACATGGGGTGAATACCCAGGTGGAATGGTCTCCTGATGGCCCCTCCTTCAGTTTCTGTTCCATGTTTTGTTTCCCTATTTGCTCCCTTGAGCATTTTTGTTTCTCGTTCTAAGTAGAACTGAGGCATCCCCTCTTGGTCTTCCTTCTTCATGAGCTTCATGTGGTCTGTGGGTTGAGTCTTCGCTAATCCAAGCTTTTGGGCTAACATCCGTGGAGATATGTTTGTGTAACTATCTTCTTTTGGGGTTTTTGGAAGATTACTTTCTTGCTTTTTCTAGGTTGTAGTTTCCCTCCTTGTGTTGGAGTTTTCCACCAATTATTCTTTGAAGTGCTGGATTTGTGTTGAGATACTGTGTAAATTTGAATTTGTCATGGAATATTTTGGTTTCTCCATCAATAATGATTGACAGTTTTGCTGGGTATAGTAGTCTGGGCTGGCATTTGTGTTCTCTTAGGGTCTGTATGATATTGGTCCAGGATCTTCTGGCTTTTATGGTTTCTGGTGAGAAGTCTGGTGTAATTTTTATAGGTCTGCCTTTATATGTTACTTTGCCTTTTTCCCTTACTGCTTTTAGTATTTTTTCTTTGTTTTGTACATTTGATGTTTTGACTATTATATGGCGGGAAGTATTTCTTTTCTGGTCTAAACTATTTGGAGTTCTGTAAGCTTCTTGTATATTTATGGACATCTGTTTCTTTAGGTTAGGGAAGTTTTCCTCTATAATTTTGTTGAGGATATTTACTGGTCCTTTAAGTTGGGAGTCTTCCCCCTCATCTATACCTATTATCCTTAGGTTTGGCCTTCTCATTGTGTCTTGGATTTCTTGTATATTTGGGTTAGTAGCTTTTTGTATTTTGCATTTTCTTTGACAGTTGTGTCAATGTTTTCCATGGTATCTTCTGAACATGAGATTCTCTCTTCCATCTCTTGTATTCTGTTGGTGATACTTGTGTTTATGACTCCTGATTTTTTTTTAGGTTTTCTATCTCCAGGGTATTGTCCCTTTGTGATTTCTTTATTGTTTCTACTTCCATTTTTAGATCCTGCATGGTTCTGTTTAATTCCTTTTCCCGTTTGGTTGCATTTTCTTGAAATTCTTTAAGGGATTTTTGTGTTTCCTCTTTAAGGGTTTCTATCTGTCTACCAGTGCTCTCCTTAATTTCTTTGAGAGTGTTATTTATGTCTTTCTTAAAGCCCTCTATCATCATCATGAGAAGTGATTTTAATTCTGATTCCTGCTTTTCTGGTGTGATGGGGTGTTCAGGGCTTGCTCTGATGTTGGAGCTGGGTTCTGATGATGCCATGTAACTTTGGTTTCTGTTGCTTACGTTCTTGCTCTTGCCTTTTGCCATCTGGTTAACTCTAGTGCTGCCTGTACTTGCTGTCTCTGACTGAAGCCTGTCTTTCTAGTTATCTAGCTTGTGTCTGATCTCCTAGGCGTCCAGATGTCTCTGTGATCTTTTCTAGCTGCACTGATTACAGTGGTACCTCTAGGATGCCTCAGGATATGGTGCCTCCAAGGTAGTAGTCCAGCTAGGTGTCTGCTGTTCTGGGTGCAGTGTCTCCTCTAGAATATCTCAGGATATGTTGTCTGAAACTCTGAGTTCATTTGTTCTTCTGTGGCTCTGGATTGAGTGGACCTTCCAGTATGTCTCAGGTGGAATCCGGGGTCCACACAACAGCAGACCTGGCAGAGGTCTGATCCAGGCCTCAGATCTGAGAACTAGTTTCTAACATACTGTCCAAGTTAGAACACCTGGGATCCCCGCTTCCTCTGGGTTCTTGGAGGTTGGGGACAGAGCTGCCACCCAAGATCTGCTCAGTGCTCTGGCCCAGACTGGAAGGAACCAGTGTTCTGGGCCGGGAGTGACTTCCTGGGTCCTTTTGGTTCCCAGTTACTCCCTGTTTAGGGCGGGCCCTGCTGTCTGCTTACCTAAGATACTGCCTGAGTTCGAGTGCCTGGGATCCCCACTTCCTCTGGGTTCTTGGAGGTTGGGGACAGAGCTGCCACCCAAGATCTGCTCAGTGCTCTCCATTATAAATTAATTAAATGCCTTGAGAGCTTTACATATATTATGTTGTTCATTTTCAAACATGGTATATTAAAAATTAAATATACAATAAATTTACCTGTTTCTTATATGCCAATTAAGATTTTGGTATGATTAATTAATAGAATTTAAGTAATTAAATTACAATAGACTTTATGAAGTAAATGTTTTAAACTATTTCAGGCAGAAAGAAGATTCATAGAGTTTGAAAATTAAAACAATAAATATAAAGAAAGAATTTATATCAAGAAAGAATATCAACATTTGACATGATCTAGTAATGGAGCCATAAGAACTTAGATTTAGAGAAGTTGAATCACTAGATAAAATATTGTCTTCAAACATGAAAAGTAAGTGGCTTTGATACTATAACACTATAATATAGATGGGTAAAAAAATAAAACCTGATAAAGTTACATTCACACTGTAATTGTATAATATGTTTTAGAATGATATATGAATGATCCCTTTTATAAAGTTGTTAACACAGAAGCTAAATTTATTTTTCAACATATTTTAGGAGAATTCTTTTTTTTAGAATATGTTTTTTTTCTGATATGATTAAATGAATTCTTCTCTGGTCTCAAGAAGATAATGTAACACTTGGGACCAAATATGAAGACAAGGAGTGCTGTGCTGGAAGCCAAGATACAGAACACTTCCATAGCCACCATGACCTTCCCTTTAGTGCTGTGGTAGACAGGAAGAAAGGTGACCCAGACACAGAAGAACACCAGCATACTGAATGACAGAAATTTGGATTCATTGAATGTATCAGGTAAATTTCTAGACAAGAAGGCCATGGTATAACTCCCAAGGGCCAAGATACAGTGGTATCCCAGGACAGAGTGGAAGGCAACAGCTGAGCCCTTGTTGCACAAAATGATGATGTGTCCATGTTCAGTTTGAGCATCTTGGTCAATGAATGGTGGAGATGTTGCCATCCATATACCACAAATAAGAAGCTGGATCAGGGTGCAGATAGGAATGATGTAGTTTGGACCCCTTGATATCATTAGCCACCTCACCATTCTTCCTGGAAAACTGACCTTAAAGGCAAGGACCACAGTAATAGCTTTGGCCAACACAGTGGCAAGTGCCATAGTGAATGCAACTGCAAAGGTGGTCTGCTGAAGGATGCAGGCAGCTGTGTTGGGCTGACCAATGAAGTTCAAAGAGCATAGGAAACAGAAGGTAAGTGTGATGAGCAAAATGTAACTCAGAGATCGATTGTTGGCCTTGACAATAGGAGTGTCTCTGTGTTTCACAAAGATGCCTATAACAAAGGCAGTGAGTGAAGATAAGCACAAAACAATGCTGGCTAGAGCCATTCCCAAGGGATCTTCATAGGACAGAAAGCTCACAGATTTTAGGTAGCAGTTGTTCTTCTCTGTATTTGCATAGTGAGTCTCTGGACACTTCACACACTGGTCTACATCTAGTCAGAAATATAAGTTATCATGAGATTAGGAGTCCAGTCTATGGTGATTCTTTTATTCTGAGACATTTCTAACTAAAGGGACTGTCACAGATGTCACTGTACTTTGTTTTCTCAGGGACAAAATAATAGTTCACTGGTATGCATAATTTTAGATTTATAAACTAAACTTGTTCCTTACATATTACTTTCTATATTTATTTTCACATATATTAGGATTTGATCCAATCCTAATTTAACTAATACCATCACACTTTTTCCCTTCCCTCTGTTTTTACTCATAACTCCTTGTGCTCTCTATCCCTAACTTTTATATTTTAATAGCCACACAGTCTATTTAGTCCTGCCAGTTTATGTACAACTGGGAATGGCTTCAGTGGGAAAATATTTAGGCTTTCAAGCCCTATCTCTGTTATGAATACTATTGTATCTTTTCAGGTATTCTTCAACTTCCAGTAAATTCCTTAAAAATCTTTATAATTGCAATTTATATTGTACTACTTAGTTCCTTTGTTCTCTTATTCTACAAAATTCCTCTGTCTTTACTGACAATTCTGTAACACTTTTGAAAGTAACTAGAATACTAAATTACATTTGAAAATCCTACAGTGGCCCTGATAGCACTCATAATTCACAGAATCTTTTAAACAAAAATATAGAAAGTCTAGATTAGAGAAAATATATTTTGTAAAATTTTTCACATAATGCTTTCTTATATGTGAATCATGAATTTACTTTTCTCTCTTAAATTTCTTGTTTTCAGATTCTGTTTATTCTCCGCTGCAGTTTATGGAATAGACCTTATTATATTAGATAGTGCTCAATAATCAACCAAAAATATGTTTTCATAACATTTGAGGCAAGCGTATCTTTTCACCTAGACTTAATATTCTTAGAGAATCTGAAGAATTTTCAGGAAAAAACTTGTGATACTCTGCTCTGGAATTTTTTTAAACTTTTGTAAATATTGTGATGAACATAAAATCAATGTTTCATGATTAATAGATTACATTTTTTGGCATATGTTTGGCCCAGAAAGAGCATCTATTGTAAAGTGTGGGCTTGTTGAATGAAGTACATCACAGTAGGAGTGTGCTTTAATATTCTCATCCCAGATACCCAGAAGTTAGTCTTTTTGTAGAAAATTACACCTGAAAATTAAATACTCTCAGCTCGTCCTTTGCTGTGCCTGCCTGGATACTATTATTTTGCCCACTTGTGGATAATTTACTGAACTTCTTGACCTATAAGCCAGTCCCAATGAAATGTTGTCCTAATAAAAGTTGACTTTTGAAAGTGATTGTTCACAGCAGTAAAACAATAACTAAGACATAAGTTAGTACCTGTAGTGGGGTATTTCTGTGATGGGCCTGATGCTGTTATTGGTTATAAGAATGTGAATTTTGACATTTTGGATTTGGAAAGCAGTAGAATGCTTTAGGTGGGGCTTAATGGGCTATACTTGTAGGAACATGAAAACCTTTGTCACTGAGGGTGACTTGAACAGTGGAAGCCTGTTCCTAGAAGTTTCAGAGTAAAGAATTTTTGATGGGGCTTCTGTTGTGATATTTTGGTGAAGTATGTGGCTACATTTTGCCCATCTCTAAGGAGCCTAACTAAGGCTAACACAAAGAGATTTATATGAATTGAATTAACAAAGGAACTTTCAAAAATTAAAAAAGAAACTTAGATCTCTAAGTTTCATGAAGAGCATCATCATGTAAGCATAGCAAGCTTAGAAAGGAAAAATAGAAAGCATATGGTTCAAGTAAAAATAAAAGGGCTGCATGAAATGAAATGGAGCTGAATCCTAGTTTCACAAAGAGAAAGAGTTAAAAGAGTGTTGATATCTGTGCAAGATTTTACGCAACCAAACAAATTTTGTATATGTAGTTTTAAAGGCAATACTTCAGAGTTTTAACCTGGAATTAACTACTATCCAGAAATAGAGGGCAAATGTGTAATCCAAATCTTGAGGCTGAAAGACACAGGTTTTTTTTTTTTTTACCTGCATCATGGGGAATTGTGGCCATGAAAGGCTTAGGCCAAGGCATGGTCATTCACTCATTTAATCCCAGGATACAAAGAGAAGCACATCTCCGAGTTTAAGGACAGCCTGTGACAGAGTCAGTACCAAAAAAAAAAAAAAATCTTAAAGCCAGGTGTGATAGTACATGCATTATATCTCAGCATTCTGGAGACAGAGCCATGCAAATTTTTGAGTTCAAGGTCATTATACAGAGCAAGTCCAAGGAGAGCCAATATTATGTAGTTGGAGAGTTTGAAAACAAAAGTTGATAATATAATAAGAGGGAGCCATATTCCAGCCCCAGTAATCAGCTAAGCTCGGCAGCATTTGCCATGTTGCTTTGGATTATGAGTTAATAAGAGAAGGGGACTACTGGAACAATTGATGCTGGTTAGCTAGATCTAAGAAATTAGCAATAATTAAGACTAGATCAGCATTACTGAGGTGAAATTATGTGGAAGGTGTTTTCTAAAGAGTTAAGGAAGCTGTGTTCCAGAGATAGGCAAGGTTGTACCTTGACATGCAGTTGTACTTGGTATTAGTTCAACCTGGTAGTACTGAATTTGTAAGTAAGAAGGGTTCACGGAGAGTAGCTGAGGTTTGGCAATGTGAGAATTCAGAAAATGCCATTGGTTAAGGAAAATCCTCAGTTGATGGCCCAGGACTGGAGATATCATGAAAAGATGTTGAGGCTTAGCACCATAAAGAGAGCCTATTAGAGACTATTGTTGAAGCCTAGCTGTAGTGTAAGAACACAGTGTACTGGAAATGCCAATAGCATGGAATGATCACCAACACAAAAGTCACCCACAAAAATGGTAGAGTCAACCAGAACCTAGAGTGCTACAGAGGGCAGAGCTGGAGAAATAATGAAGCCCTATGGAGGAGACTAGAAGATCATGTGCAGATCTCAGATATTAGAAGAAGAAGCGATATGGTGAAGTTGCCTTGGAAACCCCAAAATGTTCAAGATTTCAGAGCCATTGGATATCTGCTAAAGAAAGCTGCTAGCATGGATTAGAACCAGCCAAGGAGCAAGAATTTTGTAACAGTCAACAAAGATGAAAAAAAGAGTGGAGATTTGAAGACCTCCTTGACATGAGACCTGGAGATCCAGGGATTGGAGTTTACCTAATTGGTTCATGTCTTGCCTTGTGGATTAATTACACTGAAGAGTTTGAATGAATCTCAGAAGAGACTTTGAACTTAGATTTTTAACTTTGTTGAAACTGTTATAGAATATGTGGATATTGCAAGTTGAACAAAATTTATTTTTTATAATGCTATTCCTAGCTATTACCTTTATAGACTCAAGTGTTTAAACAACCCTATAGGACCAAGGCAGTAAAAAGTCCTAGTTTGAATATGCTTGGCCTAGGTAGTGGCACTATTTGTAGCTGTGGCCTTGTTGAAGGAACTATGTCATTGTGGGCATGGACTTTAACACCCTTGTCTTACATGCCAAGAAACCAGTCTTTTATTAGCAGCCTTCAGAAAAGATGTAAAATTCTCAGATCCTGTGCATCATGCCTGACTGGATGATGCCATAATCCTATCTTGATGATAATTGACTGCAATTCTGAACTGGTAAGGCAGCCCCAATTAAATGTTATTCTTACAGGAGTTTCCTTTGTTATGGTGTTTGTTCACAGCAGTAGAATCCTAATTAAGACAGTGGATTTCACAATATTTCTATATTTTGCAAACTATAATTGATAAGCAGAGTGTCCATTTTATTTCATTAATAACATTGAAAGGATATTTTAACATATAAAAATAGTATTACTTTACTGTTCTATCAGCCATATTTTCAAATTTGAGTGTTTAGCATTTTTTTTGAGATGCATACTTTTGTACAATATAACAGCCAGATTTGTTTAGTATGTGAATGACACTTATCATGCATACACAGGATACATTCAAAATTTCACTTTATATATTCGTGTGTGTGTGTGCATAAGGATTTTTCTTGGGTAAAATTTTGAGAGTACAATTTATTATTATTGAAAGTTGGTATTTAAAAAAGAGAATGTGGGCTCTTCATAAGAATCGGAAGCCTCCATATGAAGTTGAGAATTGTTGTTTCAAAATTTGTGAAGAATGATTCTGGAATTTTGCTGGGGTTTGCATTGAATCTGGACATTGCTATTTATTGGTCAGATGGCCATTTCCACTATGTTAATTCAACTGATCTAAAAGCAAAGAAGATGTTTCCAGCTTCAGATATCTTCCTCAATTTCTCTCCTCAGAGACCTAAAGCTTGTGTCATATAGATTTTTCACTTACTTGGTTAGAACTACATGAAGTTGATGGTAATTGCATTTATTGTGAACAGTATTGTTTTTCTAACTTCCTTCTCAAACCTTTTAATGCTTAGGTATTAGAGGGTACTGACTGCTTTGAGTTAATTTTGTATTCAGCCACATACTTAAACAGTTATTTAAGCTGTAGGAATTCTCTTGTAGAATTTTAGAGATGCAGAGATGGTTCAGTATACAAAAATGCATTAATGTAATCCATGATATAAACAAAATCAATGAAAAATCAAATAATCATCTTTTTAGAGGATGAAAAAAAAAAGTGTTTTACAATACACAACATGCCTTCAAGTTAAAAGTATTGAAGATATCAGCGAGTAGCAAGAGAGTAGTCTCTAATGACTAAAAGCACTTAAGAACTAAAGTCCTTAGTGATCAGTGAAATGCAAGTCAAAATGACTCTGAGATTCCACCTAACACCAATTAGAATGTCTGGGGTCAAAAACACAGGTGAGAATATGTGCTGGCAAGGATGCAGAGAAAGTGGAACTCGTTTTAATCCTTTTGGGATTGTAAACAGGAACAACCACTCTTGAAATCACTCTAGCATTTCCTCAGAAATTTAGAAATAGACCTACCTGAAGACCCATGTATGCGCTCTTGAGTATATACTCAAAAAAAAAACTCACCATATCACAGAAACACGTGCACTACTATGATCACAGTGGCCTCATTTGTAGAAACCATAAGCTAGATGGGAACCAAATATTCCACAACAGAAGAATGGATACAGAAAATGTGGTACATTTACACAATGGAATATTACTCAGTTATTAAGTTTAAGGTAATCGAGAGTTTTGAAGGAAAATGGATGAAATTACAAAATATCATCCTGAGTGAGGTAACCCAGACCCAAAAGGCCATACATCATATGTATTTGCTAATAAATTAAGAGTAGCCAAATAGCACTGAGTACCTAGGCTACAACCAATAGAATTTAAGAACTTTAAGAAGCAGAGAGGCCAAAACAGAGGGTAAAGAAATGGGATAAGAAACTGTAGGAGGGTGGCCTCAGAATGGAGACCATGACTGGATTGCAAATAAATAAATTAATTAATTAAATGTGGTGTGTGCTTAGACTTGATGTCACATAGACTTATAAATCTTAAAGCCAGTCCCTACCTGTACACCAACCCCTTAAAGACCACAACCCATAATTTTCTTAATGGGTCCAGTAACAAAATAAAAAGTCTGTAACATGCTAATTAAAGATAATCCGGAATGTTAGCAAGACCTTCAGTGTACAGAAGACTATGAAATAACACTGTTTTCTGAACACAGATATGTTGTTTCCATAAATTCATAACACATGAGAAAAAGGCGTTAGATGCATGCCAGTTTAAACCAGACAAAATTTCAGCATAGATATTTAAGGTAGCCATAAAGATATCCCCCTCCCCAGAAAATGAGGCATTAGCAATTCATAATTAGTAGGAAGAGAATCAGTTTTCTTTTTCAGTGTGCAGCCTTTAAGTGACATGCACACACATGATCATAGATAAGTATCTTAAGTTGTATTACATAGTTTAATTACAATTTTTGGGAGCTAGAGAAGGGAGAAATAAATCTGGAAGGAGTGTGAGCAGTGAATGGGATGAAAACACATTATATGAAATTATCAAAAACCTAAAATTAGAAATGGGCTGTTACTAATCCCTATGAAGATGCAACAGAACTTTGCATTATATAATTCTCAAAATTCAATGAAATAAATTTCTAAAAACTATCTTTAATACTTCATTAATACATGTCAAATGGTATTATGAAATAAAAAACACTGAGAAGTACAGGGGAAATATTTTATCTTCCAATACCAATATTGGCACTGGATGAAAGATATAAATTAAAAATGATTTGTAATGGCTGTGTTGAGTTATTTCAAGGGGATGGTAATGATTTATGACATTTAAATTCCTTTACAAAGAAATAAAAAAATTATATCTGACTTCTACTCAGATCATTTTCACTTACTACTATATTGTGGAATCCAGTGGCGTAATAGGAAGTTTTCCAAAAAATCTGCATTTACCTGTCTCATTAGAAATCTCATTGTCTGCACAAGGAGTGCACTTGTAGCAGCAGATGGCCTTGTTCTCCAGGGTGACTTTTCTGTACCCAGCCCCACAACTCTCACTGCACACAGACTGGGGAATCTGAGAAGAATGAAAAGAATGTTATCTAATGCTTAGGGTTTTATGAAAAATCATAAAAAACAGTTATAGAAGGTCATACACTGAAGGACAACGTATTGTTATTAACTCCTAGAGATACTGAAAAGATTATTTGTAGTAATGAGGAATGGGTAACTGGTGGTTTCCACCTCAAAGTCCCAGATGCCAGGAAAGCAAGAGACTCCCAGGATTTATCCTGGATGACATTAGCTGAAATACCTCACAAAGAAAAGGAGAACTTGTAGAGACTGCATTTATAGGTTAGATAAGGTCCTAGTTGAGGGTTAGGGCCACACACAGATCTCAAAAATATTAACCCAGCATTGATCCTATCTAAAGAAAATACAGAGACAAAAAGTGGAGCAGATACTGAAGGAAAGGTCATAAAGAGACTGCCCCACCTGGGTGGGAATCTATCCTGCATGTAGCCATCAAACCAACACGCTATTATTGATGCCAAAAAGTGCTTGATGACAAGAGCCAGATATAGCTGTCTCCTGAGAGATTCTGCCAGTGCCTTACCAATACAGATGCAGATGCTTGCAGCCAATCATCTGAGAGAGCACAGGGATCCCAATGGAGGAGTTAGGGGAAGGACTGAAAGAGCTGAAGGGATTTGCAACACCATAGCAAGAACAATAATATCAACCAACCAGACCCCTACAGAGCTCCCAGGGACTAAATCACCAACCAAAGATCACACATTGAGTGATACAAGACTTCAGATGCATGTATAGAAGAGGATGGCCTCATCTGGCATCAATTAAAAGAGATTCTTTGGGTCTCTGAAGGCTTGATGCCCAATGTAATGGAATACTTGCTAGGACAATGAGGCATGAATGGGGTATAGGGAGAGAACCTTCATAGAAGCCAGGGGTTGGAGAACAGTATGGGGGTTTGCAGTCAGGAAACCATGAAGGAGGATAACATTTGAAAAGTAAAGACCTAAAATAACCAATAAAAATTTTTAAAAAGGAAATTTTTAAAAATGAAAGAAAAGATTATGACCTTGAGAAGGCAAATGTGTTTAAATTTTGGTATGAGAATTATCATAGTGTTAAAAAAAAATTGGAATCTTAATGAGTTAAGGACACGTTTGTGAAAAATTAGTGATTAGGAACATGGTATAGGAATCCGTGGGATACATCTTGTCTTACACTATCTTTTTACTTTCTGACAACAGTGTTGTGAATCTTAACTTCCACCATTATTGTGAATCTTTATTGTCAATTTGAAAGGATTTATGATTATCATGGAAACAGAAAAATGTATATTTTAGAAAGAAATATATAGATAAATTTAGCTAAGGTGAAAAGGGTCACTTACATTATAATGTCACTATTGTACAAATGTCACAATTGCAGAGAAGATATAAGAGATCTGCAGTATTCACTGTTTACTTCATTCAGATGATATTACATCACCAGGACCCTCTTACATTTGAAAATCATGCATCTTTAAATATAATGCCCTGTACCCTCAAATTGTTCTGTAAGTTATTTCAAGTTATCATTAAACATTGAATGATTTAGGACATACTGAGAATTGAAGGACAATTAAAAGATGCTAATGGAGTTATTATATTTTGAAAAAATCTTCCATATGGGCTAAAGCACTTGAGTGTTTATTTCCTTTTACATGACATTATATGGGATGTTATTGAAACATTGTTAGAATTTAGACTTGCTGATGAATTTGTAGCACAGTGGTTGAAAATTGAAAAGTTAAAATATTTCCTCAATTCCAGGTTTCTAATTTTGTATTCTGTCAATACATGTGGGTAGAAACATTTTCTTTCCATTTCCTATGCCTGTCTCCAGTATGACCATTTGATGTCATTTTAGGTAGTCTTTGATACTTTTAGAACCATACAACAAAATATAGTCTTTCTTTGAAAACCATCCCTCCCTCCTACCTTCTATTCACCAAAGTCTGTCTTCTTTGCCCCCTTCTCTTAAAAAATGGAACAAGGAACAAAATCAAGCAAAAACCCCTCACCCCCCCAAACCCAAAACAGGCAGGTCTAATAAGACAAAAAATATCAAAACAAAGCAAAACAAAATTTAAAAGTCAATAAAAATAGCAATGATTTAAAAAATATAGTCTTTCTTCTAAAAGTCATTTTTGGTCATGGTTTTTGACCATACAATAAAAAAGAAATTTGATATTGTTTCATTACATTAATCCCAAATAGAGATTTGTCTCCAGTTTTTTAACACATTGGTCATTTACAGAAGAAAATTTCCTCTTACCACGTGTCCCAACCTGAATTTGTGACAAATGGAGAAAAATTAATCCTCATATGATTTAATAATGGGAGACTTATTGAACACTGTATATTTTCTTTGATCTGAATCAAAGAAAATGAAAAGCCAGTATGCTAGTATTACTTTATGATATTTTATACTGATACTGGAAGTGTAATAGAACTTTAATCAAGCATCATCATATCACAAAACATAATTGTGTTAGTAATATAAGCAGAAAGCACTTAAATAATACATAAACCACCTCTAAAAATACTGCTGGCCATTGTATCAACTGTTCAGATAAAGACAATTGTTGACCCTGTGGAGCATTTGCAGAAAAGGATCCTATTTTCACTTTTAGTCCAAGACCCTTTGGTAAATTCCAAACGTTGATAATGTCATATTCTGCATCTATTGTCTGTCTCCAATCTGAACTCTTTTTGTCTCTCACTTGAATGTCCTTCAGAAAAGTGTTAAGCTGAAAGACAAACATAACTTTATATTACATTATGACCAAGGGGCAGAACAAATTGTGGGGTTGTGGGATCTGCCTTATTGTTCTTAATTTCTGCTGTGAACACCAACATTAATGAATATTCCATTAATTATGACAAAGAGAAAACCTGAGTCTATAGAATACCATTCCATTATTATTGATCTTTCAGTGAAAAATTTGAACCAAGCTCAAGTTAGCAATCAATGACTACTGAAAAATTAGCTTTTTTGAAACTTAGCAAAACCCAAGTGCTTTTAGAATGTATTCAGAGTTCCAGTTTCCAAAATGAGGATCTTGATGTCTAGAAATTAATTAAAAGGCATCATTTCTATATAAACCAACCATCATTGTTTCAATTAAGTGTCCCTGTTTTAATTTCTCTTGTAACAAATACATAAAGCAATGTGTTTTTAATTGCAACTACTCTCATGAGAAGATTGTGCACTAAATATTGATGACACTAACTTGATTTTGACTAAGCATATTGATCTTTGTATCTTGCACACCATTTAAAAAATCATATACTTGAAACTACTTTAACATCTAGGTAAAGTTAGAAACACAAAATTTCTGTGACAGTGGACAAGATAAACTGAATTTTGCAATACCTAAGTTAGTGTTGTTGCAAATCTAATATGTCAGGCAGCTGAAAATAAAATACAGTAGAAATGTTATTACCTGCCATGGAAAAAACACCATCTCTTCTCCAATTTCATATGGTTGCATTTGAAGTTGCTGAAGTCTCATCTCATGGAGGCTGTGAGCTACAGCATACACACCATTGTAAATACTATTACTCTCTTCACTCATAGTCATATCAAATATGTGACTAGGTAATACATCCAAAGAAGCATTGGTTTGACAGTTGTCCAAAACATGACAATTAATATGAGAAAATGTGCAGTTGAAGAACAAATACCACATCTTAGGAAGATAAATGTCTTCTGGGTATTTATTAGGATTAACTGTTTGAATAAATTTAGTAAATTCAAAATTCTCTCCATAATTGTGCTTAAAAATTAGGCTTCCATGGAATGTGTCTAACATGAAATAATCAGCATAGTCAATGACATGATGTTCAATGTTCATGACCCAAACATTCCATGTCAATAACCTTTGAGCAATATTTCTTATTACAACTTCTAGAAAATCAATGTCCCCATAAATAATTACTACATTTGTCTCATCCATATTTTCCCAGAATTTGGTAAAATATAAAGTCCATGTGGCTGGAATCATTTTTACAAAAGCTATGCAAATTTTTTTTCTCTCCATCTCCTCTTTAAAATCTGACAGAATTTTATTTCCTTTGTGGTCATCAGGGATGATGAGACCAACCCAGGACCACGTAAAATGAACCATCAAAGAAACAATGGCAAGTGAAAGAGATTTGTCCTTGGGAGTCATCTGGTAGAGAGAAGAATACTGACCACGGTCACTCAAGATAGGATCATAAGGTCCAAAAGTAATCTGAAGCATATTGGAAAGAAGAGAAAGAATATAAACATCAAAAAATATTTCTGAAGCAATAGATGATAACAGGAGAAAACTTTAAAGGAACAATCCATTAACTACATTTTACAGAAATTTCTGGCAAGCCTGTAATTCTCATGGACTTTCCTGTTTTCATTTACTACACCAACCTTCCTCTTACAAGGAATAGAAATCTGGAATAAACCCCATTTGTCTGGGTATTTCTTTCATGTTTGGGTAATTGATTAATCATAGTTTCAGTTTAAAAAAAACCTATAATATGAACAAAGGGAATTGACTCTCAGTTCCCACAATCCAAATTTTCTCACCTGTGGAAATTTAAAGAGGTGAAGCAATGTTCCAATTTGGGCAGATGTTATCCATGAGGTTCCTGTGAGTGCAGCAGTGAAATTTCTCTTTTTGCAATTGTAATTAGGTAAAACCTTTCTCTGCACATGAGATGTGAGCCAAAGACAAGTATTAATAAGTGTTTCCTTCTCAATGAATCTCACATTGTAGAAATCAAATCCAAGAGATATGTTGGGTAAAAGATTAGGGTTCCCATTGATCTCCTCAATGGCAAATCGAAGAGCCAAAATATACTGGTAGTTCTTAAAGTTATACCTGTATAAGGGCATAGAAATACATAAGAGGATGATTATATATACAACACATATCCACATATTTAGTACAGTAGATTTTATACTTAAACTTTGATTATACAAAACATGTAATTTAATTTGTTCACCGTGAATAGATGAACTAAATTAGGTAAATGTTTTAAGGTTAGGAAAGATCTTTTACCATTACTACTTATTATTTATAGATCCTCAAAGTATATATTATTCATATTTTATAGGTTGATTCTTTACACTTTGTTTACAAACCATGAATCATTTTTCTACAAATAGCAGATCTGTTGGAATCTAGATCTTTGGATTTCTGGGATCTTCATTTATGAAGATTTACTATTTTATTATCAACTCATCCACTTTTGAAACATATTATGTTAATTTAATAATATTCCAAAGTAAATGTCATTGCATATGTGGCCATTGAAGGTATTTCTCTGATACAATTTTTTGTATTTGGCAGTCTGGAATGACTAGTGTAATAGAACAAGCATAGAAAAAAAGCTTCTGGATTTGAATGAATGAGACTAAAAAGAACGCATCACCATGCACTTTCTATTTTTATCGTTATGTGTATTTGTTGTTTATGCATGTGACTATTTGCATGCGTGTCTCTTAGTATATGCAGTTGTATGGAGTTAAGGAAGTATGAATTCAAGCCATGACATCCCACATTTGATCCCTAGCTATTCACCTTATTATAAATAGTTTATTTTATTTATTTGTTTATGTATTTGTGTACTTTTGCACTTTTGTATTTTATTCATTTAGTGTTCAGTTGCTTGCCTAATTTACTCAATATCACAGAGTCTATAACTTGACTATAAATTGTTGTGTATATTAGGCTGGTCTTGAACTCAAAAGTATCTACCAAGTATCTACCTGTCTCTTTCTCTAGACTACTGGGAACAAATTCTTCCACCAGCATATCTACCTGCTGAGATTCTTTATTTATTTATTTATTTTATTAAATATGCCTGGATCTCTACACAGCAAACTTGTGGAGATTTTTTTCTCTCTCCTACCTTCTATATGATCCCTGGATTACATTTGTGTACTCATATTCTTTTGAGAGGTGTGAACTCAGTTCCTCTAACATGGCATGTTTTACTCTCTGAAACATCTCTTCATCTGTTGAATAATGACTTTTGTGGTAAAAATACATTTTACTCTGAAAGTCCCCCAACCCCCACTGATAAAAAGTATCATTTAATTTCTCTGTCAAAGTGTGTTGATCACATAACAAAACAACAATAACAACAATATTATTAAGGTGTAATAGTTTTCTTCTCTATCAATGCTTTAAAATTTAGCTAAAAAGCAGTGGGAAGAAAATAAGATCCAAAAGTTAACAATGACTTCTGAGAAAGTGAATTTTCAATATAAGATGGAAATTATGTTAATGATCTCATCCTAAATATAATAACATGTAATGATCTGTGAATGTTCAAGTGAGTCAAAACACCAGCAAAATGAGTGAAGGTCAACATGAAGTCCAACCCCTATATAAGAGGGAATTCTTCTTAGTTAAGGTTTTATTGCTGTGAGGAGACAAAATGAGCATGGCTACTCTCATAAAGGAAAACACTTAACTGGGGCTAGTTTACATTTTTAGCATTTAGTCTAATTGTCATGGTGGGAACCATGTCAGTATACAGGCAGAAATGGTCTACAAAATTTATCTGAGTGTTTTACATCTTAATCTACAGGCAGCAAAAATAGAAACTGGGGCACACTGGCTAGCCTTATTCTTCTTAAATGTGTAACACTACAACCAGAGTGACACACTTCCTCTAACAAATCCATGCCTACTCCAACAAGGTCATGCATTCTAATAGTGCCACTCAGTATGGTCAAAATATCTAAAGAGAATAGTTTATGGGGCCATTCCTGTACAAACCACTACAATCATTCCTTGACCCTGATAGGGCTGTAGTGATAAAATAGTGCAAAATGAATTTAGTCCAATTTAATTCCTCATGCTCTAAAACAGCCTCAAGTTTGTTTGTAGCTCAAAATTCAAAGTCTAATCTGAAATTAATGTATGTGTGCATTGTAATCCCCTGAAAAATAAAATTAAAAAAGTAGATCACATCCTTTCAACATATAATGGCAAAGAATTTACAATACCATTTCAAATTTGAGAAAAAACAATATAGTCAGAAAATATTTGACAAAGGCAAGATGAAAAACAACCTGAGCAAATTCCAAAATCTACAGTTCCATGTCAGATTTCAGAATGTTCTTTAAATCTCTAATTCCTTACAATTCTGTTGACTTCAAAACATATCATTCTATTGGGCTTTTTCATTCCCAGTTAGCAGTAGTTCTGGGCAGTTATTGCATGCCTCTGGCATCTTAAATATCATTAGACAATCGACACTTCTCCTTTGGAGTTTGATATAATGTCTCCACTAAGTCTCTTTGTACAAACATCCTGGATATAATCTTGGCCTTAAAAGATGTCCTCAGTCACAAAGAAAGATGTCATAACTACTTTCTTTAATCCTTGATTCTAAATGCCAGAGCCACGTGGCTTAACCTGCCAAGTTAGGTTGCATACTAGGGCTGGAACATGGCTTCCTCATAAAATTAAATCTTCACCAGTTTTCTGTGCCTTTTGCTCTCATTTACATTCTAATTTTGGATATCCTGAAATTCAATTTGTAAACAAAGCTGGTGGCCTTAAACTCCTTTTTACAAATTGGAAGCATAGCTGGGTGGAATTTTGCCCAGAGAATTTCACTCCTTTTTATCGCATTTAGCATCAGGCTTTCTTTTAATCTCTGTATGTGTTTGAACACAGTAATTAAGTTAATAGTGGTATTTAGTACTCATTTTGTCCTCAATCTGAATATGTTTTATATTCATATTTTTCAGCTTTGTAATGTTCTTCCTATGTCTTTATATGATTAAACACTAATGACCACATGTCATTGACAAAAAGAGGCATTGTTGAAATTTTCTTTGCCAATAGAATAAATCTATAACTCTACTCTTAACTTTAGGCACACTCTTTGAACACAGTCAAAATTCAGTATCATTCTTTCCCGTGATATCTCAAGAGCAATTTCTAGGAAACATACTAACATTCTTCTCTTCTGTGTCCACTTGTGCCAGGAATGCAGAGATCAAATTATACTCAGTAACACTTTTTTCCATGTGTGTCTCTTAGTGTATACAGTTGTATAGTGTTCAGAAACTATGAATTCAAGTCAGGACAACCCCAGGTTGATACCTAGCTATTCACCTTATTAATAGTATATTTTATTTATTTTTTATGTATTTATATATTTATATTTATATATTTATATATTTCATTTATTAAGTGCTCAGGTCATTTCTTGGTTTACTCAATAACACAGAGTCTATGACTTGACTGTTAACTTGTTGTGTATATCAGGCTTGTCTTGAACTCAGAAATACCCACCTGTCTCTTTTTCTAGACTACTGGGTATAAAGTCTTGCACAGGCATATGTGCCTTCTGGATTTCTTTATTTTTTTATCACATGTGCCTAGATATCTACACAGCAAACTTGTAGAGATTCTCTTGTTTCTCTTTCCTACCCTCAATTCCATGTCTGATTTCAAAGTGTTCTTCATATCTCCAATTCCTCGCATCTCTGTTGACTTCAAAACACTTCTGTCTCTTAGGCTTTTTCCATTCCTTGTTAGCAGTGCTCCTGGGCAGTTACACCACAGCTTTGGCATTTTCAACCTCATGAAGCAATCAGTACTCTCCTTTGGAGTTTGGCACAATGGCTCCTCTAAGTCTCTTTCCACAGACATCCCTGATACAATCCTGGCCTTAACAGATGTCCTTAGTCACAGAGAAAGTTTCCATAACCCCTTTCTTCAATCCTTGACTCTCAATGCCAGAACAACATGGCTGAACCTGCCAAGTTATATTACATGCTAGTACTGAAAAATAGCTCTCTCATAAAATTAAATCTTCACTAAATTTCTGTTCTTGTAGCTTTCCTTTACTTTCTAAATTTGGATGTCCTGAAACACAATCTGGCAAGACAAGGCTGATGCCCTTAAACTCCTTTTCAAAAATTGGAAGCATAGGTTGGTGGAATTTTGCCCAGAGATTTTCACTCCCTGTATTTCATTTAGCATCAGACCCTCCTTTAATATCCGTATGTGTTTGAACACAGGAATGAGATCATTGGCAGTTTTTAGTCCTCTTTTCTCCTCAAACTGTACATTGTGTATTTTTGTTTCTCAGCTTTGTACTTTTTTCATATGTCTTCCAATGCTTACGTACTAATGTCCACATGCTAGTGTCAATAAGAATCTGTGATGAGATTTTCTTTGCCAATGGAATAAATCTATAACTCTACATGTTAGCCTCAGTGTCGCTTTATGGACTAGGTCAAAGTGCAGAATCTTTCTTTTCCAAGATATCTAAAAAGCAATATCTAGTAAATACATACATATGTATCCTCTGTGTCCATTGGAGCCAGGATCGTAGAGGTCAATTACACTTATCAACACTTTCTTCAGACAAACCTGAAGAGAGTGTCAGATCCCATTACAGACGGTTTTGAGCCACCATGTGGATGCTGGGAATTGAACTCAGGACCTCTGGAAGGGCAGTCAGTACTCTTTAACTGCTGAGCTACCTCTCCAGCCCCCTAAACAACACTTTCTTTCCACGTTTTTTCTGGTTTACTCATTAAGTAGCACTTAAAGGATTTCACTCTTTTCATAAAAAAAAAGTTTCAAAGTCAATAGTCCTCCAAACACAAAAACATTGCCCTTCAAAGCAATAATCATTTCTCTGATATCAATTTCTGTCTGCCTTGTCTTTGGTGGATGTGAAGACACACAATAACCATAACGAGTCTTATGAAGAAAAACTTAAAATTTCATAGATCTTGTCCATTTCATTATAGTGAGAATCATTGAAGTGTGCAGGCAGAAATGGTCTTGAACAAAGAGATTAGTGTTCTACATTTTTATCCACAAGCAGTAGAGTGAATACCCTGGTCAAAATTGAACTTTTTAGAATTCTAAACCACCCTTTAATAGGGACACACTAACTCTAGCAAGGTCACACTAACTCCAAAGAACCACTCAGTATGGGCCAGGTATACACACACATGAGTCTGTGCGACCCATTTCTACTAAAAGCACAAATATTGCTTTAATAACTTCTCGAGAAAGACTCAGCTTCCTTCAATAATGTGATTTCTTCTAGACAAGTTACATTCTGACATGGCCTCACCCTCAAAGGTATTAGGGCAACAACACAAAGTAAAGTTAATTGAGAATTTTATTAAACTTTGTCATTAGCAGTTTCTCAGAGTGCAGAGCTGATTTGATATTGTTGTAAGATTTTGCTAAGTTACCTTCCTAGAAAAAGCAACAATATTATCTCAATGAATTAAATTTATCCTTACCTTCATGTATAGGACCAGAAAGCATAGAATGAACTTGAACATGTATAATAGAGGAAAGGCAATTTCTAAATTGGAGCAAGATTTGTAATTCTGAAATTTGGGGCTAAAATTGTAAAATAGCTATCAAATAGTGGCACAGATTTTTAAAAAGGAACTTCTTATCATTTAAAAGACAATAGATATTGTCATTACATCCATTTGTTACACAAAGGTTTCTTGTGTGAGAAAAATCATTTTAAGATCTTCATACCTAGTAATCTGTTTGAGAAGGAGTCATGAGGAAATATCTTAGTGGAGGTTAAGTTCTCCTCTGCCAGTAGTAACCTGCTGCAGCTGTTGCACAGTTCTCCATTGACCAAAGGATTTGTTGCCTGAGGCTGTTGAATTACCTCTATTTCCTGAGAGTCCTGAGGTTGGTTACTCACACAGTTTTCCTGGTTTGATAAGATTCCTATATTATTAATGTAATATTCCTACATTATTAAAGTAGCCCCAGGTAAGGCAGTGCCATTTTTATAAAGCTAGTTGGCACACTTCAAGCCAGTGGTGTCTTTTCAGACAGGGAGAATACATGGTTGGATATTATCTCTGAGTGGGGCTAGGAGCATAAAAATTTATGACACCTCTTGCCTTACTGGGACCTTGTTTGCTGATATGTCCAGGCTTGGTACATGATGATTTTGAGAGCCAAGACTGACTTATTAATCTTTTTTCTCTCCTTGATTTGTAAGACTTTAGATAGTGTTCTGGCCTTGTGAGGTTTTTGTAATGAGTACATCGTGAAGATACAAACTAGCCACCTTAGCACATGCTTTAAATAAATTTCCAGATTTTTTAATTGTCTTTAAAGAAGTTTGACAAGTGGTTGTAACATTCTCAAGGCCAGGTATTTTAAAACAATATTTTGTGCTTCAGAGCTTCTATCAGTTGAGCAACAGAGTCCTCAAAATATTATTCTGGTTTTTGTATTAAATCTCTATTGGGCAAGCATCTCCATGCTTCTAGAGCTGCAGCTGCTATATTTACTAGAACTTCCTGTGTAATGTTTTGGTGAGTTGTTTCTTCAAACCATTCTCCCATTCCCATAAACACATTCCATAAACATTTCATATGTTAACACTTTAATTTCTTCAGACACCTTAGCGCATATATATATATATATATATATATATATATATATATATATATATACAAAATCACTGTAAGAAATTGTCTTTAGTGAGGCAGGTTATAGCTATTTTAAACTAATCATGAGGAGTCATAAGCAATTTAAATTGCAAGGGTTACCATAAGAGATTCTTATTCTCTTTGTGATTCTCCGTACTCACTGGGAAACAGGCTAGCAATTTACCCTGTTGCACAGCTTGGAGTACACCAATAGCAGATCCAATAGACCTCTTTGGTTTCTTTTTATATTTTCCAGAGAGTCTTATGGAATGACTTATAAATGCTGCAGAGTAGGCCACTTATTCTTATGATATTTTCTTAGTTTCTTTTCTGAGTCAGTTTCCTCCTTAGAGGTTGATTTTTCCTTTGTTGATTTATCACTACCCTCTCCTGAGCTACTTTTCTCAGACTTTCATGTTGAGGACTAAACATTGTTTTTAGATCCTGACGGAGACAGTAGTAATGGAGTCCCCTCACAAGGAGAGAAATCAAATGTCTCCTGAGCACAAAGTTCCTTTGAGAACTGCCTGGTGACAGCATTCAATTAAAGGCAGAGCTGTTGGCTCCTGGCCTACGCTGGGTAATGATGGTACTCAACCAACCTAACCAGGTGCTTATGGCACCTACTATCTGTCTTTTGTCATCCTCCTGTGCCTTCCTAAGCATAGTCCAAATAGCAAATGCTATAAGGAGCATGCCTAATCCTCTATTCTCTGTAAACCAGTTTTTAATATCTGACCCTATTTTCACCCATGCATCCATATCTAAAATTCTCCTTCCTGGAAACCAAGAAATGACCATTTGTACAACCTGAAGAAAGTCAGTTAGCTGGCTAGTGCTAAACTTAATGCCTTTTTTCTTTAAGAATATACTTAATATTATCTGTAAAAAACTCTCTGTCAGTAGAATCACTTTGTCCAATCATGAGAGATACACAAAATTCACACAATCCAGAGTGATGGCTCCTGAACTAAAGTGATGCTGATAGGTCCCAACAGAACTCCTTGGAGAACTGCCTGGTAACAGCAGGAAATTAAAGCCAGAGCTGATGGCTCCTGGCCTACCCTGGGCACTGATGATACTCAGCCAACCCAAGTGCTTATGGTACCTACTATCTGCTCCTGTTGATGGCAGCAGGCAATTTCAAGCCAGAGCTGATGGCTCTTGGTGTAATCCAGGTGCTGATGGTACCCAGTATCAGTCTCTGGTGATGGCAATAGGCAATATCAGCTATTTCTCACCCTCCATAACCACACACTCCCTGGCAAAGGGGTTTCCAAGTTCCAGTTGAGAGTCCTATCTGTGTGGACTTACTTCAAAATGCCTTTCCAAGGGGCCAATTTAGATGCCTGGAGTCTTCTGACGTAAAGAGTGTTGAGACAGGACACAGAACAGGACTCTAGTGTGGCTTAAAATCTGAGGGTCTCCAGATAGTCTAGCTTTCTAACTATACTGAAATGCTGATGATAACTTGTAAAAAAAATGCTAAAAACTTTCTTGCTTCTTCTGCAGGCAAACAGTTGCTGGTTTAGGAGATTGGCACCTGTAGCCTGGCAACTAGGGATTAAGCAATGTGGCCTTTGATCTATCTCAGCAGGAACTACACAGCTCCAACTTTCAGTCTGCTAGTTGGATGTCTCAGGAAGAAAAGGGGACACTCGAAAAGTGATTGTACAGTTTATTTCTAAGTTGTAAAAAGTTTCTGATGAAAGCTATCTAACAAAATCAGGAAAAGCAGAACGATCCTAAGTGGGGCAAGTGAAAATTTTTCTTCCTTCTCCTTCACTTTGTCTAACAAGTGTTCTGTCCAAAAAAACTGTCCTCAGCTCAGTTCCTCTGACACTTCTCTTTGTCCTCAGCACTTAAACATCTTTCAAGATACAGGATGACATATTAAAAAATTCATCACAGTTTATACATAAAATCAAATGGTAAATTTAAATAGTTTACAAGAGAGAATGTTTACAAGAATATACATTAGGAGTAATTATCTGTCTAAACATTCATCACCTGTCACAGCTCCACAGGTTCATTATAAGTTAAAAACTGTAACTATGTTGTTAGTGAAATTTTGCATAGATAAACACAATCAATATGTTATCTTCTGTCCTAGTACTGATAATAAACCATAGTTCCCTTTTTATTATTTTTTTCTCAATTGTTGTTTTATAACCTCTAGGAATGTGCTCTGAGTATTAGAAAGTCTGGTTACTATCTAGAATCAATTAACTGGTTACACATGGGAGACTAGCAAACTTCTCATTGCAATTTTGACTATCAGAAAAGGACCTAATATTAGTCCCACTACTTTAAAAAAAAGCTTAATAACCACCAATATAATTCCAATATAATTTTAGGTATTCTTATAGGATATAGGATCACCATTAAGAATTAAGGAGTCATTTATTTGTCTATATACTATAACTACAAGACATTACATTGTCCTTAATCTGCAGAGATCTGCTGAAAGGAGTAGGCAAATACCTAGTGATTGTTATATACATTTAATAATAACAGGAAAAGCATATTTACAGCAGAAATATTTTCTAAAATGATTTATTCCTAGGCTTTGTCTATTGGAGCTTCATCATATATATATAATCTAAAATGAAGTCATTTCAGAAAGATCACCTACTTCTTATTAGCTTGTCCTATGATGGCTCCTGACAAACCTTAAAGTTGGGGATGTGAGATATGGGCAGAGAAGGTGTGTGGTACTAGGTGGGGTCTTTGGAGAATATGTTCAATGCACCAAATTGCAAATAAGTGTAAATATATTATCAGTATTAAGATTTTCATGGAAAATATTTGTGGTGGGGAAAAGGACTTGCTCAGCAATTTAGGGAGGGTCATTTTTTCCAAAATATCCAAGTTCCATTTCCAGAAATAATATTAGGCAGCTCACAAACACCCAAATCTTGAGTATCTAATATAAGAACTGGACTCAATGGGTAAAAACATGAAAGGCTCACATATTCACACATAGACACAGATACAAACACACACACACACACACACAAAAAAGAAAAGGTAGTTACAATAATATCAATATGATGGCAGGCAATAGAGGTGTTGAAACATAAAAAGCAAGAGCAAAAACCTGGTAGCCTGGTGTAGAAAAATTGCTTATGATACCTACTTGGGTAAATTTATAAAATTAATTATAATGCTATTTTGTGAATGCATGCATGTGATTTAAGTTAACTTCATTTTTTATGTGAATGATTAATAAAGTTCTTTGATATCACAAACAGAAATGACAAAATATGACCAAATCTTAATTTTAAAGGAAAGAATATAGATAACAATATAAATGAAGTAATATAGTGCAACAGAAAAGAATTGATAAGTAGGATGTTTGATTTGAAAAATAAGATCAAGGACACTATCCCATGTATAAATATTATATATTCAAATAAATATATATAAAAATTTAAAGATACATATGATTTTAAAAAATTCCATATATTGGAGAAATTAAGTAGTATTCCCTACCAATAGAGCAGAGTTACTCAAAATCTAGAGTCACAGAACAATGATCAAAGAAAACCTCAAAAAACAGATTTAATCATTCTTTTACACACCTATTTTCTAAAGCACATGCTTTATATTACATATATATATATGCAAAATGAAAACTATTTTTATCATTTCTGTTCTTGAGATTATAAAATGATTGCATAATTTCCCCCTTCTATTCTCCAAGCAAATTCTTAAGCTCTTCCTTTCTCATTTTAATTTTATGGACTCGTCTTTCATTAATTGACCAGGAGGACTTAAACTTACAAACATGCACACACACACACACACACACACGCACATGCACATTCACAGACACATGCACACACATTCATACACAAACACACAGACACACGCACATGCAAACACACACAATTGTAGATAATTAAGGAATACTATGAAATCATTTACCCAAGGTGTAATATTCTTTCATAGGAAAGGTTATAATCTTCTCCAGGAAAGGTTTTACATAAAATAAGCCTATACTTCTCTTAATAGTTACAGAATGTGAATGTTTTAGTTAGATGCACACATCCACCTCTGTAAGTTGAATGGTAAAATAATCATTACATTGCTGAGGAAAAGGGCAGTCAGTTTTGACCACAGTGAGAACTTTCCAATTAAACTTGTGCCACAAAGCCTAAAGTATATGCTATGAAGATTTTTGTTTGTATTTTTAAATTTGATCAAATATAACTCTGTAGATTATGTCTTCATTAGCATACACACAGAGAAAAAGAGAGCTCACAAAAAAGACCTTATGGCCAATGAAAACTGCAAATGGTATAAATAAATGCAAGTGGTTACAACAGGGTAGACAGCAAGCAAAAGTTTTGTAGTTAATACAAATAAAAACAATAAGGCCATGAAGGAATTGTGTTTGTATTCAAGATCCAGTCAATGTTTTCTGTACTGAAAATCTGCATTGCTGAAATTCAAGGACAGTGAGATCAATTATAAAGCTAATTAAGAATCAAAATATATTTAGGAGTGGAGCCATATTCATTGCTAATATACATAAAGGGAAAACATGGTAGAAAGAATCCAGAATGGTATATAATCTACATGAGAAACATTCTAGAAAACTGGCTTGTCTTTAATATGTATAATTGCTCACAATGGTGAATATGTATAGTAAAAAATAAAGTCTATTAAAAACAAAATTGCCTAGAATTGAATTCTTGTGATACATAAATTTTATCAAGCTATGAACAGTAAAATGAATATATTTTATAAATTAATATTGACATGTATGTTCAAACCCATATTTTACATGATGAGAAGGAAAATATTTCACTCTCATAAACCCCTAGAGAAAATTCTCAGTTTAACTTGGAAAGATTCAATGTAAATCAAACAAAGGATTGAACATATTGGCCAATAATGTGACATTGATTTTAGGATCCTATTGCTGGACCTGGGGAAATGATCTTGATCTTAGCAAACATATTGCAGAATGACAACATTTGTTCGAACAGTTTTACTTTCACCTGCAAATGTGGACTACAATGAAAGTATGTGGTATATGCAAATAATAGATTTGATAACAAGGTTGAAAAACTGTATCATGAATGTGACTATAAAACAAGCCACATTTCTCTTAAAATTATTCCATACTAATAAGAAATACTCTATACAACAAATATTCTTAATACATTATAATAAAAGTGACTGAATTTTGTCATTAATTTAGCTTATGTATTTCTGATTTTATGCAAGCTCAATGTTTTTTCACAGAAATCTTCTTACTTATAATGACTAATCCAAACTACTTTGTCACATATCTAGAAGTATAGTGTTTGCATTGAAGGGCTTGCTGCTGTGCAAAATAAAGAGAAACACGTATACACATTGGTATCTGAACTGCTGAGAGAAAATAGGGAACCAAAAATTGGATTTATAAGGAACATTAATTATAATGAAATAAAAGATGTCCCACCCAACAATCAAAGGTGTCCCATCTATTATGCATGTGAAAAAATATTTTTTCCTTTTAGTCAAAATTTGATTCCCTAAAAAATTAGAAATACCATGAAATATTTTATCTAAATAGCAAATTTTATACAGTCATGTTTGATATGATTTTAAAATTCAAAATAAATCTCTCAAAGAAATATATCATTAAGCTTTAATTTATATCTAAACAGTTTCCTCCTCCCTTGTCTTTGATTTAATGCCTTAATACCTTAACATATTTTATCCAGCACAGAGTATTGTCACACAGAGCATAAGTCACCTTCACACATTCTTTGTTTTTTTTCACTGTTATTATGACAAATTCATTTTTAGAGATTCTAAAATTTTTCATCTTTTTTGGTCATTTTCTACTAGTTAATTTTCACCACATATTTTCTTGTACTCACAGGTATCTATAAGTGTTATTGTTCTATTTTTATTAAATCTGGCAATATTCATACAGAGATAAGAAGGTATTCTTGGGAAAGGCATGTCTGGTTTGGATAAAAACATCTTACTTACTTTATTAAGAAACAAACATGAATATTTCTGTTAAATTTAGCAATACCTGTCTGACACTACCAATAACCTGGATAATTTAACTCAAGCTAAGAAACAGCATCAAGATGAAACTTGCACTGTCACTATGTAATGCTAGACACATTTAAAGTCAAGAATAAAGAGTAAAGGGAAACACAGGAAATTGTCTGAGAATAAAAATTAAATGATCAAACAATCACATAATAAAATATGAGATATATGCAATATCTAAGAAGAACAGAAGTATTCACAACTTCTAATAGTGATACTACTAACTGTGGAATCAGCTGCAAGTAACACACATGGCCTCTTCACTCAAGCATCACAACAGACACTCGGAACTTACTGCATTCAATAACATCATCTAACATCACAGGCACAATCAAGACTTCCAAAATGATATGAACAATATCAGACTTACAATAAATCACCCTTTGAAATAATAACAATGAAAACTATTCAGACATTGTGGCATAAAAAGTATGGCAAATAAGAGGTCATAGTTATCAATCATTTACTAAAATGAATACAAAGTTAATATTTCATTTCCCCCTGAATGAAGAAAATAATCAAAAAGCAACATAAAATTGATAAAAACATTAAAAATATTGAGTAAATTTGTCAAAATAAAAATAAAGAATAAGTAAATTTTAATGACTACACCAACTAAGTCATAAAAATTCTGAAATTGAAAACTAAATAATTGTACTCACTGAATGTAATTGTCCAAATATTGATATGGAAGAGTTGAATTGGGCATTTTCTTCCTAGTGTAGAAAGTATGAAGAGGGAAAAATGCACCAATCACAACATCTCCTGCACGGTGAAACTCTTCGGTGATTGTGTAATAACATCTACTGATATTATAGGTAAATGCATAGACAAATTTGGGAGTTTGCAAGAGCCAAAAGATAAAAATCCAGGAGAACATTCTATTCACACAGGCGTCTTGATGCAGAACACACAGTGACTTGTTTCATGTTTTTGTGACCATGTATGTTTTGAATATGTTGATGACTCAGTCTGTCACTCTAATCATTCCAAGAAACTGTGAATTCCATTGGGATTTTTGAAACTATCCTTTCTGTTTGACTCTGCTGCTGAGGCCCTCTAGTCAAGTGAAAAAAACAAGTTCGAAAATATGTTCGTGCATATTCTTCACTTGCCAAAGGCACTATGACCTCAGCAAAGACTAAAATCAGCAAGAGCTGAGGGTTGATCTTCTCTTGGGATGAATTGGCTAACCATGTGAAGCAAGAAACATTTAATATGAAAAAACAATTTAGGATAATCCTCACAGGTTACATCAGAAGAGCCCAAATAAGTGAAAAAGTAAAGGGCGACAAAGAAAGCATTGCAAGTATAGCCACTCAAAATTAATATATTTTAGAACTTTGTGTGGCAACTAACAAGTATGAGTTGTGGGAAACCACTTCTAATCCAGTTTATACAAAATGCATTGGTGTAGCTTGTCCCAAATTTCCGGCTTTATATCTAATATCAGTTAACTTTTACAAAAAGAAAATTTATGAGGACTCTTGGGGTAAGAATCCCTATTACAATGTACAGTTCATTTGTATTTAACCATTTTCAGCAAAGTACTTCTACAATCTATTCTATCTTCTTGAGTCCAGAGTTCTGCAGAGGATGTGTGTCTAATGAGCACAATATAAAGTGCATTTCAATTTTATCCTTAGAAGGCAACCAGTGAAATTTTATATCTGAAGATTGTGACTATGGCTAGATTATCAGAACTTCACCGATTGATATTAAGCTCTAGACTTATGAAGTGTATCATTAGTCTATTTCTTAAACCTAACAAAGACTGTGAGGGATAAATTCCACTTGAAAAAGTAAGATGTGCAGAGCAAGGTGCTTCTGTGTTAAATAGAATGACAGGTGTTAAAAAATACAAAATCCTCAGCATCTTCTATTCTTTCCATAATTCAACCATAGGGGTCAGCAGCTGCTGTCCATTGGCTGGGTCCAAACATCTGCATCTGCCTCTTTCAGCTGACTGTTGCATCTTCCAGAGTGTGGTCATGATAGGTCCCTTTTTGTGAGTGCTCCATAGACTCAGTAATAGGTCAGGCCTTAGGTTCTCCCCTTGAGCTGGATCCCACTTTGGGCCTGTCACAGGATCTTCTTTTCCTCAGGCTCCTCTTCCTTTCCATCCCTGTAGCTTTTTCAGACAGGAACAATTATGAATCAGGGTTTTGACTGTAGGATGGCAACCCCCTCCCTCATTTGATGCCCTGTCTTCCTGGTGGAGGTAGGCTCTTTAAGTTTCTTCTCCCTACTGTCAGGCATTTTATCTAAGACCCCTTCCTTTGAATCCCGAGAGCTTCTTACCTCCCAGGTCTCTGGTGTATTCTGAAAGGTCTCCCCAAACTCCTACCTTGTCAGGTTGCCTGTTTCCATTCTTTCTGCTGGCCCTCGGGGCTTGCATCCTTTTTCCTCACCCAATATCAGATCAGATTCTCCTCTCCACCCAATCCCTTGTCCATTTTCTCTCTCAGGTTCCTCCCTCTCTCCCCACTGGTGATTGCTTCCTTCTTCCTCCCAAGTGGAACTGAGATGTCCTTATTTGAGCTCTTCAGCTTGTTGACCTTTTTAGTTCTGTGAACTGTATTGTGGGTACTCTGTTCTTTCTTTCTTTTTTCTTTTTTTCCTCTTTTTTCTGGCTAATATCCACTTATTAGTGAGTACATATCATGCATGTCCTTTTGGATCTAAATTACCTCACTCAGGATGATGTAGAAGGACCAGCAGTCTCAATTAATCTGGAAAACTGAGATCTCTCAAAGACTGGACCAGCAATAAGGCAGCACATGCCAGCTGACATGAGTCCCGGAACACATGTACAGCAGAATACTGCCTGGTCTGCGTTCAATCAGAGATGATTCACATAAACCTCAAGAGAATGGAGGCCCCAGGAAGTTTAGAGGTCAGGTTGGGTGGGATTGGGGGCAGTGGAGAAATACTTGTGGAGACAGGAGAGTAGGGAGGAGATATGAGATGTGGAACAGTTGTAAGGTAGAAGGGGGGGCAAGGGGAAGATAAAATCTGGAATGTAAGAAAGAACTAAGAAAATACAAACATATTGTTGTCAAAATCTTGTCTAAGAGAGTGACATTTGTAATATTTACTACTTTTTCTGAGGTTCTAGTTACAACCTAAAGCTAATAATCACGAAAAATTACTCTAGGGAACCAAGAAGTTTATTGAATTCTTTTTTTCTTAATGAATAAATATTCAGGGTAATTTACAGGAGTGAGGGCTCTCACCCCACATACGTATCTGTATCTGAAAAGCCTTATACAGCAGGGATAAGAAAATCTCATTAAACAACAGAGAAGTCCATCCTCTACTTTCCCAACAAATAGCTCTCACTTCTTTCTCACTTTCTCACTTTTTTTCTTATTTTCAGGGAATAAAAATGTTGCCATTTGATGAGAAGAAGCACTTCAATACTCAGGTTGGAAGATAAATTGTCAACAATCCCAACTTGGATATGTTTTACAAGAGAGCACAACTACCTTTCCAAAAATGGCAGTTGTTTGACTCTGAGGTTAGTGAATCAGAGTCAGGACAGGTATATATACAGATTGGCTTTTTCCCCCTCTATTACTCTCCATATTTATTATTAATGTTACTACTATTATTTTTAATTGGATATCCTATTTATTTACATTTTGGATGTTATCATTTTTTTCCCAAATTCTTCTACCCAGAAGCTTCCAATCTCAACCTTATCCTCCTTTTTGCTTTTATACCATTTTAATTACATGCAAGTATTAAAGTCAGTTTTAGGTTGAGGAACTAATAAAATAGATACAATAATACAATAGATGCAAATAGTCAAGGAACAAGCAAGACAAGAAATACAAATAATAAAAGAACAAGCAAGGCAATAAAGTCTTGTGTTCACTTCTGTGATTACTGTTTCTAAGGGATTATCAGGATGACCTAAATATCTGAGCCTACTGCCCTGTCCTAGCCCAAAGTCATTTTCATGCCTGATGCCTACTTCTTTGTTCTAGCCTAAGATTTACATTCCTGACTGAAATTACTTTTTTGTTTTAGCCTCATGGCAGATGCTTTTGGGGCTGCTTGTCAGGAATCTGACATTGGCCAAGAACAAGGAGACAGATTGTTTTATTATACTCTATCATGAAGCTGAAATTTGTGCAAACAGATTTTCTCTCCAAGCACTACTTACCATATTCCCAATTTCTATTATTTTTTGAAAGAGTTAGCATCACAGTATAACCTCTTTCAATGTCTGTATCCCTTTTTTATTTTAAATGAGAGGAAATGAAACCTCTCATTATAAACAAAATAATACACTAGTAGAGTTCAGAAAAGTAGAATAAGATGTAAAATGAGGAACTGAAAAAGTGATAGAATGTTACTAGAATAGTGCAGTAGAGGATAGGAAGGCATAGTGAGTTAAGTGAGTACCAGTTATTAATGAATATTGAGTTATTAATCCCAGGTAGAAGATATTATGGAAGTTATTTAATTAATTAAAAATAAGCTCATTCTTAAAGAAGTAGAAGTACTTTATAAATAAGAATGATGAATATGGCTTCTGCCTTCAGCAGACACCCGTCTGGTCTGCTCCTGTGTGGACACTGGATCCTGGATATCCTAGAGGGACCACTGAACCCAGAGCTGCAGGTAAAACACTCACACACTGCCCTACACACATTCCAGACCCATAACTGGGTGCAGGCATCTCAGGTTCCAGCAGACACCCAAAGCCCACTCCTTCAGAATACCACTCCGCTTCTGCCCCTTTCCTGGGCCTGCTGTCTTGAACAGACACCCACCTGGTCTGCTCCTGTGTGAACACTGGATCCCCAGACATCTTAGAGAGACCACTGAACCCAGAGAAGCAAACATCTACACCGTATCCTGAAACATCCTAGAGGAACCACTGTACTCAGAGCAACTGGAGTTCAGGATTAAAAGATCAAAAAGACATCTGGACCCTGAGGAGTTCAGACACAAGCAAGATAACTGGAAAAGCAGACTCCAGTCAGAGACAGTGAGTGCAGGCAGCACTAGAGTTAACCAGATGGTGAAAGGCAAGTGCAAGGAAGTAAAAAAAGAATCCAAAGTTACATGACATCATCAGAAACCAGTTCTCCCATTATAGCAAGCCCTGATCACCCCATCACACCGGAAAAGCAAGATTCAGAATTAAAATCACTTCTCATGATGATTATAGAGGACTTTAAGAAGGACATAAATACTCAAAGAATTTTAGGAGAACACAGGTAGACAGGAAGAATCTCTTAAAGAGGAAACACAAAAATCCCTTAAAGAATTGCAAGAAAACACAACCTAAAAGGTGAAGGAATTAAACAAAACCATCAAAGATCTAAAAATGGAAGTAGAAATAATAAAAAAAATCACAAAGGGAGAGTATCCTGGAGATAGAAAACCTAGGAAAGAGATCAGGAGTCAGATGCAAACATTGCTAACAGAATACAAGAGAGAGAAGAGAGAATCTCATGTGCAGAAGATACCATGGAAAACATTGACACAACTGTCAAAGAAAATGCAAAATTCAAACAGCTCCTAACCCAAAACATCCAGGAAATTTAGGACACAATTAGAAGGCCAAACCTAAGAATAATAAATATAGATGAGGGTGAAAACTCCCAACTTAAAGGGCCAGTAAATATCTCCAACAAAATTATAGAGGAAAACTTCCCTAACCTAAAGAAAGTGATGTCCTTAAATATACAAGAAGCCTACAGAACTCCAAATAGAATAGACCAGAAAAGAAAGACCACCCATCACATAATAATCAAAACATCAAATGTACAAAACAAAGAAAAAGTACTAAGAGCAGTAAGGGAAAAAGGCAAAGTAATATATAAAGGCCGACCTATAAGAATTACACCAGACTTCTCACCAGAGAGTATAAAAGCCAGAAGATCCTAGACTGATATTATACAGACCCTAAGAGATCACAAATGCCAGCCCAGACTACTATACCCAGCAAAACTCTCAGTCAATATTGATGGAGAAACCAAGATGTTCCACGACAAAACCAAATTTATACAATATCTTACCACTAATCCAGTACTTCAAAGGATAATTGGTGGAAAACTCCAACACAAGGAAGGATACTATAACCTAGAAAAATGAAGAAAGTAGTCTTTCAAAAACTCCAAAAGAAGATAAGTACATAAGCATAATTCCATCTCCAATAACAAAAATAACAGGAAGCAACATTCATTTTTCCTTAATATCTCTTAATATCAATGGACTCAACACTCCAATAAAAAGACATAGACTATCAGACTGGATATATAAACACGACCCAGCATTTTGCTGCATACAGAAAACACGCCTCTGTGACAAAGACAGACACTACCTCAGAGTAAAAGGATGGAAAACAATCTTCCAAGCAAATGGTCACAAGAAACAAGCTGGAGTAGAGATTCCAATATCAAATAAAATTGACTTTCAACCAAAAGTAGTCAAAAAAGATAAAGAAGGACACTTCATATTCATTAAAAGAAAAATGTACCAAGATGAACTCTGAATTCTGAACACCTATGCCTCAAATGCAAGAGCAACCACATACATAAAACAAACTTTACTAAAGCTTAAAGTATACATTTCACCTCACACAATAATAGTGGGAGATTTTAACACCCCAGTCTCAGCAATGGACAGATCATGGAAAGAAAAACTAAACTGAGACACAATGAAGTTAACAGAAGTTATGAACCAATTGGACTTAACTGATATCTATAGAACATTTTATACTAAAACAAAAGGATATACATTTTTCTCAGCACATCATGGTAACTTCTCCAAAATAGACCATATAATTGGTCACAAAACAGGCCTTAACAGATACAAAAAGATCGAAATTATCCCTTGTGCCCTATCAGAACACCATGGACTAAGGCTGGTCTTTAGTAATGACAAAAACAATGGAAAGCCCACATACATATGGAAACTGAACAATGCTCTACTCAGTGATTACTTGGTCAAGGAAGAAATAAAGAAATTAAAGACTTTTAGAATTTAATGAAAATGGGGACACATCAAACCAAAACTTGTGGAACTCCATGAAAGTAGTACTAAGAAGAAAACTCATAGCTCTATGTGCCTACAAAAAGAAACAGGAAAGAGCATACAGTAACAACTTGAAAGCACACCTGAAAACATTAGAACAAAAAGAAGCAAATACAGCCAAGAGGAGTAGACTATAGGAAATAATCAAACTCAGAGCTGAAATCAACCAGGTAGAATCAAAAAGAACTATACAAAATATCAACAAAATCAGGAGCTGGTTATCTGAGAAAATCAGCAAGATAGATAATCAATAGCCAGACTAACCAAAGGGCACAGAGACAGTATGCAAATTAATAAAATCAGAAATGAAAAGGGAGTCATAACAACAGAAATTGAGGAAATTAAAAAAAAATCATCAGATCCTACTACAAAGGCCTATACTCAGCAAATTTGGAAAATCAGGATGAAATGGACAATTTCCTAGACAGATATCAAGTATCAAAATTACATCAGGAGTAGATAAACCATCTAAACTGTCCCATAACCTCTAAAGAAATAGAATCAATTATTAAAAGTCTCCAAAAAAAAAAAAAAAAAAAAAAAAAAAAAAAAAAAACCTCTGGGACCAGATGGTTTTAGTGCAGAATTCTATCAGACCTTCCAGAAAGACTTAATACCCATATTTGTCAAACTATTCCACAGAATAAAAACAGAAGGAACAATACCCAATTCATTTTATGAAGCTACAATTATGCTCCTACCTAAACCCCACAAAGACCCAACAAAGAAAGAGAACTAGAGACCAATCTCGCTTATGATTATTGATGCAAAAATACTCAATAAAATTCTTGCAAACCGAATCCAACAACACATCAAAACAGTCATCCATCATGATCAAGTAGGCTTTATCCCAGGAATGATGGGATGGTTCAATATTCGGAAATCCATCAATGTAATCTACTACATAAATAAGCTCAAAGAAAAAAAACACATGATCATCTCACTAGATGCTGAGAAAGCATTTGACAAAATTCAACACCCCTTCATGTTAAAAGTTTGGAAAGATCAGGAATTCAAGGCCCATACCTAAACATAGTAAAAGCAATATACAGCAAGCCAGTAGCCAACATCAAACTAAATGGAGAGAAACTTGAAGCAATTCCACTAAGATCAGGGACTAGACAAGGCTGCCCACTCTCACACTACTTATTCAATATAGTACTGGAAGTCCTAGCTAGAGCAATTAGACAACAAAAGGAAGTCAAAGGGATACAATTAGGAAAAGAAGTCAAAATTTCACTATTTGCAGATGATATGATAGTATACTTAGGTGACCCTAAAACTTCCACCAGAGAACTCCTAAACCTGATAAACAACTTCAGCAACGTGGCTGGATATAAAATCAACTCAAACAAATCAGTAGCCTTCCTATACTCAAAAGATAAACAGGCTGAGAAAGAAATTAGAGAAATGACACCCTTCACAATAGTTACAAATAATATAAAATATCTTGGAGTGAATCTAACCAAGCAAGTGAAAGATCTGTATGACAAGAACTTCAAGTCTCTGAAGAAAGAAATAGAAGATCTCAGAAGATAGGAAGATCTCCCATGCTCCTGGATTGGCAGGATTAATTTAGTAAAAATGGCTATCTTGCCAAAAACAATCTATAGGTTAAATGCAATCCCCATCAAAATTCCAAATCAATTCTTCATAGAGATAGAAGGGGCAATTTGCAAATTCATTTGGAATAACAAAAAACCCAGGATAGCCAAAACCATTCTCAATTATAAAATAACTTCTGGAGGAATCACCATCCCTGACCTCAAACTGTACTATAGAGCAGGAGTGATAAATACTGCATGGTATTGTTACAGAGACAGGCTGGAAGATCAGTGGAATAGAATTGACACACCTATGGTCACTTGATCTTTGACAGAGGAGGTAAAACCATCCAGTGGCAAAAGGTCAGCTTTTTCAAAAAATGGTGCTGTTTCAACTGTAGGTCAGCATGTAGAAGAATGCAAATTAATCTATTCTTATCCCGTTGTACAAAGCTCAAGTCCAAGTATATAAAGGACCTTCACATAAAACCAAATACACTGAAACTAATAGTAGGTAAGGTGGGGAAGACCCTAGAATACCTAGGCACAGGGGAAAATTTCCTGAACAGAACACCAATGGCTTATGCTATAATTTTATTATCTAATTTGTCAAGAATTGACAAATACCCCTCTTCCGGATCTGAGGCCTGGACCAGACCTCTGCCCGGCCTGCTGGTGTGTGGACCCCGGATCCTGCCCAAGACATTCTGGAGGCTCCATTCATCCCACAGCCAGCGTTAGGTAGGAAAACCCATATACTGCCCTGAGCCCATAGCTGGGTGCTGTGAGTGCTCAGATTCCAGCAGATACCCCCCCCCCCGCCCCTGCTGGCTAGCACCCCCCCTTCTGCCCATCTCCCGGATCTGAGGCCTGGACCAAGCCTTTGCCAGGTCTGCTGTTGTGTGGACCCTGGATTCCACCTGAGACATACTGGAAGGTCCACTCAACCCAGAGCCACAGAGGAACAACTGAACTCAGAGTGAATGGAAAGAGCGTTCGCAGAGTAATTTTGCTAAATAACTTATATGAAATGAGAGTCATGTTAAGGAAGTCTAAGTTTATAATTATTTAGGCTAACACAGGAGAATTAGAGTTACTTTAGACTGAGTTGCATAGCAAAGCCTTACCATCAAAATAAAACAAAGCAAAAATTCAACAAATGACCAAAAACAACAAACACTCTGATGTGGCATTAAGAGCACACTCTTAAATGAATAGAGAACTTGGTTGAAAAAAAATAATTTTTTATTTGAACATGATCACTTGTCAAGTGTTTTGTAAAAGGTTTTAATTTCACCACTGAAGCAAGTGAGGCAGGTGGATCACTCTGAGTTCATGTCCAGTCTGGTCTATGTAGTGACATCAAGGCTAGGCAAGGTTACAAAACCAAACAAAAAAAAAAAATCAAACAACAATTAGAATAATAAAAACAAAGAAAATAGAGTAAAAAATAACTTTTAATAGGAAAGAAAGAGGAGGAGAGGTAAGAAGAAAAATATGAAAATTATGGTCCAAGTCAGTAAAGAACATGAAGATCTTATTCAAAATGTCCAATCTTCCTTTACTTTTCCATCTCTCCCTTTCTCTCTCTCTCTCTCTCTCTCTCTCTCTCTCTCTCTCTCTCTCTCTCTCTCTCTCTCTCTCTCATTTGTGTGTGGTTTTTGTGTGGCTGTGTGTTATGTGTATGCATATTTCATATATGAAAAAGTGCTATGTGCATGCCACCATTTATCTGGCAATCAAAAATCTCTCCTTAGATGTGGGACTTTTACATGCATCCTTGTTTATATCAAGGTCACTATTTTTTTTTTTGCTGTGTACAGCAAGCTAACTGACAGTCAAGCTTTCAAGGATTCTTTCTTTAGTTATGGCTTCCAATCTAATCTCCAGAACACTGGGAGGTAATGCCATTTGCCCTAGTGTCAGGCTTTTACATGAGGTTTTAATGTTTAAACCCAGGTCCTTATGCTTGCATTTCAAACACTTTTACCCACTGAGTAAATTAGACTAAAATGCAGTCCAAATTATTATAGTTTTAAATTATAATTACTCATATAAGAGTCTCAATATGAAGACTGAAATGAATATAGATGTTGACTCAGAGGACCCTCTTCCCCCTGCTACCTTAGTTCTAGGACTGACCAAAAATAAAAAAATCGAGTCCGTCACTAGGATAAGATTTACAAGGGTTTCTGAAAATGTGAGGTTAGCATATGTTCAAGACTTGTTATCAGTACAGTCTCCTTCTCCTCATTTTAAAACATTAGCACCAGTTCTTTCCTGAACATGACACATGTATTGCCTGTGATGCTGAGGGAATCAGGACAAAGGTATAACTGACCCACTTACTAGCTCTTTTCTGTACTTGAGAGGTAGCTCATTGCAACAGACCCAGGGAAGTTTACATCAGTACTAGTTAACTCAGCTTTTTATAATTCCCAGAACTTGTAACTTCTCCTGGTTCTGAATTAACAGTTTGGTCACTGCTGAATCATTGTCCCTTTGGACAGAATGTCAGTGCTCAGCATCTGACAAGGTAATTGTACCTCAGGTGCAGAGGTGAACTCAAGGATCCTGAGAATCTATAACTGTACTGGCTGCAAATGACCTGTGTTTACTGAGGGCTCCAAACCTGACCCTGTTACAGTAGCCAAACTCAGTCCATCCTGGTAAGTGATTTCTTTTGGATAAATTGGAAGTTAGGTTTCATGGGTCTGACTACAAGGGAATGACATGAGAGCAGTTAGATAGGACAAAAGTTTTCTCATTGGTCTCAGGACAGCTTCTCTGTAATTCTCTGATTCTGTGTTGCAAGAATCAGAAAGATGCAAGAATATGAAATTCAGCAGGCAAGGAGACCAGGGACATCATGAAATCTTGGATAAAGGAATAACCTGAGTCTGGAAATTTCAATACTCTATCTGCACTTTCCTTCTAATACAAGAGCTATACAGTACAGTAGAGCATATAGCATTGATGCACAAGATATAGTACATGGTGCATCTTCAGATTATAGAACTTTGGTATCTGATCTTTGGATTCATGTACAGATGCATAGAAGAACACACAAACATACACAAATACAAGGAACCATACACATATCTCTGTGTTTACTTGCACTTGGCAGTTGTTAGTGATAACTAAGAAATCCAATTAACATCTTCTCATTTCAGAACTAAAATATATAATGTAAAACAACTCTGAATAAAACTCTAGATTCTGGATGCTAGAAAAGTTTTTTGTTGTTAATTGCTGACTTTCTTCCTAAGAATTGAGGGGCTGAGAGTCTCTTAATACTGTGTCTGTCATGTATTTTAAGCCCATGAGACTAAAGTTACAAAATCATCTAACACTAGCAGGTAAAGAGTGACATTGCCAACACACAGTTTGTCTTTTGTAAATTGTCAAGTGAGCCTTTTTGCTTGACTCCAGAGTCTATAATTTGCAGCAAAGAAAACATGAAGTCCACTGCAGCTTTCATACAATTGTGTAACTTTCCTGATACCCTTTCCTGTTTGTTGTTATTTTGGAGTCTCTGTCTTAGAGATTTACATATTACCCACTGTGAGAGACTAGGAAAAGCCAAGAGAGGAGATGGTTGAGTTATAGGCATGTATACAGAAAAATGAGGGTTAGCTTACTACAGGAAGTGTATGCACAATAAACCAGCAGCTGACAGGTCACATCACATCCTGCCTTGTCTGCTAGTTTCTGTAGCTTTGTGTCTTCCAGATTGTAAGAACATGCTACTCATAATCTGTTTTGCATGATTTCTTAATGAGGTGGCTGTATTTAAATATAAGTAATCAACAGAAATTTATATACACTTAACATACATATGTTTGTTTTCTTGAAAATATTCACACATACACACAAAACATAAACTAACAAACAAACAAACACATACACACACACTCCAGCTATCATAGTAAAATTCTGACCATATCAAGAGATCCTGTCAATTTGTAAAATATATATATATATATATATATATATATATATATATATATATATATATGACTGGTATATGTGGTATAGTTGGTTGATTTGATACGGCAGCTTGTATCCAATAGGTAAAACTTATTTCTCAAGACATGGGGTTGCCCTTGATGAGCAGATGGTCAAATACTCAAGTAATGGCATACGAATCTTTTCCCCAGTTGAATTGATGAAGAAATGGCTAGAGCCAATGTTTGGCTACTGGAGGGAATATTATGAGTTTAAAAGAAAGCTGTTGATAGTGGAAGAGAGAGGATGGATCTAGAGGAGGAAGCTGCAATGAAGTAAAACTGCATAACCAGGAAAGACAGCAAATGAAAAAGAACTTTATAGCTGAGAAATAAGTTAAAACAACCCTAGATCCACATAATCTTGGTATTTGAGTTATTAATAAAATACCTGGATTATTTGGGTTATATGAGCTTAATAGAACCATGACTGCAACTTATTAGAACCAGGTGCCTGATACCCTGAATCTGAAGTTATAGGCAATTTTAATTTCTCTAATTTAAGAGCTGAAAATCAAACTCAAGTCCTCTAAAAAAAAATGGCAAGTACTCGTAATCACTGAGCCATTTTCCGTAATTGTGCCTCATTTATGACCTGGGGAAAATAGGATAAATGGGAATGAAGAAATGACCCCACAGTTGAGAGTTCTTTCTGATCTTGTAGAATATCCATGTGTTCAGAGCCCCCTATGTGTAGCAGTTCAAAACTGCCAGTAACTTGAAATACAAAAAAACCTGATGCACCCATCTGCCTGTAGAAAAATACTCTACCACCATAAATATACACGCACCACACACACCTCAAATGCACTATGAAAATAGTTTTTAAAGATTGAAAATCTGACATTTATTATCTGACCAGAACATTCACTGTAAATAAGCATGTGAGTTCTGAAATTAGACTCAAAACACAGAAGATGTAAAATTTTTCATCAATTTCTGTTTCACCACACCCAATTCAGGTGGTGTTAAAAATTCAACCAAGGTGTTCACTCATATCATGTAAAAGTTTCTAACAATTTTATCACGTGAACCACATCCCGAGACACAAAACATATACATTCTACATAGAACACGTTCACAAGCCTTACTTTTAAATCTGAATTTGTGCCGTTCTTTCCTAGTTTGTCTCTCATTCCCTCTTTTTTCTTGTCCTCTATTTAACTAACATCTCTTTGTATTATTCTCAGTGTGTAGGCTTCTCTACTTGATTGTTTTATCCAGTTTTATCTCTTATTACTAAGGTTGATTTCCATAAAGAAGATTATGGAATATTAGCAGAGAAAGACTGAAATGATTTGACAGCATGACATGCAGAATTCTGTTGTCTACATAAAATAAAGTGAAATATTTCTATTAGGACCTGGAATATTAAGTTAAATGGCATTGTGAATTACATTTCACCATATTTAGAGATTCAGTTTATATTTCCATGTGACACTGTTATCAGCAGTCATATAAGAAAGAGAATTGGGATCTTTAGTACATTCTAAATGGAGATGAGTTTTTGTATTTACTATTTTTGAGGAGCACCCAGCACAAAAGCAACGCTAGGTATAATTCCAGCTTCTTTTATTTGTTTATTTCACCACATTTTATTTGTTTGGGAACTCAGTAATGCTGCCTTGAGGAATGACTCATGAGTAGAATAAATGTTTGAAAATGGACCTCAGAATTCTCTATCACACTAGACTCTGCCATGACAAGAAGCAATGTGTAGCAGGGAAGAAGAATCCTTAAATTATCTCAGAAGATGATCCTATAACACTCAAAAGCCCTCCCCATTACTCAAAATTCTTGTAATCTCAGAAAACAACTTTCAGTACTGGGAGAATTTCTGTTGTTTGTGATCCAGTTTCTATAGTACTGAGCTGAGGTGGCCAAACATCAGCCAGGCACAATCTCTGAAATGTAAATGCGTATACTATGCCAGAAGACCCCCATATATGAAATATGTCACTCATTCATGTGACAGTCAAATCCAAATATGAAAGCGGGAAACTTGACTTTTACTGATTATAGACCATTACAAATCATTCATTCATTCATTCATTCATTCATTCATTACATAGGTATTCATTTGTTTAATGTGTGTTCTGTGTGAGAGACAGACATACAGAGAATAGAGGGAAAGAAAGAGGAAGATGGGGAGGAGGGGGGAAAGGGAGAGGCAAACGAAGAGGCAAAGGGTGAGGGAGAGAAGTCATACAGGGAAAAACAAAGACAGAGAAAGACAAATTTGGGTGGGTAAAACATATTACTGTACATAGAAATGGTCTAAGGACAAATTTTTGAATGCAGTTCTCTCTTTCCACCTTTATATGTGTTTTATCTTTTATCACAGTGATACTAAATATCTATTGGTGATAACAAGAAATAAGTTTAGCTAGCAAAATTAGTATAGCATACAATGTAGAAAAGTAAAAAATTCTTTATGTTGGAATATTTTGCATGGGTGTGAATTGTCCTACACTCTGCTGTATTAATGTATGCATATGCATTAGAAAATGGTAAATGGAAAAAATGTGGTACTTGTTAAATAATTCTAGTAATTATAGTGTTAATTATATAGTAACATCTTCATTATGAGATTATAATATACACATCATCTAAACTTTGCTTTTTTAAACTCCAAACCTTCTCACATTACCCAATGTTGTCTTTCAATGTCATATCTCTATTTTCATTGATATTACATTCTTAAATATGTATGTTTATATGTATATTAATATACATACAAATTCCCAAATGCAACCTAATCAATCTATATGTTATGACATGAATGTGTGTTTTCTGGACTGACTTTTTGGTATTAGATAAACAATTTAAAGTACCCTTCCTGGGAAGAAAAATCTTCACATCTGTCAGCATTCCTTAGTTTCCTGTAGTTCTTTTATGGGCTTTCCTCATTAATACCAGCATTGCTACTGCTGTCATTCTGATTCAACACATTTTTATTAAATATGTTATATGTTGGTAATTATAATTAAATTAAAAAATTCTGATTACCTGAGTTATAAGTTCACCAGTTTATTTGTTTTTGGATACAGCAGAAAAGAATTGTAGCAGAGATATGAGATTATAGAAAATAAAGACAGTATGTTTTTTAAACATTAAACTGATCTCCAGAGTAGGAGTTGTTGTGCTAGCAGCAGAGACAGATCACTAAAAATGCACACTGCTGGGTTGGATTATGGTGCTTACTTAGATCAATTTACATGGCTCCAGACTCTCCCATGCCATAGTATTGTGCTCTTTATTTAGGCATGCTCCACTTGTTGTATAAAGCCCCATGCATGTAAGGCAGACATTCCAGTCTTATTCTTCCAAATAATCTCTTTGATATATTAATCTTGATATCAGAGGCAGTGGGCAGACACTGATTTCTTAAAAGAAAAAAATTTCTTGGTTTTCTCTACCTGTTTTTTATACAACCCTGGCCCGAAGTTATATCACCAGAGAGGATGAGACCACTCACATTAAGGATTCATAAAGAGAATGCATTAGTCCTACCCACAAATTAATCTGATGACAATATATGCTCAATTAAGATTCTTTTCACATGGCCTTAGCTTGTCTCAAATTGACAAGAACCTAACCAGCACAGAGTTTAAATGTAGGACACGAGGTAAAAATCTGTGCAACTACTGACTTAACACCATAGGCTAAAAGAATATAAGAAATTGAAATTAACTCTCTCTCTCTCTCTCTCTCTCTCTCTCTCTCTCTCTCTCTCTCTCTCTCTCTCTCCACACACACACAGACACACACATTTTGCTACCTACAGATATATGTTCTTTGATTTCTTCATGATAAGTTTTGCCGGCAGAATTCTATTGTATTACTGAAACACAGAAGGGACTAGTAATTAAAATTGAAATCTTCTTTCATTTATCCTGAAATCCTCTTTCTCTATATATAGGGAGAAAGTATCAATCTATACAGCTACATGCAATCTATACAGTCTATATCTGTGAAGACACCCAGATGTCTTCTTAACTCTCTTATGACCTCTGCTTTTGAAATATTTTTCTTATTTAAAACAAAAAATATTACTTAATCTTCTGAATCTTCCCATTATTAGTCCCATATTAGCAGATTCTCTTCTGCCACGGTATGAATCAAGATTGTTGTGAGAATGTACAATTAGAGACAGAGAAATCAACTTTGTTGTTTAGAATAATGACTGGAACTATTTGAATTCCATATCATTGGTCTTGCTTTACAATTCTGCTGTAAGTCTCACATGATCATCATGAATTCTTTTCATTCATCTTACATGTACTTATTGTTTTTTTCATGTGTCATTTTGTACTTGACTTGTAAGTTAATATTCACCACATGAAGGCAGATTCCTGCAGAGTCCAGAGAGGATCAGATACTAGTAAAAGTCATGAGTAAGATATGGGTGCTAAGAACAAAACCAAGGTCCTATACAAGAACAAACAGTCTCTTAACTACTGAGCCTTGCAGTTTATGCTTGTTTATTTACCCTTATGCCATCCCTCTGTGTCAAATCATTCCTGTCTTTATCTTTCTTTGTTTTATAGATAGGGTTTAACTGTGTGAACTTGGCTGTCCTGGAACTCTCCATATCCACCAGCCTCGCCTCGAACTCCCAGAGAACCACCTGGCTCTTAATCCCAAATTCTTGGATTAAAGGTCTTCTACCATTCTCAGAACATTTTTTTTTCTTAACTTATGTTTGCAGCATAGTATCTTGACCAATTGCAATAGCCCACAGCTTGAGTTAGCAATACAAGCTTAATTTTGAGTTTCAAACATTAAATGCCTGAGACTAATTTCAAAGCAAACATTCCATTTTTATTTTACATATGTCTTAGGAGAATATGTCTAAAACTTTAAAGATTAAATAACTGAAACAGATGGTTGCTTCTGAAAAGGGGATGAAAGTAATCAGAAAACTGAAAAACAGATTAACTCTTTTCACTGTCTATCTAGAGAATATTTACTACTTATGGTATTTTCACATTATTTTAATAATTTGAAAAACAACTTTAATTATAAATAATTTGTTCATCTCATGGAATCACTTAAATTCCCTGACATATATTTCTATATCATTTACTCCTTTAATTTATGGCATGCCATAAGCTGTATGTATGTATGTATTTATTTATATTTATATGTTTGTTTTGAGACTGGATGTCACTATATAATGCTGATTAGGCAGAAATTAACTCTTTAGACACAATAGTATCATGCTCAAAGAGATCCAACAGTGACTCATTCTAGTGTCCCTATAGTGCTGGAATTAAATACGTGTGCTACCAGGCTCAGTCAATTGTAAATTTGTGGTTGTCATAGTTTGTAAAACTATCTCCCACACAAAGCTCTAAATATTTACAAAGTGATCAGGTATATTAATATGAGGAGTGGCAGCCTGTGATGTCATACACTGATACTTATGAAATATTTTTAATGTGAACCATGCTTTGCTTAATAAATAGAATCTTGGAAGTACAATGAAGAATATAGAAAATAGAATTTAGACTTCTGGCAAGATTAAATGAGCAAAATCTGATTATATTTTGTTGGTCTGTATATATGGCAATTATGATTCACTGTTGTAGAATATCCTTAAATTCACTCAATGCATTTAGAAAAAAAAAAGTTCATGAGGGAAGATGATATTTTATTACAAACAACAAAACCATTTAAAGTTTGAACTTTGATGTAACTCTGCTTTTATAGTCATTTTTTATAAGTGTTTTCTCTGATCCTGGGACAATGGGTTTTGATTTTATTCTTAGATTACTTTTCCTGGTACAGAATGTAGTTGGGGTATTGGAGAATACCATTGTTCATGCAGCCTATGCCCTTATGTCCTATAGTAGCCAAGAATCAAGGCTCACTCATCTCATACTCACGAACATGGCCATAGGAAATTTATTTATTCTTCCTTTCAAGGAGATTGCACACAGTATATATATCTGGGGAATAATACATATTCTGGGAAGCCATTGGATTAAAGTTGCTGTATATATGTACAGAGTTGGTCAGGGCCTATCACTTTGTACCACTTGCCTCTTGAGTAGTTTTCAGGCAATGTCTATCAGTCAAAGAGTGGGTTGGTGGATGGGTCTCAAAAGACAAGCTTGGATGATTAGTATTTTTTGCTTTCTGTGTTGGATATTGAGCCTTCTGATAAATACCTTTGGTCCTATACATATTGAATACTTTCAGCATAAAAGAAATTCAACAAAGACTTGGGAGTATGGGTTCTGCTCTTCTCAAGTGTCAAGTGCATTTGAAAAAATATACAGAGTACTGATAACTCTCTCAGATTCTAAACTGATAGGACTCATGGTTTGTACCTGTATCTACATGGTTCTTCTTCTCTACAGACAACAGCAGAGGGTCAGGCTTTTTGACTCATTCAGTATTTTCCAAAGACTGTCCTTGGAGGCTAAAACTACACAAAGCATCCCGCTTCTAGCAAGCATCTTCATTTTGTTTTATTTCACCAAATCCATCTTGATACTTAAAAATGATGCTATTTTTGTATCACACTACTGGATGCAATATGCCACTACATTTCTGGCAACATACTATCCAACCTTTAGCCCTTGAGTACTGATACTCCAAGATCATCAAGCACCAACTTTTGGTTAATGATTTAAAAGAAAGATTTCAGATATCACTACTGCAACAATTCACAGTGGTCATCTCCTAATTTTCCAAGAGTGTTTTGATGTCTATAACATGGAAGATGAATGCAAGCTTAATAATTACAAAATTATTTGTGTAATATTTATTGAGTGTTATGGAGGATTTCAGTCTTACTTAGGAGTCAAACATGCAAATTGTGAAAAGTTGTGGTCTTTATTAGCATTATTCATCTAATTTGTTATAATGTTTCCTTAAAGCAATGCATAGAAGCTTAGTGTCTATTCTGGTCACAAATAAATTTAGGAAATTATGAATTACTATTAATCTGTAGCAGCATCTATATACATAGCCCAGGCTGCCCTCAAACTCTCATAAATCGTTCTTTAGCTTTTCAAGAACGTATATTATATGGCCTCACTTTGCATTATGTGGCATAAACACTCATGTAGAGTTGATACATTGATTCTTTTAGACAGGGTATATTTTTGCAAGCACTTGATCCTGGCAGAACTTTCCCTAAAACTATCCTTCTAGAATTTTTTTGCTTTTGTTTTTAAAGAAGAAGTTTATATAGACTATGTAGACCTATAAAATAATATGTAACTAAAACTGACAGTGGTCTCATAATATTCTTGTCTTGGTCACTTCAAGGTCTTCTAATTAGAGTTCTGAGTTTTTAAACTTGTACAAATTCAAGTAACTGTATAATAGGTTATTTTGTGCGTCACTGTGTATACATGTGCATTTCTATATATTTCTGTACAATTGCAATATCTATTTCAGAAAAGAAAATACAGAAGCACATGTTAGCTCAGAGTTTGGATCTGTATAAACTCAACAAAGACAAAATACAAACATGACCCAAAAAAATGTTGGAACAAAGACACATTTCTCTAAATACCTCTTGGTATTTAGTGACTGTTATAAAAAAAAAAATGGGTTTGGTTTTATTCAATACTGTACCAATTGGTATATTGACCACATTTCAGGGCCTTATAAATGCACAAGAGGTTTTAGTCAAAACAAAAACAACACAAAGAATGAGATAGATACAAAGAAGGAGACAGAAACAAATGGACACAGTGAAATAGACATACACACACATATGTGGGAGTGGGGGAGAGGAGAGTCAGAGAAAGACAGAGACAGAGAGACTAAGGGAAATACAGACACCATAAGATTTGGGATGAGGTTCTAGGAAAAGGTAGACAAGAGGCTGAATATGCTTAAAAAGAATTCATAAGAATTTTAAATTAATACAATTTGCTTTTAAATACAATGGAAAAAAACTGAAGGTGGAAAAGCACTTCTGTAAATCTACCAATGAAAGTGACCTGAAGCAAGAGATCTCAGAGTATCAAAATATGCAATATAATGCTTATTTGTCCCTAACACATACTCTAATTTTTGATCTGGAGCCTTTCTTTTAGGCATGCTGTATTCATTAAACATGTAGCATGTTTTTAATAATGATAACAAATTTATAATTTTTACTGTGCACATGAGGAAGCCAACATTGAGCATTCAAATTAACTGCTAGACTTTGTCTCCTAACTGAAATTTCAAAACAAGTCTGTTTATTACCCTGCTTTGTAATTCTGTTTATGTATGTGGGTCATGTCACCTAAGCAATAGTCTAAAGTGATGAGAGAAAAAAATACAAATATATATCAAATTACAAATCATATTGTGAAAAACTAATATGGATTATCTCATTGGTAATCTTGTATCCACTATATGGCAAAATGAAACTTGGCTACATAAATTTAGATAAATATTTTTAAAAGATATATCTTTTTAGATTTTATAATATGGTCTTGCTGTGTAATGTTCTCCTATGCTGTATAGAGAGTTCTATGATGTTGAAGCAAGTCTTAAACTTATAACAGACCTTAAATATATGCTTCACCAATGCTAAGATTACTGCTGTGTACAAACTTGCTAGATTTCTTTTTCTCTCTCTCTCCTCATCATCCTTGCCTCCTCTTCTCCATACCCTTTTGTTTGTCTGCTTGCATGTATGTTGTTAAAGAGGGGGTCTAATGTTGTTAAAGACAGGGTCTTATGTAAAAAGGCTGGCATCAGTACTACCAAAGATAAGACTGAATTATTGCTTTTCCTGACTCTAGTATTCTAGTTATTGAATTATTTGCCTGTATTCTGTGCACATTTTATGTACTATTTAAAACAAAACACATTGCAGAAATTGTACAGGGCAAGCACTCTTCCAATTGAATTATTAATGTATTTCTCTGGATCCTTATTTTTTAAATAATCTACTTCTACTGGATAATCAAAATCTACATATGTATCTCATATTACTAGTGAACTTCAGTATTTTTATGCAATTAACACAACTTCAGAATTTTCAGATTACAGATATAGGCCATTACACTGACTTATAGATGTAAAGTCATTGGAGCTAGAAAGGGAAGTACCTCGACAGCCTGCTGCAACTCATTTCACAATCTGTTCTACCTTCAATCTGCTGACTACAACCTTGCAAATATCACTCCACTTGTAGGAAATCGTGTCTCACTTGTGCTTTTTAAAATTGCTGGACCTTGTTCTGCACAGCTCTACGTCTACTATTATGGAATAAGAGGGCTTCTTTTAATGGTTTCAGCAAAAGAAGTTTAAAAAATATGAGATAGAAAACAAAATTGAAACAAGGAATAAAGAGTATAGTCATATAAATATTTTCAATGACATCAAAATTAAATCCTTACTCCCTCTCATGAAAATATTTATAGGCTGAGAAGGATCCTTTTAGAAATTCACAACTGAAACCTTAACACTTTCTGGGATGGAAATTAGAGTTAGGCATAGAAACAAGAGACACAGAGGCAGGCTACCAAATGCAAAGAGTTAATGCAGACATTAGGGGTAAAACATTAGCCATTCCGACATTTATGGCCTAAATAAATCCAGTGATACTCCAAACTTCTTCCAATTCAACATTTGTCGATTTCTAAAAATTATATTTTAAAAGCTTCCCATGGGAGGAAGAGTTATGAAAATTAATGTGTACTAAACTTGCAATGATATATTCTAATAAAAATTTAAGTAGCAAGCAGCATCATTTTGCATAGAGAATTTCCCAGTTGGCAAGAAAACTCAAGTGGCAAAAGAATCTCTAGAGCATAGTTACTGATCAGATTTGTGAAGTACTTGGAAGTCTGATTGTTCTTGTTCTTAATGACAGATGAGAATGTGTGTGTGTCCAATATAGCACAACAGACTTCTTCCTGAGGAAGAGGCAGGCTTTGTTATTTGAGCAAAATAGTCAATTATTATAATAGGGGGTCCTGTGGAAATGCTCAGTGGAGGAAATGAGTACATCAGAATTTATAGAATGAAGTAAAGACGTAAAGATTTCAAGTAGGCTTTTGTTATAGGTGGTCTATACAACACAAGGAAATTTACACAGCACAAGGAAAATGGCATTAGACTGTGCTGAATGAGTAAATAAAAATGTTAAAACCTTGTTACTAAACTGCTAGTAAACCAAGCTACCTACAAAGACCATGGTAAACAATGAAACCTCTCAATATGGGTCTAGACTAGGTTGTTCAATAGTTCGGTAATATTGAAAGTATTTATAACTTGATCTTAAGGTAGCCAGGAGAATACTTTCCTCTGTACTGGATAGAACTTGATAATATGATCCCAAAGCCAACCCCCACAGTGACACATTTTCTCTATCAAGACCATATTTACTCAAAAATGCTACAGCTCCTCTTAATGCCATGCTCTGAGCCACATGTATTCAGACTACCACAACATATGTACAGAAAAAAACACCCATACTTACAAAATTATATATATATATATATATATATATATATATATATATATATATATATATGAATTGAAATTGGCACATTCTCTAGAGGTGAGATAGTAAATATTTCATGTAATAATGCTTTAAATTGTCCATGTCAGCCTAACAATATGTGTACAAGGATAAATAACTAAGCAAGTTGTGCTGTGTCAACACATCTTCATTTAAGAACATAGCATGTGGATTATACATTCTTAAATAAATCACAACTTTTTGACTCAGTTTTACTCAGCCAGTAAAATAGAAAATGTAAATAATATTTGATGCATAGGCTCTATAAAATGTATGGACTAATTGATGATTACAGATTATCAGTCAGTTCACTTGTTACTTCAGAATCATGTGTTACAATATTTGTTTGTTTGAAAATAAAATACAGAAAAATTGATGTAGAACCTGCAGAAATGATTTCACTACAATAAATAATACCTACATATTAGAGATAGAAACTTTTCCCATTTTAATACACATATATATGTATGTACATATGTATATATGTATATGTATATACATATACACATATACACACATACACACATACACACACATATACACATATACACATATACACATATACACACATACACACATATACACATATACACATATACACATATACATATATACACACAGATATGTATTGTATACATGTATACATGTATACTATATATATGTATAAATATAGAGTAAATATGGGTGTTTTTCTGTACATATGTTGTAGTAGTCTGAATATATGTGGCCCAGAGAATGGCATTATGAGGAGCCTTTTGGAGTAAATATGACCTTAATGGAGGAAATGTGTCACTGTGGAGGTTGACTTTGAGATCATATTATCAAGTTCTATCCTGTACAGAAGAAAATCTTCTCCTGGCTGCCTTAAGATCAAGGTATAAAACTTTCAGCTTCTTCTCCAGCACCGTGTCTGCCTGAACACTACCATAGATTCTGCCATGATGATAATTCACTGAACCTCTAAAACTGTAAACCAGCCACAACTAAATATTGTCCCTTATAATACTTTCCTTGGTCATAGTATCTCTTCACAGAAATTAAACCCTAAATAAGACATATGTCAATATACCAGATGTATGCTTATTCCCCAGGCAAGCCAGAAAGAGATGGCATATGCCACAGAATTTTATTACAGATAGCTCTAGGCACTATTTTGTTCTGAGTATTGAACTTGGATCTGTACAATAGCAGTAAGAACACTTAACCTCTGACCCATATCTCTAACTAATAAAAATTTTCTTGTCTCCTGTTTGAGTGTCTTCTTTTGTGTATAATTTCATAGCTTAAATTTCTGTCAACTCTCTCTAATCTTTTTTTTTCATCTCAATTTCTTTTAGATCTCCAGGCAAATCCTTGGCTCAACTATTTCTTCAGTACTATATTCAGTATAGTTCCTCATTGCTTTTTCATACTCACTATCTTATGTTATGACTTAAGTTAAAATAATCTTTATATCAAGTTTGCATCCCTAAGTACAATATCTCAAAATGTAAATACTCAGAAGCAGAAAAATTTTACATTAATAATTAAAGCAAAATTGGACTCTAAAGGTAGAGTCACAATGAAGTATAGGTTGTGTCCTTGAACTCACAGGGAAGGTGATGTGTGGACAGAGAGAGAAAATACCTACCTGTATATAACATTTAAAATATTAGAAGATGGCATTCTCATGTTGGGCATCCAGTATCCACAACTGCAAGAAGATAAATTGCTATGGTATAAGACATCAATTTTGCTAGGCAGTGGTGGTGCACGCCTTTAATCCCAGCACTTGGGAAGGAGAAGCAGGTGGATTTCTGAGTTTGAGGACAGCCTGGTCTACAGAGTGAGTTCCAGGACAGCCAGAACTATACAGAGAAACCCTGTCTCAACAAAAAAAAATAGAAAAAAATTCAGTTTCTTTTTAATTTTTATGTAAACTTAAAAAATTAATCTACCTGGCTTTTCTCCAGAGATGCCTACTTTCATTAGGACCATAAATCAAGTGAATTACCAGAGTGTTGAAAGTAATGACCATTTATTGAGTATGTAGTTGAGAAGGTATTGTATGATACTTTACTTGGGTATATGTAACACAAATATTTACATAGTCACACACAGTGAATCAAGGACAGACCAAAATAATGGACATCTAAATATCTAAAGTAGTGAGCCAATGAATTGGATGGGGTTTCATAATAGGTCACCGTTAGGAGTAGAGAAAATTCACAGACATTTCCTTTGGATAAAACATTGGTTTGACTAGTACAGAGTACCAGTTACACAGGTGTGAAAGAGAAGTTTAAGCATGATGGAGGAAGAACTCAGAGGCCAAATTAACTTGAATTAAAATAGATTCAAATAACCTTCTCTAGGTTTCACAATTCCTCAAAACATTAGTTTATTCTTACAATAAAAGAAAGAAATCTTGTAGACTAACATATAAACATAAATATCTATGTAGATTACATAATGCATGCAGATTAAGGAGAGACTCCAGACCTCTACCAAAGCTCATTAGGTTACACCATATCCCACATAACATTACATACACAGTCATGCTCATTCTTAGCATATAAAGCAATGAGGACTTCATCTCAATAAGGAAAAGGGGAAAACACTCTCTTGAAGGTAGAGATGGTAACATCCCCTCACTGACTTCCTTCTTTTGCAGACACACAAGGAGACACACATTACCAAACAGAGTTTATAATTTTCCAACATTCTCTTAAACTCTAGAATTTAACAAGTGCCTTGGATTAAGATAGCCAGTGTGGTTCATTGGTTCACTTCTCAACTGGGAGTGGCGACTCCCAGACAAAATGGAAGCTCTAGGGTGCATTTTAACCTACACTGTTGGATGTTAGACTAACAGGATTCTCAGGAGTGGAAGAACACCACCTAAGATGTGATACCCTGCAGTGATGAGAAATGAGGCAGGCTGAGTCTGAGGATGTAGTGGTTACTAAACTTCTGGGTATATAGAGTGGTGGAGTCATGGATGAGCCTGGGGCTGGGAGTAGGAGGAACTCTAGCTTAGTTTATCATTGAATACTTTTGAAGTAATAATTAAAGCAAAATTGGACCCTAAAGGTATGGTCAACAATGAAGTATAAGTTATGTTCTTTAACTCAGAGAGAAGATGAGGTGTGAATAGAGGAATGAGACCCCTACTTATGTATGACAGTTAAAATATTCAGGAGAAGATGCCATTGTCATGTTGGGCATCCAGTATTCACAACTGCAAGAAGATAAATTGCTCTGATATAAGATATCAGTTTGCTTTAATTTTTATGTAAACTTTGCAAAATTAATCTACTTTGCTTTTCTCTAGAGATGCCTACCTCCATTAGAACCATAAATCAAATGAATTATCAGAGTGTTGAAAAGAATGACCATGTATTGAGTATGTAGTTGAGTGGGTATTGTGTGACACTTTACTTGAGTGTGGGTAACACAAATATATACTTAGTCACACATAGTGAATCAAGGACAAACCAAAATAATGAACATCTGAAAATCTAAATTAGTTAACCAATGAATTGGTTGAGTTATATACAAAAGAATTCATAATATGTCACTTTTAGGAGTAGAAAAATTTCAAAGACATTTCCTTTGGGTAAAACATTGGTTTGGTTAGTACCTAATACCAGTTTAACAGGTGTGAAAGATGCATTTTCAGTGTGGTTGAGGAAGAACTCAGAGGCCAAAACAACTTGAATTAAAATAGATTCTCTATCACTCTTCAAAAAAAACCTTCTCTAGGTTTCACAATTTCTCAAAACATTAACTTAATATTACAATAAAAGAAATAATAAAATCTTGTACACTGACTAATATATAAACATAAATATCTGTGTAGATTATATAATACATGCAGATTAAGGAGAGGTTCCAGATCTCTACCAAAACTCATTAGGTTACACTGTATCTCACATAACATTAAATATATACTCATGCCCACTCTTAGATTAGAAAGCAATGAGAATGTCATCTCAAAACACTCTCTTGAAGGTAGAGATTGTATTCATCCCTCACTGACTTCCTGCCTTTGTGAACCCACAAGGAGGCACACATTTTCAAACATAGATTACAACTTTCTAACGTTCTCTTCGACTCTAAATTCAAACAAGTACCTTGGATTAACAGATATCTAGTACAGTTCCTCGGTTCACCTCTCCATTACGAGTGGCAACTCTGCCTGTCAGACAAAACAGGAGTTGCTGGGGTGAATTGTACTCTAAACTGTTGGGTGTTAGCCTAACGAGAACTTCAGGAGCTGGAGAACACAGCCTAAGATGGGAGCCACAGCACTGGTGAAATACGAGGCAGTCTGAGGCTGGGGATGAAGAGGTTACTAAACTCTTGGGTGACCATTGTGATGGAATCATGGCTGAGCCTGGGGCTGGGAGATAAGGGGACATCAGTTTTTGTTCATCATAGAGAGTCGGGAGTGCAGAGGAGCCTTCTGTGGGAGACTTAGGCAGCTCTATATGATGGAAGATTTTCCCCACTTTGGTTGGTGATGAGAGACAGAATCCTTGGTTCCAAACAGTTTATTGATTGTTCATTGTGAAGAATAGAAGCATAGAACTTAGGATGGATCAGAGATTAAATACCTTTTGCAGGAAGGAATGATCAGGAAAGAATCCTTGTTGGCTAAAACCTCATTGGCATGGAGATCTCTGTGCTATATGACTAGTAGTTACATTCTTCATATTAGGGGTCATGGTCACCTGTTCCAGGACAGGAAGGAAAAGATACTGGTAGGGAGTAGATGAAACTCCAGATATCCACATGTCTTAGGGTATCAAGGTTTCTGAACCCACCTAACCTTCTCAGTTTTTGTCTGGTAAAACGATTCTTCTTTTCCCAGAACACAATCTAAAATATATGCAGAGACTGTATGTTAACCTAGTTAAGAGAGAAGGTTAATATATTGTTAAATGTTTTAGATTGTTTTATGAACTGAATTATATTTAAACCTAAGATTAGTTTGACAAGAAGCTAGAAGTGTGATTATTTGCACTTTTTGAATGTTTGTCTCCTAAAATCCCTTTTGCCATGAATCATTCTGGGAAATACATTTCAACTCTTCCATATCAATATCTAAAATGTTACAAAATGTTACTGTTCCCACACACAAGATTATTATAAGGTCTGAGTCCTGGCTGTGATATAAAATCAATTTTATTCCTGCTCAGAATTATTATGATGATATATCCTAAATTAGATCTATGGCTCTGGCAATAGGTCATTTGGTAAAGTTCTTGCTTTGAAAATGAAAACCTAAGAAAAGTAATGTTATTGGAGAGGTTTTACTGTAGATACCTGCTGCATATTGGCTGGTCATCTAGCCTACTCAGTAAGTCCCAGCCAGTGAGAGGAGTCTTTCCTAAAATTTGAATTAGTTGGCACATGAAGAATTCTAGGTGAGTTTATAATGAACTGTATAAACACAAGTGCACAAACATGAACATGCATTCTTACAAACACAGAGAGACATAGGTAAATATGAACAAAGAAAGTATACTGTGTTATCATTTGAGCAATGGTGACATAAATAGCACCATTGTAAATATTTTATATACCTCATAATCAGAAAAAATGCTCTTTAAAAATTACAATGTGGAAAGTAATAGAAGAATTGAATTGACCAAAATTACATGGGTTTTATGGTCTTCAGTGAGCAGCATCTTCTTGTGACACGATGTGCCTAGAAGGATAATTGACTTAAATGGAAAACCAACAGACAAAGAAAAATGCCAAAATAGTGGTAACAGTATTACAGCTATAATTAAAAAGACATCATCTACATACATCATCTGCATTTTAACATAATCCAGTATTTTCCCTAACTAGTTCTTATGCTTTGCCAGAAAATAACGCTCACCCTAAACATTCTGTATCATGTAGCTGAATTCTTTCCTATGAGAGAAAAAGACTGATGAAAAGCATGAAAAATGGTCAATATACATTACACATCCCAATGCTCTCCTCTTCATAGAAAACACGTCCCCTCCTTTACCTATCCTGAGTTCAATATCTATGCAAGCTCATGGGCATATATGATCCATTTTGTAATCAGTCTGAGAGGTAATAATGCTCTTTGATAGTGTATAGAACTAAGCTTTACATAAGGGATGTTCAACAGAGAATCATTTTTCCTAGATTACCCTCAGAAGTGGTACTCTTTTATGAAAGGTGATGTGTGGAGATTTGAGTAAATGTGCTATTTGATGGAGCCACATCTGAGAGACAGTCATTGTTGAAATGTTGCAGGTGCTGACAAAATGGACATTAACTTCTCCATCCCTCAGAATGGATCAGAAATGGTGTTTCATGATTCTACCACCTCCAGAGTTATATGGATCTTCTTAGTTGTGATACTCTCCATAACCTTTGTCCTTGGTGTACTAGGTAACGGGCTTGTGATTTATGTGACTGGGTTCCGGATGGTACGTACTGTGACAACAATCTGTTACCTTAACTTGGCTTTGTCTGACTTCTCTTACATGGCAAGTCTACCATTTCAGATCATCTCAATTGTCATGAATGGAGAATGGCTTTTTGGTTGGTTCCTTTGCAAATTTGTTCACGTGATTATAAACATAAACATTTTTCAAAGTATTTTTCTGATTACTTTCATTGCCATGGATCGCTGCATTTGTGTCCTGAACCCAGTATGGGCTCAGAATCATCGAACTGTAAGTCTGGCAAGGAAAGTGATTGTTGCAGCTTGGATACTTGTTCTGCTGCTTATATTTCCACATTTTATCTTCTTGACTACTGTGAGAGATGAAAGAGGGAAAGTACACTGTAGAAGTAATTTTGAATCCTGGGCTGCAACCCCCGAGGAGCAGATAATGGTGTCCATGACTGTTAGTTTAATTTCTATAGCCATCAATTTCATTATTGGCTTCAGCATACCCATGATCTTCATTGTCATTTGTTATGGACTCATGGCTGCCAAGATAGGCAGAAGAGGCTTCGTGAATTCCAGTCGTCCCTTGCGTGTCCTTACTGCTGTAGCATTTTCTTTCTTTATCTGCTGGTTCCCTTCTCAATTGATTTTTCTTTTAGGCAATATTGGGAACAATGAGACACGGAATAATATTCACATTTGGGTGAACCCAGCAAGCACTCTGGCCTCCTTCAACAGTTGCCTCAACCCAATGCTCTACGTTTTCCTAGGTCAACAATTCAGAGAGAGACTGATCCACTCCCTATCAGCTAGTTTAGAGAGGGCCCTGAGGGAAGATTTAGTTCTGAACAGTGACAAAGTCAGAAACTTGTCTTCACATACTGAAGACTCTAAACCATAGGAAGTGACTGCAGTGATGCCATGGAAATGTTTTCTGTGCCACCTTACTCTCACTTCTGTCTCATCCTACTTTCCATAAATATTTTTATAATTAATCTAGAAGTCTAGAAGAAATACTTCTTTGTCCTCTAATTCAGAAGAAAAGTAGGTTGCTATATTATCACCACACTCAAAAACAAAAATTATTCTAAATAATGTTATAGGAGTCAGATACCATGTTGAAATCCTCTGCCTAAGGACTGGTCTCATACATAATAGGAAAGTTTTCCCACCTCAACTGATAAAATAACTATAGTCTTGTTTTGTGTCTTGTACAACTGTACCATCTTAGGAGTAGCCCATGCTCTGGACTCAGTTGAAAACCCCCAAAACAACAATAATATCTGTTTTTATTTTTATTTTTTTATTTTTGGGGGGAAGGTTAAACCCTTTAAAACTATGTGATGGAAAAATGAAAAACAATGAATGGCTTAAAAGATGAGAATAATAGAAAATACATCAAATTAGAGGAAGGGAATATCAAAGGTATAAGCACATATATGGTGCATAGATTTAAACCTAATGAAGGCCACATAAAAAATCCATACCCAATATATCTTAAAATAGAGTTGAAGTATTTTAAAAGTATATTCTGTGTATTTCTGTTACTACAATCATAAGTACCTAAGCAAATATTTCTTATAGCAGAGTGGGATATTAATTACTGATGTGTTGCTTATATGTGTTCCTGAAAACCGCCCAGGCTATTATTTTTGCTCTTATTTGTACAGTATGATAACTTCAAATGGCTGAAGGCAACATAAATCTTTGTTGTAAGATACAGAAAAATCAATTTGGACATGAACTGAAAATGGCTTAGACCCTAGCTAGCTTTTGTATATCCAGAGAATTCTACAGAAACTTTTTAGGGGAAGAAAGGCATCAACACATTACTCTGAAGTGATAACTAGGACCTCCATGATCAAAATCTAGGAAATATACGCCAGTGTGCACTCTAGTGCCGTGAATATTTTTAAGTTACAATCTACTCTCTAATTGATTCTGAGGACAATTTGACGGGAAAGAATCCATACTATAAACTCAATATATATATATATATGGTGATTAAATTCAATTTGCACACTCATTGAACTTACCACTTTTGCTTACTTACAATAAATAGCAACAAACTACCCTCTAAATATCTATGCAAATAAAAATGCCACTGTCAGGCTTATTTATAGATGCCCTTCTTTGCAGTAAACATTGAGCCCAAGAAAAACTTTCAATCCAATTGTCATTATTTTTCAATTTCTGGCATTGTACAAAGTTTATTTTCTATATCTTGGTAAAATTTCTTTATTTGTCTACTATTGATCTTATGTTGTTTTTTCATCATTAGACACCAGTGTTTGCAAGCTAACGTCTCCAAGCTAACTCCTTTGCAAGCTAACTTCTCCAAGAAAGAGAGGTCCTAATATACTGTATTTTGGGTTTGTTTTAATTGTTCTTCCAGACCATTCTTTCTTTATTTTATTTTATTTTATTGAATATTTTATTTAAATTTCAAATGCTATCCCCTTTTCCAATTTTCCCTCCACAAACTCCTATCCAATCCTTCTCCCCCTACTTCTATGAGGGAGCTTCCCCATCTACCCACCCATTCCTACATCACCACCTTGGCATTCCCCTACACTGGAGCATTGAGCCTTTAGAGGACTAAGGGCCTCTCCTTCCATTGGTGATAGACAAGACCATCATCTGCTACATATGTAGAAGCTGTAGCCATGAATCCCTTTATGTGAACTCTTTGGTTTGTGGTTTAGTCCCTGAGGGCTTTCCAAGGTCTGGTTAGTTAATATTGTTATTCTTTCTATGAGGCTGCAAACCTTTCAGCTTCTTCATTCCTTTCCCTAACTCCTCCATTAAGGAACCCATACTCAGTCCAATGGTTGGCTGTGAGCATCTACCTCTGTATTTGTCAAGCTCTGGAAGGCCATCTTGGGAGACAGCTATAAAAGGCTCTTGTCAGCAAGCACTTCATGGAATCAGCAATATTGTCTGAGATTTTTATCTGTATATGTGATGGATTCCCAAGTGGGGCAGTTTCTGGATGGCCTTCCCTTTATGCTCTGCTCTACACTTTTCCACATATTTCCTTTAGACAGGAGCAATTCTGGGTTAAAATTTTGAAGATGTGTGGGTGGTCATATCTCTCAAACAGGGCCCTGCCAAACCTCTGGATATGGTCTCTACAGGTTCTCCCTCCCCTTTTATGAGAATTTAAGCTAATGCCATCCCCATTGGGGTATGATAGCCTCTTGCTTTCTTGGCCTCTCTGATGTTTTGGTGGTTACCCACAGTTTCTCATCCCCATTGCTACATAATTGTGTTCTTGACCCTTTGTCTATTATCCCTGTCACCTTCCATGTCTAATCCTGTCCCCAATTCTTCCCCTTCTATTCTTCCCAAGTCTCGCTGCCCCTCTACCTTCTGTGAGTACTTTGTTCCCACTTCTAAGAATGATTAAAGCATCCACACTTTGGTATTTCTTCTTCTTGAGCTTCATATGGCCTGTGAGTTGTATAATGGGTATTCTGAACTTTTGGCCCGAAATCCACTTATCAGTGATTGTAAACTATGTGTGTTCTTCTGTGACTGAGTTACCTCACTCAGAATGATATTTTCTAGTTCCATCCATTTGCCTGAAAATTTTATGATGTCATTGATTTTAATAGATGGGTAATTCTCTACTGTGTAAAAGTACCACCTTTTCTGTATTTATTACTTTGTAGAAGGACATCTAGGTTGTTTCCAGCTTCTGGCTGTTATAATTAAGGCTGCTATGAACATAGTGGAGTATGTGTTTTTGTTATATGTTGGAGCATCTTTTGAGTATATGCCTAAGAGTGGTATAGCTGGGTCCTCAGGTAAAACTATTTCAAATTTTCTTAGGAACCCCCAGACTGATTTCCAAAATGGTTATACTAGCTTGCAAATCCACCAGCAATGGAGGAATTTTCTTCTTTCTTCACATCCTCACCAGCATCTTCTGAGTTTTTGATCTTAGCCATTCTGAATGGTGTCGGGTAGAATCTCAGGATTGTTTTGATTTGAATTTCCCTGATGACTAAGGATGTTGAACATTTCTTTAGGTGTTTCTTGTTCATTCGAGATTTTTCAAGTGAGAATTCTTTGTTTAGCTCTGTACCCTATTTTTAACAGGGTTGTTTGATTCTCTGGAGTCTAACTTATTGAGTTCTTTCTGTATATTAGATATTAGCCTTTGATCAAATTTAAGATTGGTAAAGATCTTTTCTCAATCTGCTGGTTGCCATTGTGTACTATGGATCTTGGTGTCTTGCCTTACAGAAGCTTTTCAATTTTATGAGGCCCCATTTGTCAATTGTTGATCTTAGAGTATAACACATTAGTGATCTGTTCAGAAAAAATTTCCCATGTGACTATGTATTTAAGTTTCTTCCCCCACTTTGTCTTCTGTTAGATTAAATGTATCTGTTTTTATGTGGAGGTCTTTGATCCACTTGGACTTGAGCTTTGTAAAAGGAGATAAGAATGGATCAATTTGGTTTCTTCTACATGCAGACTGCCTACAGAACCAGCACCATTTGTTTAAAATGCTGTCTTTTTTCTCACTGGATAGTTGGTTTTAGCTTTTTTTGTCAAAGATCAAGTGACCATAGTTGTATGGGTATATTTCTGGGTCTTCAATTATGTTACAGTGATCTACCTGCCTGTCTCTGTACCAATACCATGTAGTTTTCTTTCTTTTATGGGATATTTTCTTTATTTACATTTCAAATTTTATCAGCTTACAGGTTTCCCCTCCATAATTCTCTATCCCATCCCTGACTCCTGCCTATCCACCACCCACCCACCCACTCCCAACTTCCCATACTGGCATTACCCTACACTGGGGCATCCAACTCCTTCAGGCCAAAAAGCCACTCTCCCAATTATGTCCAACAAGGCCATCTTCTGCCATGTATGTGGCTGGACCCATGGGTCCCTCCTTGTGTACTCTTTGGTTGGTGGTCCACTCACAGGAAACTTTTGGGGTTCTGGCCAATTGACCCTGTTGCTCCCTCTATGGAACTACAAAGGCCCTTGTATCAATCAGTTCCTTGCCAGTTCCTCTATCTGGACCCTGAATTCAGTCGATAGTTGTCTGCAAGCATCTGCCCCCACATTTGTCAGGCTCTAGCAGAGCCTCTCTCTCAGGAGACAGCCATATCAGGCTTCTGACAGCAAGCACTTTCTGGCATCCAGAACATTGTCCAGTTTTGGCTACTGTATATAGGATGGATACCCAGGTGGGGCAAATTGTGGATGGCCTTTATTTTAGTAGCTGTTCCACACTTTATCTTCATATTTCCTCCTTTGAGCATTTTGTTTCCCCTTCTAAGAAGCACTGAAGCATCTACACTTTGTTCTCTCTTCCTCTTGAGCTTTATGTGCTCTGTGAGTTGTAACTTGGGCATTTCAAACTTTTGAGCTAATAGCCACTTATCTTTGTGTGCAGACCATGTATGTTCTTTTGTGACTAGGTTACCTCACTCAGGATGATATTTTCTATTTCCATTCGTTTGCCTGCTTATTTCATGAAGTCATGTTTTTAATAGCTGAGTAGTACTCCATTGTATAAATGTACCATATTTTCTGCATACATTTCTCTGATGAGGGACATCTGGGTTATTTTAGCATGTTGAGCCTTCATTTTCATTAAATTCTAAAAAGTCTTTAATTTCTTTTTTTCTTCCATGACTAAGCTATCATAGAGTAGACAGTTGTCCAGCTTCCATGTGTATGTAGGCATTCTGTTGTTTTTGTTGCTATTGAATATCAACATTTGTCTGTGGTGATCTGATAAGATACAGCAGAGTACTTCATATTTTTTGGATCTGTTGAGGCTTGTTTTGTGAACAATTATATGTTAAATTTTGGGGAAGGTACCTTGAGGTGCTGAGAAGAAGGTATATTCTTTTGTTTTAAGATGAAATATTTTATAAATACCTGTTAAATCTACTTGGTTCATAACTTCTGATAATTTTACTGTGTCTCAGTTTAGTTTCCGTTTTCATGATCTGTACATTTCTGAGACTGGGGTGTTGAAATAGCCCACTATTGTTGTGAAAACTGCAATGTGTGATTTGAGCTTTAGTGAAGTTTTTTTTTTGTTTTTTTTTTTTGTTTTTGTTTTTGTTTTTTTTTTTTTTGAATGTGGGCGACCTTTCATTTGGAGCATAGATGTTCAATACTGAGAGTTCATCTTGGTAGATTTTTCTTTTGGTGAGTATGAAATTTTTTCTCATCTTCTTTGGTAACTTTTTGTTGAAAGTCTATTTTATTCAATATTAGAATGGCTACTCTAGCTGGTTTCTTGAAAACATATGCTTGGAAATTTTTTTTCAGACTTTTACCCTGAGGTAGTTTCTGTCTGTCAACTGACATGAATTTCTTGTAGTACTCAAAATACTGGGTCCTGTTTACTTATCCAGTCTCTTATTCTGTGTCTTTTTCTTTGAGAATTGACTTCATTGATGTTAAGAAATATTAAAGCCTGTTGATTATTGCTTCCTGCTACTTTTGTTGTTTGAGGTGAATTTATGTTTGTGTGGCTATCTTCTTTTGTTTTTGTTGAAAGATTATAACTTTCTTGCCTTTTCTAGGGGGTGTACTTTTCCTCCTTGTGTTGTAGTTTTCCATCTATTATCCTTTGTAAGGCTAGATTTGGGGAACTATATTGTGTAAATTTGGTTTTGTCAAGGAATATCTTGTTTTCTCCATCTATATTAATTGAGAGGTTTTTTTGCCTGGGATGGCATTTAGGTACTCTTAGGGTTTGTATGACATCTGCCCAGGATCTTTTGGATTTTAGAGTCTCTGTTGAGAAGTCTGGTATAATTATAATATGTCTGCCTTATACATTACTTGACCATTTTCCATTACTGCTTTTAATATCTTCTTTGTTTTGTGCATTTGGTGTTTTTATTATTATGTTACTGGAGGAATTTCTTTCCTGGGCTGTTCTATTTGGGGTTCTTCAGGCTCCATGTTTGTCTATGAGCATCACCTTTTAGGTTGTGGAAGTTTTCTTCTATAATTTTGTAGAAGCTTTCACTCTTCCATACCTACTAATATGAGGTTTGGTCTTCTCATTGTGTCCTGGATTTGCTTGATATTTTAAGTTAGGAAACGTTTGCATTTTGCATTTTCTTTGATTGTTGTGCCAATGTTTTCTATGGAGACTTCTGCATCTGAGATTCTCTCTTTTATCTTTTGTAATCTGTTGGTGTTGCATCCATGACTTCTGATCTCTTTCCTAGCTTTTCTATCTCTAGGGTTGTCTTCCTTTGTGATATATTTATTGTTTCTATTTCTGTTTTTAGATCCTAGATGGTTTCGTTCAATTCCTTCACTTGTTTGATTGTGTTTTCCTGTAATTCTTTAGGGGAGTATTGTGTTTTCTCTTTAAGGTCTTCTACCTGTTTACTCGTGTTCTTTTGTATTTCTTTAAGGGAGTTATTTATGTCCTTCTTAAAGTCCTCTATCATCATCATGACATGTGATTTTAAATATGAATCATTCTTTTCCAGTGTGTTAGGGTATACAGGCCTGCTGTGGTGGGAGAACTGGGTTATGATGATGCCAAGTAGCCTTGGTTTCTATTGCTTATGTTTTTGTCCTTGTTTCTTGCAATCTGGTTACCTCTGATGTTAGCCTGGCTTGCCTGTCATTCTGATTCATTCTTACAGTATCCCTGCACTTCTGATATCCTTCTGCTAGTCCTACCACCTCTTTATCAAAATCTATGTGTTTTCATACAAATAAACTAATGGAAAATAATTCCATATTTTCCTTGTAATATTAATATCAGCAACAGAACTATACCCTATAGGGTTACCTTTTAACCAGCTCGAAGGTAATATGACCTTCCCCACAGAAGCTTGCTTGATAATAATAGTCTCAGAAAATCAACTTTTGTAGCAGTGAGGAAGTGACAAACATTTTGGTACACAAAGCAGGAATTGTTAGTAATAAAAATGAATGTACCATACATCCTGCCAGCCACTGGCACTGACAACATAGAAACTAACCAGAGTGAATTATGTGAAACAACTTCCAAGACAGTTGACACCATATGTATGGGGCTATTATTCCAAGAAAAGCACTTTACCTCTAATACATGTAAACTTTATACAATAAGAAAACTAATGAGAATTGTAAGGGTAAGAATTATTATTACAAAGTACAATTCATTTGTATTTAATAACTTCCAACAAAATATTTCTATGCTCTATCCTACTCTGTAGAGTCAAAAGCTCTGTAGAGGGTTTATATCAAAAAGCAATACACAGCAAATCAATAGCCAACATCAAATTAAACAGAGAGAAACTCAAGGCAATCCAATTAAAATCAGGAACAAAATATGGCTGCCCACCCATTCACTACCCAAAAATTCTACAAGAGAGTTCCTACAACTGATAAACAATTTCAGCAAAGTGGCTAGATATAAAGCTAACTTTTACAAATCAGTAGCCTTCCTCTACTCAAAGAATAAACAGGGTGAGAAAGAAATTAAGGAAGCAACAACCATCACAGTAGTCACAAATAAAATAAAATATCTTGGTGTGACTCTAACCAAGCAAGTGAAAAATTTCTATGACAAGAACTTTAAGACCCAGAAAAAAATTAAGAAGACATCAGAAGATGGAAAGATCTCTCATGCTCATGGATTAGAAGTATTAATACAATAAAAATGGCAATCTTATTAAAAACAATTTACAGATTTGATGTAATCCCCACCAAAATTCTTACTCAATTCTTCATAGAGTTAGAAAGAACAATTCTCAAATTCATTTGGATTAACCAAAACCCCAAAATAGTAGAAACTATTCTCAACAATAAAAGAACTTCTGGGAAACCACCATTCATGACCTCAAGCTGTATTAGAGTAATAGTGGAATAATAAAACTACATGACATTGGCACAAAAGCAGGTAACTAGATAGATTCAAAACAATTAAAGGCCCAGAAATGACCCAACATATGTATGCTCACTTGATCTTTGACAAAGAAGCTAAAATCTTCCAGTGGGAAAAAAAGACACATTTTCAATAAATGGTTCAAGTGGCAGTCAACATGTAGAAGAATGCAAATTGATCAATTCTTATCTCCTTGTACAAAGCTTAAGTCCAAGTGATTCAAAGATCTCCACATAAAACCAGATACTCTGAAAAAAGTAGAAGAGAAAGTGGGAAAGAGCCTTGAACATATGGGCACAGGGGGAAATTTCCTGCACAGAGCACCAATGATTTCTGCTCTAAGATCAACAATCAGCAAATGGAATTCATAAAATTGAAAGGCTTTTGTAAGGCAAAGGACAATGTCTATAAGACAAAAGGGCAACCCACAGATTTAAAAAAGACCTTTACCAACCTTACATTTGATAGAGAGGTAATATGTGAAAACTACAAAGAACTCAAGAAGTTAGACTACAGAGAACAAAATAACCTTATTTAAAAATGGAGTATATATGGGCTGACCTGAGGAATCTTGAATGGGTGAGAAGCACTTAAAGAAATTTTCAGCATAATTAGTCATCAGGGAAATGCAAATCAAAATGACTCTGAGGTTCTACCTCACACCAATAAGAATAGCTAAGGTCAAAAACCCAGGTGATGGCAGATGCTGGCAAGGATGTGGAGAAAGAACTCTTCCATTGGTGGTTAGAATGCAAGCTGGTAAAACCACCTTGGAAATCAATCTGGCAGTTTCTGAGACAATTAAAATAATTCTACCTGAAGAACGAGCTATACCACTCATGGGCATATATCCAAAAGATGCTCCAAAATATAACAAGAACACATGCTCCACTATGTTTATAGAAGCCTTATTTGTAATAACCAGAAGATGGGAAAAAAACAGATATCCATCAACAGAATAATGGATACAGAAAATGTGGTACATTTACACAATGGTGTACTACTCAGCTATTAAAAACAATGTCTTCATGATATTTAAGGTAAATGGATGGAACTATAAAATATCACCTTGAGTGACATAACCCAGACACGAAAGAAAATACAAAACCTCACAATGCCCATGATACAACCCACAGACCATATGGGGCTTAGGAGGAAGGAAGACCAAGAAGTGTGTACTTCAGTCCTGCATTGAGGGGAGAACAGGATAATTGTGAAAGATAAAGGGAGTGGGGCCTGGGAAAAAGAGAAGATGGGGAGAAAATAAGGGGGCAATATGAAGTACTAAAGGGGACAGGAGACAGGTAGAGTGGGTAAAGAAATTAAATAAATATATACAGCAGGGGGTATGAGGAACTGTGGATAGCTACTGGAGGGTCTCAGGTGCCAGGAAAACAAGAGGCTCCCAGGACCCAATGGGCATGATTTTAGCAAAGAAGGGGGGCTAGAACCTGTAGAGATTACATTCAGTTGGCATGCACGGACCTAGATTGAGGGATGAGGTCACACACCCATCTTAAACTTTTTAATCAAGAAATGTTCCTGTGCAAAGAAAGAGCAGGAACAAAAAGTAGAGCAGAAACTGAAAGAAGGGCTATCTGGGGACTGACCCACCTGGGTATCCATCCTTTCTCTAGACAACAAACCCAATACTATTTCCAATGACAATAGACACTTGCTGACAGGAACCTTGTTTGGCTGCTTCTTGGGAAGTTCATCCAGCAACTGACCAATGCAGATGTGGATGCTCGAAGCCAACCATCAGACTGAGCTCAGGGACCTTGGTGATGGAGTTTGAGAAAGTACTGGAGGAGCTGAGAGAAAATGCAACCCTATAGGAAGAATAACATCAGCAGACCAGACTACCCAGTGCTCCCAGGAAACAGACCACCAAGCAAGGAGTGTATATAGAGAGATCCATGGTTCCAGATACAGAGGATGACCTTGTCTCACATCAATAAGAGAGAAGGTCTTTGGTCCTGTAGAGGTTTGATGCCCCCGAGTAGAGGAATGCTGTAGGTGTGAGGCAGGGGAGAATAGGTTGGTGGGGGAGAATCCTCCTAGAGGCAAAGTGGAGAAAGGAAAGAGAGGTTATGGGATAGGGTTCTAATAGAAGTATAACAAAAAGGTAAGGCACCATTTGAGATGTAAACAAAAGAAATGATTAATAAAAATAAATAAATAATAAAGCATAGTACCTATGCCCTAAAAAAGAAAGAGGGAAAAAAAGAAAAGTGCATTTAAAATTTATACTTAGAAGACAACCAAAGGAATTTTAGTTTTTGAATGGTGACTATGATAATATTATCGGAACTTTGCTGATTAATGTTAAGCTTTGAACTCTTGAAGTCTTAGGCTAGTTTTCAAACCCATCAAAGAACTGAGAGGGATAAATTTTATCTGAGTCAGCAGGATGTGCAAACCAAGCAGCTTCTGTGTTAAATAAAACTGCAGAATTACTGGGTACTTGGACAGTTACCCAAAGTTTATTTATAGCAGTAGGGACATTCACCTTTGTCAGTCAGGCACAGAAGTTCTGAGAGTCCTGATTGTGAAGCAGAAAGTTTGGAGAAATTTCCTACCTTGTCTAGATAATTTAGAACAGTTGAATACCCAGCATCTTGCTTGTCAACAGTTTGGAATCTGTACTGTGGCCAGTAATGGTAGGGATTACTTTAAAGCCTATTGGACAGTTTTGACACATTTGTAGCAAACTAAAAGTGAAGTCTAATTTTTGTCCATCATCTACTTTGAAGAAGATTCATAGTACTGTATTGACATGATATATCTCTCTATCACAAAAAGTTTTTTTCATTAAAATACCTTCAGTGCCATATTCTGAAGATCTCTAAAGAGTGCAAGAACAACCTATATATCTACAGTCTATCTAAAGAGAAAACCTTGATTATTTTTTTGTTAATCATCCTAAGCTTGAGCTGAAAAACATATACAGCAGTTAATATTCATGTAACTAGGTGCATCAATTCTGAGCATAACTACAATGGTAGTTCTGAATTAACTAATGGATTTGATTTTTTGTAAGATACTTATTTTCAACAAGAATTTCTTAATTATTACTAATAGTTTATAAGAGTAGTTTTTATAAGTCTAGAAACTTAAAATAAGGACTTTGAAGACCTCTTTTATTATCAAATTAAACATTTATCATGAACATTCAATTAAGAGACAGGCTGCATAACTTATCATAAAATAGGCACAATAAAGAAACTAAAATAATCACTTCATGGGTTAAAGAGAAAAGGGTAATTCTAATTTGACCAAACTTTCTTCAAGAAAATCATAGAGAAATCCTTGTAGAGAGCATTCATCTTGACATGACAATTGGTATCAGTCCTGTATTAATGGAAGGGACACGGTTTCTCTTTCCAAAGATAAGAAGAATTACTCTTTTTAGCAAGGAAGCAGCTTCTTCAACCTTCTGATGGACTGGTGCTTTTGTCTAAATCATTGAGCATAGGAAAAAATTTCTTGGGAACTCAACTAATTTTGTTACTTATCTAAATTGCTTAACAGTTTGATGTTGGTGAGTTAACAAAGACAAAAGTAGTTAGACATACACCTTAAATTAATTATTTTTAATCTAATTAGATCTTTATAACATTAAATTTTCAGTCTTCTTCCAAAAATCCTTATCAATCTAAAATTTTCCAGACATTGTAACTTTCGTATTCTAAAGGAGATACAATATTTTACAGTTCTTTTTCTTTTTACCACGTATTAACCCCCAGTTTCATAGTATAACACTAGACATTTTTGTATTAATATACGAACAAAATATGTAGTGTGCACAAAGCAGATAATGTTGGCTCTGTTCTATGCCTGAGCAAAATTATACCATCTGTCCATATCTGTAAGCCATTTTGGACTGCATAAAGAAGCTGTAATATTGGGTCATATCTCCAATTTTGCCATATGAATGCATGACATGTAATAATAAATCAAGAAAACAAGGTTGCCAAAAAGATTCACCTTATTCCACTAATAGTTGCAGGTGTTTGGAGAAAAAAAAAATGAGCATTGTTATTTGTATAGTTATCATAATTATCATAGCCAGGAAGAGATTTTATACATTCAAAGATTTTTCACCTCTCTTCTTTTTTTAATTTTTTGAACTATTCCCATGTAAGGGAATCAACTTTCACATCTTCATCAGTTTTGCTGTCTTCTGAGTCTCCTCCTTTCTAGTTTCCCTGCCAGGAGTCAACACTTTTAAGATTGTCTCACTCACATTCAAGAAATTGTATGTTAATAAAGCATTATATAATATATCTCTAGTTTATATTATTCTTTTTCAGTTTTATTAGCATCTCACTTAAAGTACAGTTATATTTTTTCACAATTGTGTAATCTATAAAATTGTAAAGAATACCTATAATATGTTTTATGTTATAATATGTAAATATTGTTTCATTTTACTCTATACACAAACCAGAGCATAGCAGTGTCTATACAGGAATGATGCAGGAAGATCTGAGGTTTCTATCTCTTTATCTGAAGTCCACTAGGAGAAGACTGACTTCCAGGAATTTACGATGAGTGTCTTAAAGCCTATGCTCATAGTGACACATCTACTTCAAAAAGGCCACACCTACTCCAACAGGGCCATATGTCCTAATAGTGGGGCAAAGATAGTCAAAACATGAGAGTTGATAATATTATTCACATGAGACTATATGTTATATGGTCTGTGTCTGATTTTGTTTTACTAAAAAAAAAAACTTTAGTTAGTCACTTCTATATGTGGCAACAGGAGATGGTTTATCTAAAAATACCTAAAAGTTGGGGTGTCTCAGGAAGATACATCATTACTGTTTTACCTGTGACAAAACCTAACAGTTGTAAAGATACATTTTGAAGTGGCCAAGTTATATTCTACTAACCTGGTGAAATTATTGTTACATTTGCTCCGGTCTCACCCTAATTTTTTTTCAACATAGGACCCTGATCATTTATGGCAGTTAGCCAAATACTACTTTCCTGGTATGTTTACAATCTCCTTTTATATCCACTGGAGTATTACACATCTATCACAACACAATGAGAATATTGTGTGTCTCAAGATTGTGCAAGGGACATGCAGGGGAGATGACAAATTTAAGCTTTAACTTCATTATTTCATTGTATTATATTTGTCTTGCACACTATTTTTTTCTGGAAATTGACAGATGATTATGTAGAAATAGTGGGATATGGGCTGATAGAATGGGTGTGTCTGAGGCAAGACATATCATTACAGAACATCTGGATAGAGGAGAAGAGGAGGAATATTATACACTACTGAAAGTCAATTGTTCTGCCTATAAAGCCATTGGTAACAAATTGGGATAGGCCTATCAGTTATGAGTAACAGAAGAAGGAAAAAGTTTATACTAGAGATTCTGTCTAAGAATCTGTCTAAGAGATTAAGGACATGCCTCTTTAACCTCTTTGTCATGTAGTACTATAGCCTGAAATTCTGAACCAAATAAAACCTTTCCTCATGTCCTGCTTGGTTAGAAAGGTTTTTTCCCACAGTAACAGAAAAATGGGTCTATTAAGGTAATCTGAAGTAAGAGTGTAAAGGTCTGAATCTCTTTTGCACAAAATAATCAAGGATTACACATCATCGATCATCACTCACTTATTCTTCACCCATCAATACAGACAAATAAAGAGACCTATAAGGCAAAGAAAAAGAAAGCTTGTTCTTACTGAAATGGCAATAGTTGTGAGTGAAAGTTTATGAATTCTCAGAGGATCAATGAAGATTTCTCTCACAAATTTTTTGAAACTTACATTTTTAAAAGGTATGGAGCAATATAAAACATGCAGCTTGCCCAGATTTATTTCATTTTATTTTATATTTATGTATAGTTATGAATACTGTTCTTTTGTGTGCATACAAGCCAAACATTATTGATTGATATCTTTCTCAATAGATCTACAGTTTCAATTTGTTGGTTTGTTTGGTTTTTCTAGGGGGGAGAAATTTGTTTTGAGAACTTTTTTTTGTTTTATAAAAAGAGATGAAATTATTCACACAGACACATTTTAAATGAAGTAATTTTTGTTTTATATTAATTTGTGAATGTGTGTGTGTCTGTGAATGTATACTTGCATGCACTCATTATTGTAGAAATCACAAGGCAGTTCTCTACTTCTGTGTGTCTTGTTTAACAATAGTTTGTTCTCAGGCTTAGAAGCAAATGATTTTAACTCAATAACTACCTTACTCTACTCAAATTACTTTCTTCTTGAAAAAATGTTTCATATTTATTTCATGTGAATGAGTACTTTATAAGATGAATGTCAGTGTATCATTGGTATGCAGTACTAGTACAGATAAAAAAACAAAAGCAACAACAACAACAAAAAAACCCTTCAGATCCTTTAGAAGTTTCTTGTAAAAAGACAGGTAAGTGTTGATATTACAATACTAGAAACAAGTGCTCTAACTCAGCTGAGGCATCTTGCTAGCTATTCCTGTCATTTTTAGACAATTTATAGTAGCTTTTAAAAATGAGGCCATTGGGCTGGAAAGATGGCACAATACTGTCAATAAGACAAAATAGCAACCAACAGATAGGGAAAAAAATTTTACCAATCCTACACCTGATAGAGGGCAAATATCCAGTAAATACAAAGAACTCAAAAAGTTAGACTCAAAAGAATCTAATAACCCAATTAAAAAAATAAGATGTGGGACCATGAAAGGATAGCTTGGTTTCTGGTAGAGCACTGGCAAGAGATTGCCAGAAACCCTACAAGAGATGACATACATTTCACCATATTTCCTGACAGCAAGCTCCTGACATGCTGCTGAAAGTCTTCCATTTATCTGTGCCTTTCAGTCACATAGAGTCACACTACTACAACCTCTCCCAAAAAGAGGGTTGTGTCACCCAGCAAAGATAGAGGGCATGTCTACAGGCCTAAGTCTCAAAAGATCTTCATAATAATGATATACCTAAAGGCCAGAGGGTGTAGCCAATTAAACATTCCTTTCCAAATCCTCTGCCCTCCTCCCTCCTTATTTAACTCAGGTCTGCCCTGAAAAATGGGGGAGGGGGTGCAGCCACATTCATTTTCCACCATGAAAATAAACCTTTTAAAACCATGGACTTACTTATGTTTTTTGGGCCAGCTGGTGAGGATGTGGAGAAGGAGGAACACTCCTTTATTGTTGGTGGGATTGCAAGCTGTTGAAAACCACTCTGAAAATTAGTCTGACTGTTTCTCAGAAAATTGGACATAGTATTACCTGAGGACCCAGCTATAGCACTCCTTCTGGGCATATACCCAAAAATGCTCCAACATATAACAAGGAAACATGCCCCACTATGTTCATAGCAGCCTTATTTATAACATCCAGAAGTTGGAAAGTATCCAAATGAGATAGAGGAATAGAAACAGAAAATCTGGTACATTTACACAATGGAGTACTACTCAGCTATTAAAAACAATGACTTCAAGAAATTCTTAGGGAAATTGATGGAACTAGAAAATATCATCCTGAACACATGGTATACAATCCCTGATAAGAGGATATCAGAAAAAAAAAAAAACAAAAAACAAAACCTCAGAATACCTAAGATAAAATTTACAGATCACGTGAATCTCAAGAAGAAGGAAGAAAGTGTGAGTGCTTCAGTCCTTCTTAGAAGGGGTAACAGAATACTCACAGGAACAAATACAGCAGAAGAGAGAATCTAAAATACAAACGTTCCTGTACAGATGTCTTGCACTGTGGAGATACAGACACCAGTCATGACTCATTTACAGAGCAACAATTTTCATTAGAATAGGTTGAGAAATCAAAACATTTCATGTCAAAACCAAATTTAAACTATATATATATATATATATATATATATATATATATATATATATATATATATATACAGGTTTACCCCTACAATCAATAGATACTAAAAAGAAAACTTCAAACCAAGGAGGTAACGACAATCAAGAAGAGATAGGAAAGAAATAATTTTATATCAGTTAAACCAAATGAAGGGACATGTGTATACACACACATACACACACACACACAAACACACACATACATACATACACCACCACCACTGGTACCACTACCAACAACAACATCAGTATAACAAGAATTAATCATAATTGTTCATTTATCCATTTTAATTTAGACAGTCTCAATTATTTACTTACGAAAGCAAGTTCAAATATTAATGTGAAAACTAGATTCATTATTCTGCTGCATACAAAATCATACCACAACATTAATGATAGACTGTTACATCTGAATATTGTTTTGAAATTCATTTTTCAAGCAATTGACCCCAAGAAACAAGTTTGGATAGCAATACTAATTCTTAACAAAATAATTGTTCAGACAAAATTAATAAAAGCAGATAAAAAACATTTTACCTCATAAAATAGAACACTCACCAAGATGACTTCTTTATTCTGAATATCTATATTTCAAATCCAAGGAAATCAAATATATATATGTGTGTGTGTGTGTGTGTGTGTGTGTTGATTGATATATAAGATTTATTTAAACCTTAGACCACACACTCCTAAATTACAACATCCAGGAAATTCAGGACACAATAAAAAAGACCATATCTAAGAAAAATTGGAATAGAGGAAAATGCAGATGCCCAGCTCAAAAAATCTAAAAATATCTTCAACAAAATCATAGAAGGAAACTTCGCCAACCTAAAGAAAGAGGTGGCCATAAATGTACAAGAATCCTATAGAACATCAAATAAATGGGACCAGATAAAAAATTATCTCCTCACATAATAATCAAAACACTAAATGCACATAACTAAGAAAGAATAGTACAACCTGCAAGGGAATGCAGCCAAGTAACATATAATGGCAGACCAATCAGAATTACAACAAACTTCTCAACAGAGACACTAAAGGCCAGAAGAGCTTGGTCAGAGGTCAGGCAGATTCTAAGAGAATAAAAATACAAGAGCAGGCTACTATACCCAGCAAAACTCTCAATGAACATATATGGAAAAACCAAAATATTCCATAACGAAACCAAATTGAAACAGTATCTATCTACCAATCCAGCCCTACAGAGGATTCCTGAAGGAAAACACCAACACAAGCAGGATACCTACATAAAAGAAAAGACATGGTATTAATTATCTCACAATAAAGCCAAAAGGAGAGAGCCACATGGACATAAGGACACCTATAAAAACAAATATAAGGGGAACTAACAATAATCTGTCTTCAATATCTCTCAATATTAATGAAATTAACTTACCCATAAAAGACATAAACTAATAGACTGGATGGATACACAAACAGGATCCAACTATTTGATGCATGCAAGAAACACACCTCAATAACAAAGTCAGAAACTACCTCAGATTAAAAGGCTGAAAAAAAGACTTCTGAACAAATGGTCCCAAGAAACAAGCTGGGGTTGCCATCCCAATATCCAAGTAGACTTTCAACCAAGAGTTGTCAAGCAAGATGAAGAAGGACACTTGATAAACACCAAAGGAAAAAAATCTACCAGGAGAAAGTCTCAATTCTGAACATCTATGCCCCCAAATACAAGACCACCCACATTCATTAAAGAAACATTACTAAAATCAAAACACACACTGAATTCCACACAATAGTGGGAAATGTTAATACACCTCTCTCATTAATAGACATGTCATTGAAACAGAAAGTAAACAGTGACACAGTGAAACTAATAAAGGTAATGAACCAAATAGATTCATCAGATATCTACAGAACATTTCACCCTAAAACAAAAGAATAAACTTACTTCTCTGAACCTCATGTATCTTCTCCAAAATTCAACATATAATTGGGCACAAAACAAGCTTTAGCTGATATGAGAAGTTTGAAATAATTCCATATATTTTATCAGATAACCAAGCCTTAAAGCTGGTCTTTAATAACATCAGAAACAACATAATGTCACCCTCCCCCCATACACACACACACAGAGAGGTGGAAACTGAACAACTATTTAGGCAATGATAACTTGATCAGGGAAGAAATTAAGGACTTCCTGAAATTCAGTGATGACACAACATACTCAAATTTATGGGACACAATGAAATCAGTTCTAAGAGGAAAATTCATAGCACTAAGTACCCTGGTAAAGAAATTGGAGAGATTCTACATTAGCAACTTAACAGCACACCTGAGAGCTCTACAGCAAAAAGAAGCAAACACATCCAAGAGGAGTAGAAGGCAGAAAATACTCAAACTCAAGGCAGAAATCAACCAAATAGAAACTGTTGCACGCACCTCTTTTGTGTCCCCTTCGCCTGCGAATAAGGACACGGAGGCAGTAATCGGGTATCACTACAGACGAGGCTTTACTTCTTGTAACAGCAAAAGTGGAAAAGACCCCAAGCCCGGGAATGGCACTGCTATATATACCCCAGAGTGGCGTGTTCACTTCTGATTGGCTGTTCACTCATCACCCCATATTACGCCCCGGGATGGGCAGTGACTTTGGCGCGCCTTTTGCCTTTTGCACCTGCGCAGTCAGTTGTTTACAAGTGGGAGGACAGGATGTCCGTGCCATCTTGGCACTGCGGCTCCCAACATCTCCCCCTATCTATATATTTAAGATGGAACAGCCTATTGCCTATCAAGCGCGGCACCAACTCAGTGAGGGAGAGCAGAGGCCTGATCCCCTGTGCAAAATGAGATATTGTAATGGGTTTACTTCCCATACCCATCTTGATGCCTTTTGTCGGGGAAAGGGAGCCTCCACCCTGGGGCGCCACCAGGGGAGGTTTCTTGGCATCAAACCTTTGTGCAATCAGGCATACTTTTGGGAAATCTATCCACACTCGTGGAACATTCCCTGTCGAGTACCCACTCGCAAACACCTCTAAATATTTAGGTACCAGTTATTCAGGCAAGGGCTGGCTGGACTTAGACCTCTCATCGACCCAGTGCAATGGGCTGAACCCTTGGGGTGCATCGACTGAGGGTCTCAGTCATCAGCTACTTTCTTGGCCTAGATAGCCAAATTTCAGGGGGAGATGCTTGCTCCAAGACTACTAGTGCTTGGGCGATAGTGACCTTGTCACATTTTTGTTGGGCTCTGAGCTTACAGACCAACCATCATGAACAATAATCCACAACATAGGGCTGCACCAAGCAGGCCTATTCCCGCTCTTTAGAAAGAAAGAAAGAAAGAAAAGGGCAGAAGAAATTTAAGAAGTAAAATCTCCACGGGAAACAGGTTCCATCCGCACTCCATCAAGGCTCGAAATCTGGATTTGCAATTGCTGCTGTACCTGGTCCAACTTCCCATTCTACTTTCCTTTTAAATAAGCAGAAAGATTATGGCTTTAAGTAAATGCATCATTCACAAATCTCAGAGGTGTAACACCTGGATGTGGGGCTGCTGACACACAGTTTATTTGAACCACATCCGTGAGCTGCTTCACATGGGCTTAGAGCCAATCAACTCTCTGATTGACCAAAGTCTATTTTAAGTCTCCATAACGATGTACTGGGATGGGCACAAAGGTAGGCATATGCACAACCAAGGCTAGGTCTAGTGATCCATTTTAGCCTTGTGCTAAAAAGCATGTAACATTTTTACAATCCAAGATATCAGAATTACTCTGAAAGTTGGATAACATAAAGAAAAATGGAGGGTCCACACACACCGACACCGGTTGTGTAGATGCATTCTTAAACACCTTATTAATTTTAATGTTATTTAAATGGCTAGGGATATTAAATCTTGTAGCCGAAACATTTTGCACTTTATGAAACATATTTAACAAGACAAAGGCAGATATACCCCTTTTTAACATTTAAAACAGTGGCTACAACACATAATTTAATTGTGTTGAAGCAAGATAAACTCAAGAAAATACATATATGATTTAATTTAGGACTTGCATCCCTTTGAAAACATCAGAGGTTTAAATCCTCCTATGATAAGCTTAAGATGAGGTTTTAGCCAAATAATATCTCTAAGCAACTTTTAAAAATCACTAAGAGCAAATCAAGATTAAAAGTAAACTATTTTTCTTTGTAAGTACACTCACAAGCCAGAAGATGGCCTTAGATCTCCACCACAAATGGTTGTGAGCTACCATGTGGTTGCTGGGAGTTCAGCCTTTATTTTTAAAAATCTAGCCTTTAACGGCTGAGCCATTTTTCTAGCTCCAACTGATTAGGATATAATTGAGGTCTCAAATATTGAAAGACACTGTCTTTGAACCCTTTTTTGGAGTAACAAGTACTCTAAAATTTTTTTTTAAACTCGTTATATTGAAGCAATGGCTTGCAGAAAAATTTTCTTTAGAGAAATCCACTAATAAAGTATAACACAATGAACAATACACATCAAAAGATTTAACCTCTTACTTTTTTGTATTAAAGCAATAACAATATTTATATATATGAAATGTAAAACGATTAACCATTTTTTGAAGCAATTATATCTAACAAATATCGCTTCATGGGTTCTTAAAAATTATGAATAAATTTACTATCTGTAAACCTTTCTCCTTTACCAGAAATGTAAAGGGATGGTAAAAAACATCTTTTATAGCTATAAAATTCTATAAGCATTTATTAAAATGGCAGCTGGAATAGACAAGTTAGGTTGTATAAATCTTAAATTTGAACTTTATTTTGGATTAATTTAATAACCAATCTTTTTTTGTCCAATGAGAATATCGGATAAAAGCCAACCTTATTTTCCAATAATTGTTACATATATATTAGAGGAATCCAAAGCATCTCATCCTCAACAATTTCAAATACAGAGGAATTAAAACAACCTGAACCATATTCTATCAGCAGGCACAGCTATACTCATGGAGGGAAGCAGGCATAATTTTAATTTCTGCAGTACAATCATAACCTTTAGCCCACAGACTGTTGTAAAATCTTTGGGTCTTAGGTTTACCCCTCCTCTCACAAGAAACAATGAGAACAAAAGACAAATTCCCTTAAGCACATTTCTAGGGCCTGGTCTGAAGACCCAGAACAAAAGGAGCTTTTAACACCTGAGCTTCTGCAGCTCAGTCCGCATTGTCTTAATTTAAATGTAAATGTAACCTCCCTCAGGCCTGTTCTCTGAGGCTTGGCTAAGCCGAATTGTGCATTTTGGCTTTAGCTTTGAACCTTAAATTTAAACTGTAAACCTTAAAAGACACATGTTGTATCTTTTCTCTATAAACATAGGCAAATCAAAAAACCAATCTTTAACGATGTAAGCAATTATTTTCTCTCAAATCAACACCAAGTGGATTACCTTTATGTTATAAAGTTTTGCTGCCACAAAACAAAGTGTAAAATCTAATGGAAAACTTGTAGCATTTATGACCCAGGCTTTTGGCGGATCCGCCTGAGGCCAGGGCAACCAAGTAACTCTCAATAGCTTTGAACTAGGCAGTACTTCAGCATTTGAATATACTGGCAAGAGAACAGTTTAAGATCTGACTATGGCCCACAATGGTATACTTATCACCAACTCGAACGGCAGTGTCAGGAGACTCAGAACCGTAATCTTGCAACCTAGCTTCATTCTTCACAATCTGCACCAGCCGCATAGGGACCCAAATTGAATTGTTTTCACCTGTGGAATAAGCACAAACAGCTTCCCACCCCGGGCCACAGCAGGCCCTCAGCCAATCTTGTAGCCTCCTGTTCTTACGAGGGACAGTGGCTGTACGGCATTTAGCTGTAGCATTTTCAAAAATCATCTGTTCTATCACTGGCATTGCTTGCTCTGAGCTCGCGGGACACTCCCTGTGTGCCCGCTGCTGGAAGGCAGCTTCCCAGGGCAGACTGCCTCCCTCCTCTGTCTGCCTTTCATGGCACGCTCCCTTGCTCTGCCGGGCTGCAAGCCGCCACACGTAGCAGAGCACAGACGCCTCTGCAACCGGTCTGACCCAGGCCCCATCGCAGGGACTCTGTTCCCACAGCCCAAGGCAAGAAGCACGGCAGGGGACCCTCCAGCCCGAGCGAGCAGCTGGCGCCGGACGAGGTCGGTGGGGCTGGGCTGAGTGACTTAAGATCTTTCTTAGCCTTATCTCAGAACGGCTATCCTTTGCACAAGCGGCTACTTCCTCCTCTGTGCTCTCCTCCTCGGAGCTGCCCAGTTCTATAGAGTCAGGCTCCTTAATGAAGTACAGGGGGGTCCTTTTGACCTCCGTTCTCTCTCCACCATCCGGTGGAGGGTCCTCAAGCTTAATGGACTCTGCAGTAGGCCTTGTTCCTTTTGAGTACTCTATCTCTCCAGGCTCTTCGGCCTGACCTCCAGGCTCCTTGGCCTGACCTCCAGGCTCCTTGGCCTGATGCCGGCTAACACTAACACACTCTGGTTCTGATAGCCTGGAGCTGACCTCTCTTGAAACCTCTTGACTTGCCCTAATAGCTGAAAGCAACGCAATCAAAAAGCTAGCTATTGCTGTGGTGGCAATGGGTGAATATCCACCCGCAACGAAGGTTTCTACCCCAAGCATACCTTCCAAAGGTGTACCTTGTATCCTGTAGTTTTTTAACCCGCCCCAAAACTTGGGGGGTCTTCCGCGGTGCCTTGAAATTCCCGGGTTTCGGCACCAGTTGTTGCGTGCACCTCTTTTGTGTCCCCTTCGCCCGCGAATAAGGACACGGAGGCAGTAATCGGGTATCACTACAGACGAGGCTTTACTTCTTGTAACAGCAAAAGCGGAAAAGACCCCAAGCCCGGGAATGGCACTGCTATATATACCCTAGAGTGGCGTGTTCACTTCTGATTGGCTGTTCACTCATCACCCCATATTACGCCCCGGGATGGACAGTGACTTTGGCGCGCCTTTTGCCTTTTGCACCTGCACAGTCAGTTGTTTACAAGTGGGAGGACAGGATGTCCATGCCATCTTGGCACTGCGGCTCCCAACAAGAAACAAAGAGAACTATACAAAGAATCAAAAAAAAAACAAAAAAACAAAAGCTAGTTCATTGAGAGAATGGACAAGGGAGATAAACCCCTAGCCAATCTAACAAAAGATCCCAGAGCAGTATCAAAATTAACATCAGAAATGAGAAAGGAGACATAACAACAGAAATGGAGAGAATTCAAAAACTTTCAAATCCTACTGCCTGTAGAGACCATATCCAGAGGTTCGGCAGGCTACCCACTCATCTCCACATTTTTAACCCAGAACTGCTCTTGTCTAAAGAAAATCTGGAGAAAAAAATGTAGACAAAAGCAGAGACTGAAGGAAAAACCTTCCAGAGATTTTCCCACCTGGGAATCCATCCCATATACAGTCACCAAATGCAAACACATTGTGGATGCCAAGAAATGCATGCTGACAGGAGCTTGATATAGTAGTCTCCTGAGAGGCTCTGCTAGAGCCTGATATATACAGAGGTGAATGCATGCAGCTAACCATTGAACTGATTACATGGTCCTCAATGGAGGAGTTTGAGAAAAGACTAAAGGGCTGAACCCCATAGGAAGAACAGCAATATCAACCAACCAGAACTCTCAAGGTCTAAACCACCAACCAAGCAGGACACATAGAAGGACCCATGGCTTCAAACATATATGTAGCAGACAATGGTCTTATCAGGCATCAATGAGAGAAGAGGTCCTTGGTCCTGTGAAGGCCCAATGCCCCAGTGTAGGGGAATCCAAGGCATCAAGGAAGGAGTGGGTGAATGGGTGCACAGCCCCATAGAAGTACGAGTAAGGGGGATGGGATGGGGGCTTCTTGAGTGTGTAATCAGGAAAGGAGATAACATTTGAAATGCAAATAAATAAAATAGCCAATACAAAAAAACAAACAAACAAGTGGGGAGGGAGGGACAAACCTGGGAGTGAAAGTAAACAGGGGGTGGTTGGAAGAGGGGAACCTAATCTGGTGTTGGGTGAGAGAAAATGACTGAAGCCCTGAGGGCCAGCAGAAAAGGTGGAAACAGGCAATGTCAGGAGGCAGGAGGTTGGGAGGGCCCTCCAGAATGTACCAGAGACCTGGGAGGTGAGAGAATCTCAGAACTCAAAAAGAAGGACCTTAGATGAAATGTTGGATAGTAGGGAGAGGGATTTTATAGAGCCCACTTCCAGCAGGAAGACAGAGCATCAAGTGAGGGAGGGGTTGTCAAAAGTCTGACCCTTATTTGTTCCTGTCTGAAAGAACTGTAGGAATGGAAATGGAAAGGAGTCTGAGGGAAAGATGGTCCAGTGAAAGGACCAAAGTGGAATCCAGCTCAAGAACAGGCCCCAAGGCCTCACACTATTACTGAAGCTATAGAGCACTCAACAAAAGGGACATATCATGACTGCATTCTAGAAGATGCAACAAGCAGCTGGTAGAATCAGATGCAGATATTTGCACCCAACCAGTGGACAGAAGCTGATGACCACTTTGGTTGAATTAATAAAACACTGGAAGAAGCTGAGGAGGAGAATGACCCTGTAGAAGGACCAGCAATCTCAACTAACCTAGACCCCATGTTCTCTCAATGAACCACCAACCAGGCAGCATACCTCAGCTTATATGAGCCCCCCCCCACCACCACCACCACACATATCCTGCAGATGACTGCCAAGTCTGGGTTCAGTCAGAGAAGATGCACCTAACCCTCAAGGGACTGGAGGACCCACTGAGTTTAGAGTTCTGTTTGGGTGGGGGCTCTGGGGTGGTGAAACCCTAATGGAGACAGGGGCATGGGGAGGAGTTATGCGATATGGGAGAGTTGGAGGGTGGACAGAGAGAAGGGAATAAAATCTGGAGTGTAAATAAATAAATAAATAAATGACAAAAAAATGTATTCTCTTTCACGAAGTCAGTAGTAATTTTAAGAGGTCTGCCTTCAAATGCTGTGTAGCCTTTTTTTCTGCAGCTTTTAATATCCTTTCTTTTTCTGTACATTTTTGCTTGATTATTTTGTTGTGAGTAGAATTTCATTTTGGGTGTAATCTATTTCATATTCTGTATTTTAGTAAGTTTATACTCATCACTTTCTTGAAGTTAGAGAAATTTTATTCTATGGTTTTGATGAGAATACTTACTTTGTCATAGATTTCTGAGTCTTCTCTTCTTCTGATTCTATTATTCTTAAGTTTTGTCTTTTCATAGTGTCCCATATTTCCTCAGAGTTTTTCTTTTATTTCAGGAACTTTTTAGATTTAAATATTTCTTTTGTCAAGGTATCACTTTCTTCTGTTATATCATTTATACCTGACATTATGTCTTCCATAGCTTATATTTAGTTGATGAGGCATTTGTCTCACTTTTTGTATACTTACTTAGATTTGCCACCTCCAGATTCCCTAACTTTGTGTTTTCCTTATAGTCTCTATTTCTGTTTTCATGCCCTCTGTAGATTTTTCATTCTCTTCACCTGTTATTATATTCTTATGGATGAGTTTTTTCATGCTTTATTCATTCCCTTTTTAATTACCTCTATCATCTTCATAACAATGGATTTAATGTCAATTTTTATGCTTTAGCTATATTGAAATATCCAGGACTTGGGTCATTAATCTTTCCCCCAACCTCTGTCCAATATTCGGCTGCAGGTTTTTGGATCTGTCTGTGTCACATGCTGGGTGGAGACTCTCTGGGGAGAGCGATGCTAGGCTCTCATTAAGAATAAGAGAGCCTAATTATTAGTGTCAGTGTTTAATGCTTGCCCATGGTATAGGTTTCTAGTTGGGCTGCTTATTGCATGCCCATTCTCTTGGGCACTGCACCACCCCCCATTCCAGCATTTCTTGTAGGCAGAATAAGTTTTGTGAGGTAAATTTTGTGAGTAAGTTTATATTCTTGTTGCTCCACTGGAGCTCCTGCCTGGCTACAGAAGGTGATGCCTTTACTGTCCTTATCCCCTCTGCTGTGAGTCTCAGCTAATGTCACCCCCCACTATTTCTTTCTAGCTTCCACTATCCCATGCCTCTGGCACATCCCCTAAACTCCTCACATCCCCCAGACCCCAGCATGTTTCACTTTTCCATTTAAGCTCACAGCCACCTGGCCATATCCCCTTTCCCTTCCCTCATCTGATACTGAAAGCACCATCATCCCTGTCCAATCTCTTCAACTGCCTAGTTGCCTCCCATCATCTGCTTCCTATAACTATTTTATTCCCCATTCTAAGTGAGATTTCAAGTGTCATTGATTGGACATCTATTCCTGTTTAGCTCTTTTGCATTTGTGGACTACAGCATGGTTATCCTGTATTTTATGACTAACATTCACTTATTAATAAGTACATACCACGCATGTAATTTTAGATCTGTAATGCTTCACTCAGGATGATATGCTCAAGTTCCACTGACATAGCTGAAAATTTTATGATGTCTTTGTTTTTAATAGCTGGAAAGTATTCCATTGAATAGATGAATTACACATTATTACACATTCTTTGTTTGTTTCTCTGTATGTGACAGGGTTTTGCTGTGTAGCCCTGGCTGTCCTGGATCTCACTTGTAGACCAGGCTGGCCTAGAACTCAGAAATCCACCTGCCTCTACCTCCTAAGTGCTGGGATTAAAGGCATGTGCCATCACTGCCCTGCGAATTACACATTCTCAATCTATTCTTAAATTGAGGGTTATCAATGTTGTTTCCCGTTTCTTTTAATGATGTTTGTCTCTATTGCTTTTTGTTTCTTTTCTGGTTCTCTGGCCTTCATAGCCCATCAGTGAATCTTCAGGTCCAGTTGGGCGCCTCCACTGGGTTTTAGTTTGAGTTTTTTTTATTTTGTTTTCACATACAATTCTCGTGGCTTTTTGTTGCCAATGTTGCCTCTGGGATCTTTAAATTGAGTGTGGCATCCTGGAATGCAGAGGTCATCTGATATATTTGTGGGTCAGAATATGGGGCCTCACTTAGGATCTTTCTACTTTTCCTCTTAGATAGCTTTCATGGGAAACATTTTACAACTTAGTAATAAATTCTACAATCACTTCTCTACAAGTCTTTTTCTTTCCCCTCCCCCCCCCCCTGGACTTTCGAAGAGCAGGTTGAAAGTTAGAGCTGTGCAGTTCCTGCTGAGATAAAACAAAGGCTATTTACTTAATCCTTTGCTATTTGAAGAAGAGGTGCTAAGTGCCAGAAACTGCAGGATCACAGAAGGCAGGCCAGCTATAGTAGCATTGTAAATTAGACTTAGATAAGTAAATGTTTTTGTTATATAGTATACCCTAAATATCTCATAAGATAATGTCTTACCCTCAAATCATCTAAGACCAAGTCTTATCCTTCACAACACTCTTCACCCTCCACTGCCTCAAGAAGAACTGATCAGAAAGAAGAACTACCCACACAGGGGCTGGCCCCTAGCACAGAGGCAAGTGAATAAATACGTAGCCACCGATCGCTTCTTACATGCTTAAATGGGTTCTTTGAATGGAACTCAGTTTTTCACACTATTACACTCAGGACCTCACCCAATGAAACATCCATGGTATTGCTATTACATCTTTCCAAATGTTCCATTGAATTCTGCCCTTTTCCTAGTAAACTGAATGGCACTGAACTAAAAACAATTGAAAGAACAATTTGCAAGAGTCAGCACCACAGTCAGGTAATACTTCCCACTGTTATGATTCAAGACTACAGAGAAAGCAAACTAGTAGCCATATAACACAGAAAAACAATGGAAAAAGAGACTAAGGAATTTGAGAGTTGCAAACAATATTTCTGCCAAATCACCTATAAATGTTACAGAAATTAATACAATTACAAAAAAAATTAATTTACATCATCTTCATTTGGATAGGTTTCCACTAACTTGAGAGCTGTTTCTATACTCAATAGAAGATATGGCTAATCTTACTGCAACTTATTATGCCAAGGCTCACTGATATGCATGGAAAGCCTCTCCATTTCTGGGGACAAGGGGAGGTGTGTTCAATAGAGAAGGTAAAAGATTTGGAATGAGAATGAAGGAGGGAGGGGAAACTGTAATCAGGATATAAAAGTCTTATAATTTAACCAATAAAATATAACTCAAAAAAGAAAATAACCCTTTATAACAATATAATGTCTTCAAGTTTATTTTTTCTGAATCAATATTTTAATAACTTACATGAAAACACACTTATAACAGATCAAACAAAAAGTAAAAAAAAAAAAGTATTCACTATCTTCAGTAAGCTAGAGAGCTATTTCTGTTCTTATGAGAATAACAGAGCTTTCCCTACCCCTCACTGACTATAGAACTCTTGAAAGAAGGACTTGTACTCCACGTGATTAGCATTGTTAGAGATGATGCTGTTGGTGTGAACAAAGTTGAGTAGCCTGTGATTGTATGATTATATGACCTGTGGCCCTTCAATTTGTTTACTATCATTGGTATGGGCCATGAAGACATGCCAATAAGCTACTTCCTTCTCACTAACTATAGCAGGCAAGAGGGCAGGTGTAGTAGGAAAGATTCCCCACAAGCTGAAAGAAGCTAAGGTGGGAGGAGTAAGTAGAGGAAGAAGAGGAGTAAGGAAAGAAAGAGGAGGAATGGGGGAGAGGCAGAGAAGTAGGAAGATGGAGAACCACACTTGGACAGAGAGCACTGCTGGGTAACAAATTATATCTAGGTTAGTTAATTGGTTAACACATCCAATTGTGTGGGCATCTTGTTATTGAGCATTACCAAACATATAAGACCTTTTGTTAATCATTAAACATTAGAGTCTTATTCCTATCAGGCTCAAGTGGATGGCGAGATGGTCTGGGCTCAGCCCAGCCTTGTGGAGACAGCATCAAAAATTGGCAGAGCCATCTTCCATGCTGGCATCTCATGAGTGGCAGGGCCAATGTTTCTGGCTGACCATTCTTAGCTATGGTGTGTGCTTGGCCTCTGGCTGTTTCTAGCTGCAGCGTACACATGGCCTCTGGACACAAAACATTGCATTAGAACTAAGCAGAGCCACTGCCACTTAGATAGTTGGCCCAGAAAAACATCATTTTAAATTACTACAACAACAGCCTGGCTTGAGGTAATGAGAACAAGAAAGCTGTCCCTGACAACAACACTTGGAAGAACATAGCCAGCATCTTTCCTTGCAAGAACAGTAGAGTTAGTCATGGCTCTGCATATTGTGGATCAGATAGCCCTTAGGACATGAGAGCAGGAGTGTTGGCTTTGCCTCTTGCCATTTGTAGCATTTGGTGATGTAGCCAGGACATAGCTGGGAAGCTATCTCTGATGGTGTGTGTGTGGCTCTGCAACTACACAGTCATAAAAACATTTAGAACCTTGAGTTGGTCCTCCTGCACATTTATGTTATGATCTACAGGAGTACATAAAAGGCCCAGACCAAAAGATCTGAAGCTGCTGGATATCAATGACACAGGGCAAGAACATGATATTTCAGACCAGTCCTGGTAACTGTCCCAGATGAATAGTGTAGTACAAGCCATAAAACTCAGACTAAATAAATGCATTAATGCAATGAACATGTATAAGTAAAGAAATGTGGTCAATGGGGTATGAAGTGACACATACTGATAGACTAATCCTTCCACAAAGGCATGTTTTTTCTTTCTTTTCCTTTTTTTTTTTTTTTTCCTTTTGGGGGAAATGTTGTAAGGGAGTGAGTGGTACAAATGGACAGGGACATTAGTGGAATTAGAGTGCATTATTTTGAATTTAGTATGAATTAATAAGATGTTTTTAAAAGGGAATACAACAGCAGAGAAACGTGAAGTAGCTTATCCCCCTCAAAAGTCCATCTGGTTGTGGCTCTGCAACTGGTTTGAAGTTTCAAATGGTGATTGAAACAAGTAAAGAAATCAAAAAAAAACATTCACCATATTTATAAATACTTTGGCAACAGAATTCTACACCATCTTAAGTCCTGTATTTTAAGAGAAGCATATCCTTCTTACAAATGATGGTTATTCCCAGGTCCACGGTATGGAGTATTATATGAAATGTTTCACTCCTTGAGATGACAGACATCATAGTTTCAAAAAAGTAAAGAGTGTTTACAGAACAGAGAGGTCATTGGATATAGGATAAGCACGGCTTTCCAAATAAAATCAGTTTAATTCTGGAGAAATGTTCTTCTTGACTCAGAAAGTTCTACTGTGAAACATTCCGTTATACCTAGTATCTACTTTAAATTCAGAGTAAAAAAACTCAAAAACCTCTGGAAGTGCCAAAAGATAATAAAAATATCAAAGTGTGTATATTGTGTGGTCATAAAGACAATAAAAATCTTCCAGGGAAAGAGGAGACTTAAAAGATTGTTGAGCTGTGTGATTGTTAGAGTGTAAGGCCCAATGATACAACTTTCATGAGGTCTTACCTACCTGAGGCAGACTTTTCAGTAGTCAGCTAATATCTATGCACCTGGAAATAAGTCTTCACCCATAAGACTGAAGAAAATCTCACAAAATCATTAGTTTTCAAGAGAAAGAATGAAAGAGAGAGTGAAAGGAAGGAATGGAAAGAGGGTGGGTGGAAAGGAGGGAAGAAGAAAGAAAGGAAGTATACTGGTGACATTTAGAAAATGGCGCCTGACTCGGCTTGTTCCTGGGCAACCACCATGGCCACACTGCTCTTTGCCTTTGACCATGGTTCTGCTAGCTAAATGTGCAGGTCCTGCCACCTACAAGACACCAGCATAATGGATGGCTCTGCCAATCCAACACGCTGCATCCACAAAGCTTGGCTAAACCACAGACAATATCTGCCGTCCTCACAGTACCCAGTGGAATGAAGACTCTCAAAGCTTAATGATTATCTGAAGGATTTATATATTTAGAAATGCACAATTAACAAGATGCCTGTCACAATTTGAATTGTTACCCAATATCTAACCTTTTGATAGAAGTTGCTACTCGGGACAGCTTTTGACCCATCTGTGGTTCTCAATGCCTGCTAGCCTCCTTCTCTCCTCCCCATTATCTCTTTCTCCCCTCCCCTTCCTCTTTTTCTCCCCTCCCCTTCCTCTCTTCTTTTCCTAGCTCCACCTCCTCTTCTACTGTCTAATCAGCGAGCTCCAATGCAAATGTGATGTAGCACAGTAAATATCCTGCTACACATCGACCTTTCTGTTAAGAATAAATGAGAAAAACACTTTCCCTCAAAATATAATTAGAGCATAACGATTACCAATTTGTAATTATAAGGTATAAGACAAACCTAAAACACATTTCAATATTATCAATAAAAAAAACCATTGTCATTTATCTTGACTTAAAAGACTATAGTTCTGTGCCTGGCTTATGTCTTGGCTTTACAGTGAACGTCATCTAAAAACGATCCTCTCAAATCTGTTCTCTTAAAGTAAATAGTCTGGGTTGGCTAAGAGACTATGGGTCTTCAACCCTGTCAGAAATCCAGAATGACTGAATCAACTGAAGATATGGGAAATACAAAGTATAGCTTCTAAAACTTAGCCAATTATATAGACCTTTGATTACTTGGACAGTCCCTTATACTTCGGAATATTGGAGCATCTGATATTCAGCCTTCTGGCCCAGGATCATCTGACAGATCAGTAAGGCTGAATATTAAAAGGCTTATCACTCTGCCTTAGCAGATATAATTAGTCAAGCAGTCCAAAAGTGTGTCCTTTTCTGGACGATATTTTGTCTGTAGATGAAAAAAGGCAAGTTTTGCCCAGTGGCTGTCTCACCACTAAAGGAGTAACTCCAAAGATGCTCAATTTCTTTTTAGAATCCAAAAAGGGGAAGCAGTCAGGAGCAGACAGGTCTCTCTCTAGTCAAATGATCTTTAATAAAGAAATGTCTGTACAGTCAATTCTGTGGATTTCTGACATTTTTGAAAACCAACTATCTATGTAAAGCAATCTGGACTGTTGTCCATTAATTACTCTCAGCTATTTCTAATTAAAATCTAGAAGACACCCTTACAATAAACTCAGAGCCATGAATTTAGTATATGCCCTTAACTCACATTGTTTAATTATCTAAAAGCAGAAAAAAAAGAAAGAAAGAAAGAAAGAAAGAAAGAAAGAAAGAAAGAAAGAAAGAAAGAAAGAAAGACAGTTAAAGAAGGACTGGGTCTAAGCCTTGTACCCACAAATTTTGAATTAATAGAAAAAATTATACCAATGAAACACTTGAATTTGCATCAAAATAAATTTTGTAACAAAATAAGAAATTATAACTTCAGTTTAGTAACAATTATACAGATTTCTACCAGTAGATATGGCTATGCAATCAATTCTAGCTATTCCTCCTTGTTCCAGTAAAAACTATTTCTAAAACCTCTAGAAAAAAAAAACTAATAATGACCACTCCCTACCTCAGGGAATTGGCATGCTGACTCTTCATTAACTTCTTCAAGCTGTATTTAGGCATTGAGATATTTGTAGAGGGGTGGGGAGAAGGGCAAATAGAGGAATCAGTTGGCCTAAGCAGGCCACACTAGTGATTGATGTCTGTGTCTTAACTGGATCCATCTGGAAGTGCAGGACATCAGGAATTCAAGCAGGTCAGTTCTCCATGGTCTGACGAGATTCATTCACCAAGGCTATATATTCGGTAATATACAAATCTAGATAATATTACTCAATAAAATGCTTCATATAAGCTCCTTTTTCATGATGAAGAGAGACATAAGTAACACAAATATAGAATTCTTATTTAACTACTTGACAGTCATATGACTGTGAACTGATATATTGATCAGATATTTGTATTTTAAAAAATCAAATATGAATTATAGTTCATGTGAGTCAGTTTTTATTGTTTCCTACTAAGTTTGAGTCTATGTTCAAACAATATTTTGGTGAAAAAAATTAGTTCATTTTTCCCCAGAATCTGTGATACATACATTAATATTTGGATAAGAAGAAAAGACAAAGGAAGAGATAATGATGGAAAAATGATATACAGACAAACAGAGAGAGAAACAGATGAAAGACATAGATAAGTAAAGAGTCAGAAAATAAGATGACAGATGATCTACTACAAAGAGAGAGAGAGTTCACAGATAGACAATAGGGAGCTGACAAATTACATATACGTACACACATACATACATACATACATACATACATACATACAAATATGCATACATACATATATTGATACATATGCACAAGCATAGTTATATGCAGAGAAAGAGAGAAAGCAGAGACAGATATACAGAGTAAGAGAAACAGAGACAATGAAGGAAATAAAAACCTTTTTAAATTTATAATTATTATTATTTTCCAATCAACAATCCTTCCCATATACCACTACCATTCTTCTCTAAAGAAGTGTGGTTCCTCCTGGGTATTCACCTACCCTGGTATGTAAAGTCTCTGTGAGGCTAGATATATCTCTTTCCATCTGAGACTACACAAGGCATTCAAACTAGTAGAACATATTTCACTGACAGGCAATAGCTTTTTGGATAACCCCCACTTCAGTTGATTGGGACACACATGGAAACCAAGCTGTATATCCCAGGAAGCAAGTTCCAGCCATGACTATTCTTTAGTTAGTGCTTCCATCTCTGAGATCCCCAAAGATATAGGTTAGTTGATTCTGTTTATCTTCCAGTTGAATTCCTTTTCCATTAGAGACTGGAATCTTTCCTCCTGTTCTTCTATAGCTTCATCTATGGTTTGGCTGTGGGTGTCTGCATCTGCCTGAGTCAACTGCTGTTTTGAGCCTCTCAGAGTACAGCTATGCTAGACTCCTGTCTTTAAGAATAATAGAATATAATTAATAATCATGTGAGGGATTGGTACTTGCCCATGAGTTGGGTCTCAAGTTCAGCTGCCTATTGTTTGGCCATTCCCTGGGGATCTGTTACGTTCACTGTCTCTGCATTTTTTTTGTAGATGTGATAAATTTTGGGCTGAATGTTACATGAGTGTGTTGGTGTCCCTATCATGCTATTGGGTTTCCTGTTTGGCTACAGGAAGGGGAACATTCAGGGTCCATAGACCCAATGTGGTGAATCACATTTAAGAACACTTCCATTGAATTTTGGGTGCCTCTTATATCCCAGGACTCTGTCTCTGCCTGGAGAGGCCCTCTACTTCATCATCCATATCAGTTGCAAATTCCCATTCATTTTGTCAACTTTTCTTGAAAACAACAATTGAAAAAAAACAGATAACCAAAACAATATTGAAACTTAGAAGAAGATTAAGAGGAATGAGCCTCCCTGATATCAAGCACCACTATAGAGCAGTGGTGATAAAAATACATAATACTGGCACAGAAACAGATATCAGTGGCACAGAAATAAATGCATACATATGTAGATATTTGATTTCGATAAAGACACCAAAACCATACACAGAAAAAAGATATTGTCACCATCATATGGTACTGGTCTAACTGGATGTCTACATGTAGAAGAATAAAAATAGATCCATATTTATCACCCTCAATTTTAAGTGGATCAATGACCCCTACAAAAAAGTGGATACACTAAATCTCAAGGATGAGAAAGAGGAAGGAGTCTTGAATGCATTAGTACAGAAAACAATTTCCTGAAGAGAACATCAATGGTTCTGGGTCTAAGATAAAAAGTGATAAGTGAGATATAAAATTGCAAAGCATCTGTAAGGCAAAGGACATGGTCAATAGGACAAAACAAGAATGTAGATTGTGAAGGGAACATCACCAAACCTACATGTTACAGTGGGCTAATATCCAAAAACTATAAAGAACTTGAAAGTTCAAACAACAACAAATCAGATAACCCAATTTATAAATGAGCACACACAGAGCTAAACAGAGAATTCTCAACTGAGGCATCTCTAGGGCCAAGAAGCAGTTAAAGAAATGTTAAAAGTCTAATCATCAGGGAAAGGCTAATCAAAATAAAATCTTAAAACAAAGAAAGAGAAGTCACTAGATGCAAGTCCACAGACTAAACTTCAAAAGTGCTGTTTCTCAACAGTGCTCCATGAGTAGCCAAGCCAAAATGAAAGTACAAATAGTATTCTAAATGTGCACAAAAGAAAGCAAGTAACATAGACTCAAATGACAGGACCATATGTGGTTTAATTAACAATAATCTTTATCACTACCTATTTTCATTCAATGTTTTAGCAGAATGTGTTTTCTTCAGCATAGATTAAATATCCTAATATGACTGTTTATTGCTTTCTGAGGTTTATTTAATTATCTGTAGTTCTTTATGTATTGTCTCATGAGCTGTCCACATTGACAGCAGCATGTATATATTACTGCTCTGGTTTAGGTCATATTTAGACAACTATGTTAACGATATATTATATAATTTTACAAGTAGTTGTTTCCTGTTCAAACATACAAACTCTGACCAAACATCCTGGTTTCATGGCTCTTAACACTTTCTGCCTCCTCTTTACCAACTAACCCTGAGTCTTTGCTTGTTAGTGTGTTGCAAATGTATCAGTTTTGATTTAATCTTCACAATGCTGCATCTTTAGTGGTTTGGTTTTCTTTAATGATCTGGATCTGTTGCAGAGACATTCCTTTGATGAGTATAGGAAACAAGATTTATGTGTGAATATAGACTTCACTATTTAGCATGTTTAGAGAAAATTTTGTGCTTAGGGCAAGCCTCAGCAGCTGACAGTAGTTAACAGAGAAGTGGTAATAAGGTTGAAAATAAGAAGTGAGTTAGACATCTTATACAGGATAATCTTGCAACTTTAACTGCCTGGCAGAGTTCCCTTTTAATTTAATTATATGAAATTCTATAGGTAGAGATTGATTCCTTTTTTATTGTTTTGTTTTCTTTTGTTTCATAATTTTTTTCTATTAATCTTGTTTTAATTTTTAATTATTGAGCTTAGATACTGTTCACTGTTCGCACTCAGTCACCCCCTACCACAATACCTCTCACACACCCTTCCCATTCTCCTCTTCACAGATGTGGAAACCCTGGCTTCCCTCCCACCCTAACACTACAAGTCTCTGTGAGGCCGGACAAGGCAGCCCACCTAGAAGAACATAGTCTCTATATATGCAACAGCCTTTGTTCCAGTTGTTCCAGACACATATGAATGCCAAACTGCACATCTGCTACACATGTGCGAGGATGCCTAATTTAAACCCATGTATGTGCATTGGTTAGTGGTTAATTCTGTTGGAGCCCTATGGGTCCAGGTTATCCATTGGTCTTTTGGTGGAGTTCCTATCCCCTTGAGGCTGCCAATCTTTCCTAATATTCTTCCATGAAAGTCACCAATCTCCATCTACTGTATTGCTGTAGGTGACTGTATCTGTGTGAATCATCTGCTGGGGGTAAACCTTCAGAGCAAAATAGAGAGGGAATGGGGAGGGGAAAAAGGGTTCAGTATCAGATGTTGGAAAGGATAGGTGAGATGGCTAGAGGGCCATGAAAATGAATACAAATATGCAACTGATATGGTTGAGGAGGTGGGGGGTACATTTCCATGAAAAAAAGAGGCCTGAAATAAAGGAAGCACCCAAGAATCAATGGGGGTAGCCTTTTATGTGACCTACTCTATTGAAGATATGGAACCTGAAGAGGTCACCTCCTCTTCCCACGCAGGAACCCAAATACATTCGTAAATATAGTCATCCTTTATAAACTGACTGAACAGAGCTATCATGTACATTCATCTACAATCATCTTAAGAAATTTCCTATCAATCAAATATCTTCATGTTTTACAAATAATAAAAGCCTCCTTCAAGCAACTTGAGGAGATCCAGAACAAAATTGAAACATAGTTGATAATGATCATAACATAAAGGTCTGCTTTATTAGATTTTTGTCAAAACGGTGTACTAGTTTTTTTACTTTACTGTTCCCAATAGATATGGATGTGGTGATGTTATTTTAGTAATATGGGAGGCTTTGTTTCCCTCCAAGGCTCATTGTATTTCTGCCACTGGGAATACTTAAATAGATTTCCAATGAAGACATGGATTAACTCTAGTTGAGCTGGTCATAAGCCAAATAGTAAAGTTACCAAAAAAATCTTGAAATGGTATAGCTGAGAATATAGTGATAAAAGCAAGGATAGAGCATGAATAAGGGAAAGTCATATGCTATTGTTCTAACAATTTTATATTTGCTTTCTTTCATATAACTATAAGAATAGAAAGATTATTTTAAGTCTAATGTCTATTATTTTTGTAAAATAATAAGGCATAGTGGAGAAATTGGTAATAATAAAATATCAGTGATTTTTTAATTTTGAGTATTTTATTCCAGTTTACAAATAATTAAGTCAGAAAAAATTAAATGAATAGAAATCAAATGAACAATTTATATTAAAGAACATTACAAAAATTCAACATGAACAAGTTGTGACCCCAGCAATTGTCAGATGAGTTGATTCACCAGAAAGGTAAAAACTACATAAAATACATGTAAATGTCTAAATTTAAATGAATGTGAATATAGTTAGCTAACTTTCAAACAGCTAGACATGTCACAAATTTGATCAAACTATGAATATGGGCTCTAGATGGAGTGTTATGATTGACACATATTTTACTTTGGGTAATAAAATATATTTCTAAATGAAGCTTTGCACTAAATTACTATGCAAAACACAATACCACCAACTAGAATGTTATGCATTATAAAAGATTACATTTAAATTTTGACAGATGTTGCTTTTTAATATAAACACATAAATTCATACAGACCATTATAAATAAATGAGTGCTTTGAGGGCTTTACATATATTATGTTGTTCATTTTTAAAGATGGTATCTTGAAAATTAAATATATAATAAATTTAAATGCTACTTATATGGCAATTAAGGTTTTAGTATGACTAATTAATAGACAATAAGAAACTATATTCCAACGCACTTTCCAAACTAAATGTTTTGCTATTTCAGGCAGAAGGAAGAATGCTCATGAAGTTCAATAAAATTAAAACAATAAATGTAAAGGAAGATTTTATATCAAGAAAGGATATCAACATTTGACATGACACAGAAATGGAGCCACCAAGTCTTAAACTCACAGAAGTTGAATCAACAGAGCAATCATGGTTTTCAAACATGGAATATAAATGGTGTTCATACTATAACATTATAATATAGATGAGTAAAGGAATAAAACTTGATAAAATTGCCTTCATACTATAATTGTATAAAATATCTTAGAATGATATATGAATGATCACTTTTATGAAGTTGTTAACATAAAAACTAAATTTATTTTTCAACTATATTTTAGGAGAATTATTCCTTCTAGAATATGTTTTTTCCCTGATATGATTAAATGAATTCTTCTCTGGTCTCAACAAGATAATGTAACACTTAGGACCAAATATGAAGACAAGGAGTGCTGTGCTGGAAGCCAAGATGGAAAACACTTCCATAGCCACCATGACCTTCCCTTTAGTGCTGTGGTAGACAGGAATAAAGGTGACCCAGACACAGAAAAACACCAGCATACTGAATGACAGAAATCTGGATTCGTTGAATGTATCAGGCAAATTTCTAGACAAGAAGGCCATGGTATAACTCCCAAGGGCCAACATACAGTGATATCCCAGGACAGAGTGGAAGGCAACAGCTGAGCCCTTGTTGCACAAAATGATGATGTGTCCATGTTCAGTATGAGCATCTTGGTCAATGAATGGTGGAGATGTTGCCATCCATATTCCACAAATAAGAAGCTGGATCAGGGTGCAGATAGGAATGATGTAGTTTGAACCCCTTGATATCATTAGCCACCTTACCATTCTTCCTGGAAAACTGACCTTAAAGGCAAGGACCACAGTGATAGCTTTGGCCAACACAGTGGCAAGTGCCATAGTGAATGCAACTGCAAAGGTGGTCTGCTGAAGGATGCAGGCAGCTGTGTTGGGCTGACAATGAAGTTCAAAGAGCATAGGAAACAGAAGGTGAGTGTGATGAGCAAAATGTAACTCAGAGACCTATTATTGGCCTTGACAATAGGAATGTCTCTGTGTTTCACAAAGACCCCTATAACAAAGAGAGTAAGTGCAGATAAGCACAAAGCAATGCTGGCTAGAGCCATCCCCAAGGGGTCTTCATAGGACAGAAAGCTCACAGACTTTTGGTAGCAAATGTTCTTCTCTGTATTTGCATAATGACTCTTTGGACACTTCACACACTGGTCTACATCTAGTCAGAAATATAAGTTATCATGAGATTAGGAGTCCAGTCTATGGTGATTTCTTATATTCTGAGACATTTCTAACTACAGGGACTGTCAAAGAAGTCACCATACTTTTTTTTCAGAGTCAGGGCAATTAATTAATTAATTAATTAATACACTGGTATGCATAATTCTAGATTTATAAACTACACCTTGTTCCTTACATACTTCTTTCCATAATTATATTCACCTATAATAGGATTTGATCCAGTCTTTAATTACTACCATCACACACCTTCCCTTTCCTAAGTTTTTCTCACAGCTCCTCATGCTCTTTATCTCTACCATTTACATTTTAATAGCCGAATAGTCCACTTAGTACTGCCAGTGTATGTACAACTGGGGATGGCTTCAGTGGAAAAATGTGTAGACTTTCAAGCCTTAACTTTTTAAAGAACAGTATTGTATCTTTTCAGGTACCTATCATCTTCCAATAAATTCCTTAACAATCTTCATGATTCTGATTCAAATTATAATACCTTTATGCCTTTGTTCTCTTTTCTTAAAGATATTTCTCTGCCTTTCCTGACAATACTGTAACTCTTTTGAAAGTAACTAGAATACTAAATGCCATTGCAAAAACCTACTCTGGCCTTGATAATACTCATACTTCATGGATCCTTTATAATGTAGACATGGGAAATCTAGCTTAGAGGAAACATTTTTTGCAAAATTTTTCAGATAATGCTTTCTTATATGTGAATACTAAAATTACTTTTCTACCTAAAATCCTTGCATTTTCAAATCTATTTCTCTCTGCTAGAGTTTATGGGATAGATACTACTACATTAATAGTGCTCAAAAATCACCCAATAATATGTTTTCATAACATTTGAAGTAAAAATTAATTTTGACATAGATTGAATATTCTTAGAAATTTTGAGGAACTTTTGAAAAGAAATTATAATACTCTGATTTGGAATTTTTTGAAATTTTGTAAATTTTATGATTAACATAAAATTGATGCTCCAAGATTTATAAATAACATTATGGTGGTATGGTAGTTTGAATATGCTTGACCCAGAGAGTGGTACAATTTTGAAGTGTGGCCTTGTTGAAAAAAGTATGTCACTGTGGGAGTGGGCTTTAAGACCCTTATCCTAGATACCTGGAAGTCTGTCTTTTCTTAGAATATTTTGCCTGAAAATTTACAACTCCCAGCTCCTCTTGTGCCATGCCTGCCTGGATGCTGTCATTCTCATGATTTACTAAACCTATGATTCTGTAAGTCAGCCAAATAAAATGTTGTCCTTATAAAATTTGACTTTGTGAAAGTGATTTTTCACAGTAGTAAAACCCAAAATAAAACATAAGTTAGTACATGAAGTGGGATATTTCTGTGATAGGCCTAATTACATTTTTAGTTGGAAGGAGGTGGATTTTGAGATTTTGGATTTGGAAAGCAGTTGAGTGTTTATAGTGGGGCTTAATAGGTCATCCTTGTAGTAACATAAAAACCTTTGTGGCTTACGGTGATTTGAAACATGAAAGCCTGGTTCTAGAAATTTCTGAGGAGAAGAATTTTTATATGGGGCTGCTATGACATATTTTGGTGAAGTATGTGGCTGCATTTTGCCCTTGCCTAAAGAGACTAACTGAGGCTAAAAGAGATTTATACTAATTTCATTGAAAAAGGAAGGCCCCAAAAACCTGAACAGAGACTTAGATCACTGGTTAAGACTCATAAAGAGCATTTTCATACATGTATAGATTAAGAAATGAAAAATAGAAAATATATGGTTCAAATAAAAATAAAGGGGCACCTGAAAATAAAATAAAGCTGAATTCTAGTTTCAAGGAGAGAGTTAACAGAGTACTGATTTTTGTACAAGATCTCACCCAACCAAACTATTTTTTTTGTATTTGCAGTTAAAAAGGAAACACATTGGAGTTTTAATCTAGAATGAACTACAATTCAGAAATAGAGGGCAAATTTGTGATATAGATTCTGAGGCTGGAAGGCACAGGCTTTTTACCCATATCATGGAGAACAGTGGCCATGAAAAGCTTAGGACAAGGCATGGTGGTATAAACCTTTAATCCCAGAAGACAAGAGATCTGTGAGTTAAAGACCAGCCTGTAGGAGCAAGTTCCAAGTAGAGAAAAGTTTAAATCCAGGTGTATTAGTACATGCATTACATCTCAGCAGTCTGGAGACAGAGGCATGCAGATCTTTGAGTTCAACGTCAATCTACAGAGCAAGTCCCAGGACAGCCAAGCTTATGCAGTTAGAGAGTTGTAAAGCAAAGGCTGGTTATAGAATAATGGGGATCCATAAAAAGAGAAAGAAAAGAGAAAAAAAAGAGACTAGATGTCATATGGACTTATGAAACCTAAAGCCGGTCTCTAGACATACACCTCTCTTTAAAAGACTACATCCCCTAAAAGACCACATCCCATAATCTATCCTAATGAGTCCAGTAACAAAATAAAAAGTTTGGTAAACCTCTAACCCAAGAGAAGCCAGAAAGTTTGCAAGACCTTCACGGTATACAAGACTACAAAATAACACTGTTTTATAAACAGAGAGAAATAGTTCCCATAAATTCATAACACATAAGAAAATTTGTTAGATGCATGCCTTCTTAACTCAGGCCAAATTTAAGCATACATAATGGAGGCAGCCATGAAGACACCTCCCCTCCCCGGAAAGGAGGTATTAGCAATTGATAGCTGCTGGGATGATATTCAGTTTTCTTTTTCAGTGTGCAACACCTGCTTGGTTAACAACCATTAAGTGACATGCACACAGGTAAATATAGGTGAGTATCATGAACTGTATTAGATAGCTTAATTACAAATTTTGTGATATAGGGAAGGGGTATATAACCTGCAAGGAGTGTGAGTGGAAAATGTAAAGAAAACAAATTGTATAAAATTATCAAACAACTAAAATGAGGAATGAGCTGTTAATTATCACTATGAAGGCGCAACAGATCTGAGCCTTATATGGTTCATAAAGATCATTGAAATACACTTTGAAAAACTATTATTGATGCTTTAATTATACATGTAAAATAGCACTGTGTAATAAAAACTATGAGAAGTACAGAGGAAAATACTATATCTCCCAATACCAATATTGGCACTGGATTAAAGATATAACACAAGAATGATTTGTAATGGGTGTGTTGAACTATTTCATGGGGATGGTGATGGATTATAACATTTAAATTCCTTTTAAAAAGAAATAAAAAGATTTATTTCTGACTTCTACCCAGATCTTTTTTGTTTGCTACCATATTGTGGAATCAAGTGGAGAAATAGGAAGTTTTCAATAAAATTTGCATTTACCTGTCTCATTAGAAATCTCATTGTCTGCACAAGGAGTGCATTTGTAGCAGCAGATGGCCTTGCCCTCCAGGGTAACTTTCCTGAGTCCAGGGCTGCAACTCTCACTACACACAGACAGAGGGACCTGAGGAAAAAGAAGAAAATGTCATCTAATGTTTTTATGAAAATTCATAAAAATAGAGTTCATAAAGATTATACACTGAAAGGTAAAGTACTATTATTAAAACCTAAAGATATTTAAAAGATTATTTGTAGTAATGGGAGATGGTGAACTGACAGGAGCAACCAGAAAGTCCCAGATGCCAGAAAAGCAAGAGGTTCCCAGGATCCAACACTGATATTAGCAGAAATACCCCATAAAAAGGAGAGAACCTGTAGAGACTATGACTATAAGTTAACCAAGGTCCCTGTTTGCAGGATGTGGCCACTCATGAATCTCAAAAAAATTAACCCAGAATTGCTCTTATCTAAATAAAATACAGGGACAAAAAGTAGAACAGTGTCTGAAGGAAAGTTCTGTCAGAGACTTCCCCTTTTGGAGATGAATCCTGTATACAGCCACCAAACCAAGACACTATTGCTGATGCCAACAACTGCTTGTTGACAGGAGGCTGATATAGCTGTCTCCTACGAGCCTCTGCCAGAGCCTTACCAATACAGATGCAGGTGCTTGTAGCCAACCAACTGACTGAGCAAAGCTACCCCAATGGAGGAGTTAGGGCAAGGATGGAAGGAGCTGAAGGAGTTTACAACTCCATAGGAAGAACAACAATACCAACCAACAAGACCTACCAGAGCTCTCAAAGACTAAACCACCAACCAAAAATACACATGGTGGGATCCATGGCTCCAGATACATATGTAGCAGAGGATGGTCTTAACTGGCATCAGTGGGAAAAGAGGCCCTTAGTTCTCTGAAGGATTGATGCCCAGCATAGGGGAATTCTTGCTAGGGCCATAAGGCAGAAGTGGAGGGGTGTTGGAGAAGAACCCTCATAGAAGCCTTGGGTCGGGGCATGGAATAGGGGGTTTGCAGACTGGAAACTGGGAAGGGGGATAACATTGGAATTTTTAATATTTTATTGGATATTTTATTTATTTACAATACAAATGTAATCCCCTTTCCTTATTTCCCCTCCCTAGAACCCCATATCCCACCCCCCTCTTCCTTCGTGCTTTTGTACCATTTTAATTATATGCATGTATTAAAGTCAATTCTAGGTTGAGGGTCTAGCAATACAGTAGATGCAAATAGTCAAGGAACAAGCAAAACAATAAACACAAATAGTCAAAGAACAAGCAAGGCATTAAACCCAATTACGTGAACACTCCTATGATAACTGTTTCTAAGGGTTTATCAGGATGACCAATGTATCTGAGCCTACTTCCCTGTCCTAGCGCAAGGTTATTTTCATGTCTGAAGTTTACTTCCTTGTTCTAGTCTAAAATTTAGAATCCTATCTGAAATTACTTCTTTGTTCTAGCCTAATGTCATATTCCTGCCAGAAGCCTAGCTCCTTGTCCTTGGCCAATGTCATATTCCTGCCAAGCAGCCCATTTCCTTCTCATTTCCTTGTAGGTGGCCCATGTTAGATTCTCACCAAGCAGCCCCAAAGACTCTCTGCCTCTCTCTCTTTTTTAATTCACTAACAAGACTGAGCATGTTTTATGTCATTCTGACAAGAATGCCTCCATTACCCATCATGGAATATGCATTATCAAAAACAATGTGGTTCTGTCTTATATTGGTAAGTCTCTGTTCAGAATCTTACCCATACTTGTTTTGCCGGCCTGTTAATTTATTTTTTTTTATTTTTTTTTTATTAGACAGGGTTTCTCTGTGTATCCCTGGCTGTCCTGGAACTCACTCTGTAGACCAGGCTGGCCTCGAACTCAGAAATCTGCCTGCCTCTGCCTCCCAAGTGCTGGGATTAAAGGCGTGCACCACCACCGCCCGGTGGCCTGTTAATTTAATAACTCCATCTGGGGTTCCATTTTCAGGTTCTAGCCATGTACTTTGGCTGCCAACATGTTGATGTTGTTAAAGAAAAGCTTTAACATGATAGGTAGGAGTAAATATATTCCCACGGCAAAAAGGGCTAGCATGATCATATATGCCATTTTTTTAAAGCTTGAACAAATTAGAAATACTGACCTCAGGCCATGGATAACTTCATCTTCAGTATCTACTGCATCAATGCTCAGTAGATCAGCATTCTTGAAATTCCTAAGCTTCCCATTTATCCTTAAAACTTCTAGAGAGGTGTTAGAATGCTAAATACACTGCAGGTGGCATTAAACATGTTCCTAATTATAATGACTACCACTGTAAATTTTAGAACTAAGATGAAACCAATTGTATTTGGCATGACACTCAAGATGGCTTCTTACCCTTAAATTCTGAACCTCCCTCCAGTAATTTGAATAGGATAAAGAACATTAATCCATTCTTGAAAGCAAATGCCTTTCTAAATCCTCTTGTATATTCAAATTGATTAACAAAAGTAGCTGTCTTAACTTCTTGTGTCAATGCTATTGCAGAAGCAGTGGTGTTAGCAATTAATGTAATTAAAGTTGTTATACCAGCAATAATGAAGCCCACTACCCTCTTGTTTCTGCTTAAATCCTGACTCATTTCTTCCAGTACTTGCAAGCTATTTTTAGAAAACCAAGGTTCCGTGATACTCAAGACACTAAAACAAAAGTTCATTGATAGACCTCCATAACTGACAAGCTGGATATCAAACCACAAACACAATTAGAAGGTGTACAATCAATACATTACTTTTTTAAGAGTTTTTAATGATATTTCTGGAATGAGCTAAGATTTGGTGGTGATCTATTAGTCAAGGGAACATTGCAAAAAAACACTTTCCCTCTTGTGCTTAAACGTCTTGTTCTAATACCTAGTGGGTAATGAAGTGGTCATCTTGGCTCAGACACTGCCCAGTTACCCAGCTGTGGCATTTATGAGGTCCTCATGATGGCAAGCTCTCCTGAGGACAATTTACACTGAGTGCATTATTTCTCACTCACGTGACATCCCTGAGGTAAATCTAACTAATGGCTTCCTAACAGATTCGGAAACTGAGGCAAAAAAGGCCAAGAAAACTCCCTCAAGTGGCATTTCTAGTGAGAATAAAAACAGAATTGTACCTTAGACTCTGAGCCTTTAAAGGCAGGCCCTTTACCTACTATAATATACTCTTCTTTTTAAAATTTATTTTATATTTTATTTACATTTCCAATGCCATCCCCTTTCCCCACTTCCCCTCCCTAGAAAACCCCTGTCCCATGCCCCCCTTTCCTTTTTGCTTTTATACATTTTTTTAAATGTTAATCAAAGGATTTATAAGTTTGGTAATGCTCAATCAGAAGTGTAACCCAATACCCAACCTAGATATAAAAACTATCTTTGACTGGTGGAGACATGTTAACATCTGCTTCTATGCCCCCACTCTCTTTCTCTCTCTTATCACCTAGCTTCTCCTCTCCTTCATCTTCTCTCCTTACTCCATCTCTTCCTCTCAGTACTCCTTCTCACTTAGCTCCTCCTACGTATCACTCTTCCTGTTAAAATAAAACTTTTATCTCAAAATACAATTAGAGCATACTTATTCCTAATTGTACCAGTGAGGTATTACTTTAATTGCTAGCATTTGAAATTTAAAAAAAAATAACCAATAAAAATTTTTTAAAAAAAAATTCAAAAGGAGATATAAAAGATTAAATCCTTGAGAAAGTAAATGTGTTTAAATTTTGGTTTGAGAATTATGAAAGTGTTTAAAAAACACTTTGGAAACTTAATGAGTTAAGGACAAGTGTGCGAAGCATTAGCGATTAGGAACATGATATGGAAGGTCATGGGGTCCATCTAGTATAAAACTATCTTTGTACTTTCTGATACCTGTGTTGGGCATCTTAACTTCTGCTATTATCATGACTCTTGACTGTCAATTTGAAAATACTTGTAATTATTGTAGTAGAAAATAAACATTTATTTGTAAGAAGAAATATATAGATAAATTTAGGTAAAGTGAAAAGGGTCAGTTAAAGTTTAGATGTCACTATTTATTGTACAAATGTCACAATTGTAGAGGAGACAGAAGATAGCTGTAGTATTCATTGCTTCCTGCATTCACAGGACATTATATCATCAGCACCCTCTTACATTTGACAATCATTAGTTTTTAAATATAATGCCCCTTACCCTCAAATTGTTCTGTAAGTTATTTCAAGTTATTAGTCACCATTGGATGAGATAGGACATATTGAGAATCAAAGAACAATTGAAAGATGATAATGGAGTTATTATATGATATGTTGAAAAAATATATTCCATACAGGCTAAGGCATTTGAGTGTCTATTTCCTTTTGGTGACATTTTGTGGGAAGATATTGAAACATTAGTGGATTCAGACTTCCTGATAAAATTGTGGCACAGTGGTTAGTTATTAAAAAACTAAAATATTTCCTCAATTCCAGGTTTCTCATTTTATTTACTGTTAATATGTATAGATATAAACATTTTCTTTTTGTTTCCTATGACTGTCTACAGTATGACCACTTGTTGTCGTGCTTCTATTTTTAGTAGACTCTGATGCTTGTAGAAGCATAAAACAGAATATAGTCTTTCTTCATAGACCATCACTCCTACCTCTTACTCAGCCAATTCTGTTTTCTTTGCCCCATCTCTTAAAAATAGAAACAAAGAACAAAAAAGAGCAATAACCCCTCTGCCCCCTAAACTCAAAACAGGCAGGCAAAAGACTACTAACACACAAAAAAAGTCAAAACAAAAACAAAATTTTTAAAGTCAATAAAAATAGAAATGAGTTCAAAATTTAAAAGGATATAGATAGTCTTTATTATAAAAGACATTTTTGTCATGGTTTTTTTTTTACCATACAATAAAAATATATTTGCTATTGTTTCATGATTTTATCCCAAGGGAGATTTTTCTGCAATTAACACATGAGTTGTTTGGAGCTAAATATTTCCTATTACCACACGTCCCATACCTAATTTGTGACAAATGGAGGAAACCTAATCCTCATATGAGTTAACAATGAGGAACTTATTGAACATTATATACTTCCATTGATCTGAATCAAGAAAAAAGAAAAGCCAGTATACTAGTATTACTTCCTAGTATTCTAGACTGATACTTGAAGTCTAATGGAACTTGAATCAAGCATCATTATATCAGAAAACATAACTGTGTTAGTAATATAAGCAGAAAGCATTTAGATAATACATAACCCACCTCTGAAAATACTTCTGGCCATTGTATCATCTGTTCAGATAAAAACAACTGTTGACCCTGGGGAGCATTTGCAGAAAAAGATCCTATTTTCACTTTTAACCCAAGACCCTTTGGTAAATTCCAAAGGTTAATAATGTCATATTCTGCATCTATATTCTGTCTCCAATCTGAAATCCTTTTGTATCTCACTTCACTGTCCTTCAGGAAAGTGTTAAGCTGAAAGAGAAACATAATGTTATATTACATTATGCCCAAGGGGCAGAGTAAAAAGTGAGTTTTGGAATGTGTCTTTTTTGTTCATAATTTCTGCTGTGAACATCAGCATTAATGAAGATCCCATTTAATGATGACTAAGAGAAAACCTGTGTGTGTGCAGAATGCCATTCTGCTTCTGAATTATTATTGATCTTCAAGTGAAAACTGTGAACCAAGCTCAAGTAAGCAATGAATGACTACTGATCTATGAAAAAAATCATTTTATTGAGATCCAAAAAGTCCCATTTGCTTTTTTAATATATTCAGAGATTCAGAGTCTAAAATGAGGGTGCTGATATCTAGAAATTAATTAAAATGCATCATTGCTATATAAATAAACGATCATTGTTTCACTTAAATGTCCCTGTTTTAATTTCTTTTGTAACAAATATGTAAAGCAATGAGTTTTTAAATTGCAACTGTTTCTGTGAGAAGACTATACAGATAGATATTGATGACATGAACTAAAATTTGACTAAGCATATTTGCTCCTTGTATCTTGCACACTATCTCACAAAATCATACACTTCAAACTACCTTGACATTTAGGTAAGTTTAGAAACACAAAAAAAAAATCTGTGATTGTGGGCAAGATAAATTAAATTTTACAAGACTGTTGTTGCAAATCTCATATGCTAGAGTGGAGACAGTAAAATACTGTAGAAATGTTACTACCTGCCATGGAAAGAACACCATCCCTTCTCTGTTTTCATATGGCTGCCTTTGAAGTTGCTGAAGTGTCATCTCATGGAGGCTGTGAGCCACAGCATACACACCATTGTAAATATTAGTGCTCTCTTCAGTCATGGCCACATCAAATATGTGACTAGGTAGTACATCCAAAGAAGCATTGATTTGACAGTTGTCCAAAATGTGACAATTAATATCAGAAAATGAGCACTTGAAAAACAAATACCACAACTTAGGAAGATAAATGTCTTCTGGGTATTTTTTAGGATTAACTGTTTGAATAAATTTGGTAAACTCAAAATTTTCTCTATAATTGTGCTTAAAAATCAGGCTTCCGTGGAATGTGTCTAACATGAAATAATCAGCATAGTCAAAAACATGATGTTCAATGTTCATGACCCAGACATTCCATGTTAATAACCTTTGAGCAATATTTCTCATTACACCTTCTAGAGAATCAGTGTCCCCATAAATAATTGTTACATTTGTCTCATCCATATTTTCCCAGAATTTGGCAAAATATGAAGTCCATGTGGCTGGGATCATTTTTACAAAAGCTATGCAGATTTTTTTCTTTCCATCTCCTCTCTAAAATCTGATAGAATTTTATTTCCTTTGTGGTCATCAGGGAGGATGAAACCAACCCAAGACCAACTAAAATGAGCCAACAAAGAAACAATGGCAAGTGGAAGAGATGTGTCTTTGGGAGCCATCTGGTAAAGAGAAGAATACTGACCACGGTCACTCAAGAGAGGATCATAAGGTCCGAAAGTAATCTGAGACAAATTGAATAGAAGAGGAAGAATATTAACATCAAACAAAATTTCATTCCTGAAGCAATAGATAACAGGACAGTATTTTAAAGGAACATTCCATTTACTACATTTTAGAGAAATTTCTATTAAGCCTGTAAATTTCAAGGACTTACCTGGTTTTATTTACTACATGAACCTTTCTCTTACAAGAGAAATTTGTACTGAACTTCATGTCTGTGTATCACTTTAATGTCTGGATAATTGATCAATCACTCTTTCAGTTTAAAGACACCTATAATATGAACAAAGAATACTGACTCTCAGTTCCCTCAATCCAAATTCTCTTACCTGTGGAAATTTAAAGAGTTGAAGTAATGTCCCAATTTGAGAAGATGTTATCCATGATGTTCCTGTGAGTGCAACAGTGAAATTTTTCTTTTTACAATTGTAATTAGGTAAAACCTTTCTTTTCAGATGAGCTGTGAGCCAAATAACAGCATTCATAAGTGTTTCCTTCTCAGTGAATCTGACGTTGTAGAAATCAAATCCAAGAGATATATTGGGTAAAAGATGGGGGTTTCCATTGATCTCCTCAATGGCAAATAGCAGAGCCAAAATGTACTGGTAGTTCTTAAAGTTATACCTATGTAAGTAGCATAGGAACACATATGAAGATGATTATATATATCACACATATCTAGATATTTATTACAGTAACTTTTACAGTTCAACTTTGATTCTCTGAGGCATGTAATTTAATTTCTTCACTATGAATAGACTAACTAGGTATGGTAACTATGTTAAATTTAGACAAGACCTTTTACCATTACTACTCATAATTTATAGAACTTCAAATCATACATCATTTATATTTCATAGATTGATTCTTTATACATCCTGTTTACAAAACATGAATCATTTTCCTCCAAAAAGCACATCTGTTGGATTCAAGATCTTTGGCTTTCTGGGGTCTTCACATATGAAAATCCAATGTTTTTTATCAACCCAACCACTTTTTAAAAATTAAATTACCTTAATTTAATAATATTCTGAAGGTAATTTTATTGTATGTGGCCCCTGTAGCTATTTCTTTGATATAATTTTTTGAGTGTGGCAGCATAGAATTACTAGTGTCAGAGAAAAACCATAAAAGAGTCTGCTTCTGTATCTGAATTAATGAAATTAAATGAATACAGCATCATGCCCTTTATATTTCTATTATTATGTTTATTTATGGTGTTTTTATGTGTGACTGTGTGCATGCCTGTCTCTTAGTATGTACAGTTGATTGGAGTTCAGAAAGTGTGAATTCAAGTCAAGACAACCCCAGGTTGATTCCTATTCAACTTATTTATAGTATATTTTATTTATTTATTATGTATTTATGCAGTTATGTATTTTATTCACTTAGTTCTCTGTTCCTTGTTTGGTTTACTCAATAACAAAGAGTCTATGACTTGACTGTAAGTTGTTGTGTATATCAGGCTGGTCTTGAACTCAGAAATACCTACCTGTCACTTTTCCTAGACTACGTGGAATATAGTCATACACCAGCATATGTTCCTGCTGACTTTCTTTATTTTATTACATATGCTTAGATTTCTACATAGAAAACTTGTAGAAATTCTTTTGTTTCTCTCTTCTACCGTCCATATGATCACTGGAGTACAGGCATGTACTCATATTCTTTTGGGAGGTATGAACTCAGTTCCTCACACTTGGAGTGTTCTACTCTCTGAAACATCTCTTCATCCATTTAATAATTGAAGTGGTATAAAATTTAAAAAGGAGATAAATGGAATAGGGGATTTCTAGGGAAGGAAAATGGGGAGAGAGGATGACATCTGAAATGTAAATAAATAAAATATCCAATAAAAAAGAATAACTTTTTTGGATATAATATATAATATATAATATATAATATATAACATATAACATATAACATATAACATATAACATATAACATATAACATATAATATATAATATATATATATATTCTATTCTCCCCAAATTCACACCGCCAAAAATTATCACTTAATTTCTCTGTCAGAGTGAGTTGATCACAGAAAAAAAGAACTTTACTGAGGTTTTATTGTATATAATTTTCTTCTCCCCCAATGCTTAAAAATTTAGCTCAAAAGCAGTAGAAAGTAACTAAGAACCTGAGGTTAACAATACCCTCAGGGAAACAATGAATTCTGAAGACAAGAAGGAAGTTATATTTATAATCTCGTGTTAAATATAATAGCATGCAATGACCTGTGAGTGTTCAAGTGAATTAAAATACCAGCAAGAAAAAAATGGAGGTCATCACTAAGTCCAGCCCGTATATAAGAGGGAATACTTCTTGCTGTGAGAAGACATAATGAGCATGGCTACTCTCATAAAGAAAACTATTTAACTGGGGCTAGTTTACAATTTTAGAATTTTAGTCTAATATCATCATGGTGGGAACCATAATGATATATAGACAGAATATATATATATACAGAAATGATCTTCAAAATGTATCTGAGTGTTTTCCATATTAATCCTCAGGCAGCAAAAGTAGAAACTGGGAAACACTGGCTAGACCTCTTCTTCTTAAATGTGTAACCCAACCACCAGAGTGACACACTTCCTCTAACAAGTCCATTCCTGCTACAAGCTCACACATCCTAATAGTGCCACTCAGTATGGTCAAACCAACTAAACAGAATAGTCTAGTGAGCCATTCCTGCACAAACCACAGCATTCCATTCCTTGACCCTGATAGGATGGTAGCCATAAAATGGTGCAAAATACATTCAGTCCAAGTTAATTTTCCATACTCTAAAATAGCCTCAAGTTTATCTGAAGTCCAAAGCTCAAAGTCTCTTCTGAAGTTCACACAACCATACCTGAAAAATAAAAATAAAAAAGTAGATCACATACTTTCAACACATAATGGCACAGAATTTACAGTACCATTTCAATTTTGAGGGAAAAAAAAGAACTTACTCAGGAAATATGGGACCAAAGCAAGATCAGAAACAAGTAAGTAAACTCCAAACTCTGCAATTCCATGTCTGATGTCCAACAGTTCTTCACATCTCCAATTCCCTTAATCTCTGTTTACTTCAAAACACTTCTTTCTCTTGGGTGTTTTTCATTCCCTATTAGCAGTGCTCCTGGGCAGTTACACCACAGCTCTGGCATTTTCAACATCGTGAGGCAATTCAGAATTCTCCTTTGGAGTTTAACATAATGGCTCCCCTAGGTCCCCTTGCACAGACATCCCTGATATAATCTTGGCCTTAATAGATGTCCTTAGACACAGAGAAAAAAAAAAGTCATAACCCCTTTCTTTAATCCTTGACTGTTAATGCCAGAACCACATGGCAGAACCTGCCAAGTTATGTTGCATGCTAGGGATGGAACATGGCTCCCTCATAAAATTAAATTTTCAGCAGTTTTCTGTTCTTATTGCTTTCATTTACTTTCTAAATTAGTGTATCTGGAAACTCAAACTGTAGACAAGGCTGGTGGCCTTAAAACTCTTTTCACAAATTAGAAGCATCACTGGGTAGAATTGTGCCCAGAGACTTTCATTCCCTTTATTCCATTTATCATCAGGTTTTCTTAATATTAATACTTTCCTTATTAATAATTTGTATGTGTTTAAACACACAAATTAGGTTAATGGAAGTTTTTAGCACTGCTTTCTCCTCAATCTCTACATTGTGTATTTTTGTTTCTCAGCTTTGTACTTTTCTTTATATGTCTTCATGTGCTTAAATAATAATAACCACATGCCAGTGTCAATAAGCAGTTGTGCTGACATTTTCTTTGCCAATAGAATAAATCTATAACTCTACGCTTTAGATTCAGGGTCACTTTTTGAACTACGTCAAAATGCTGCACCATTCTTTTCCAAGACATCTTAATAGCAATCTCTAGGAAACTCTAATACTCATCTCCTCTATGTCCATTTGAGGTCAAATTACACTCAGCAACACTTTTTTCCACACTCTTCTTAGGTTGGTCCTTTAAGGAGCATTTAAAAGATTTCACTCCTCCTCCCCCCCCTAAAAAGTCCCAAAATCAATATTGCTACAAACACAAAAACATTGCCTTTTAAAGCAATAACCCTTTCTCTGGTATAAACGTCTGTCTTCTTTGTGTTTGGTGGATATGAAGACACACAATGACCATAACAAGTCTTATGAAGAAAAACTTACAATTTCAGAAATCTTCTCCATTTCATTATGGTGAGAAACATTGCAAAGTTGAGGAAGAAATGGTCTTAGATAAGGAGCTGAGAGTTTTACCTTTTTATACACAAGCAGCAGAGGAGAAGATCCTGAGCAAATTGAGCTTCATAGATTTGTAAACTACCTTGCATAGGGACAATACCTCTAGGAAGCCCACAAGGTCATTTTCATGTATGAAGTCTACTTCCTTGTTCTAGCCTAATATTTGGATTCCTGCCTGAAATTACTTTTTTGTTCTAGCCTAATGTCAGATTTCTGCCTAAAGCCCAATTCCTTGTTCATGGCCCAAGTCAGATTTTTGCCAAGTAGCCCCAAAGGCTCTCTGACTCTCCTTCTTCTTCTTCTTTTTTTTTTTTTTTTCATTAACAAGATTTGTTCTGTCTTAGGTCATTCTGACAGGAATGCTTTCCTTACCCATCATGGGATATGCATTATCAAAAGCAATGTACTTCTGTCTTAAATTGGTAAGGCTCTGTGCACAATCTTACCCATCCTTGGTTTGCCAGTGTGTTAATTACATAACTCTGTCTGGGGGTCCATTTGCAGGTTCAAGCCATGTACTTTGACTGCCAACATGTTGATGTTGTTAAAGAAAAGCTTTAACATGATGGGCAGGAATAAAAAAATTCCCAGGATAAAAAGGGCAGATCAAGATATATATATGCCATTTTTGAAGCTTGACCAAAATAGAAAAACTGACATCAGGCATGGGTAACTTTGTATGCAGTATTTACCACATCAATGCTTAGCAGAGAAGCATTCTTTAAATTTATAAGTTTCCTATGTATTGTTAAAACTTCCACAGAGGTGTTAGAATTATGCCAAATACACAGCAAGTGTCATTAAACTTCTTCCTAATTATAATGACTACACTGTAAATTTTAGAACCAACATGAATCCAATAGTATTTGACATGACACTCAAAATGGCTCCTTACCCTTAAATTCTGAACTTCCTTCCAGTAATTTGAATAGCAAAAGAGTATCAATCCGTTCTTCCAAATGCCTACCTAAATCCTCTTGTATATTCAACACATTAGTAACATTTTTTGCTAAATGGTTAACAAAAGTTACTGTCTTAACTTCTTGTGTCCAATGAATTGCAGAAGCAGTGGTGGTAGTAATTAATGTAATTAAAGTTGTTATACCAGTAATAATCAAGCCCACTACCCTCTTGCTTCTGCTTAAATCCTGACTCATTTCTTCCAGTACTTGCAAGCTATTCTTAGAATACTAAGGTTCTGTGATACTCAGGGCACTAAAACAAGAGTGGGTTGATAGATCTCCATAACTGACATGCCAGATTTCAAAACACAAACAATCAATGCAACTTACATTAAATATTACAGAAGATACAAAGGTATTTTTAACTTGACAATTAAAAAAGCCTTAACACATGTACAAACACCTGTTTGAAATCCAGAAAATAACAAAGGTTCCCATAAGACAACCTTATTCTTTTTTTATTTTTTATATTCCTGGGAAACAGCCTAACAATTTGCCCTGCAGTGGATCTTGGAGTACACCAGCAGTAGATTTGTCAGACTGATTGGTTTCTTTTTTTATATTTTTCAGGGAGTCTTATGGAATAACTTATATTTAAATGCTGCAGGGTAGGACACCTATGTTTATGATATTTTGTTAGTTACTTTTCTGAGTCAGTTTCCTCCTCGGGAGTTGATTTTTTCTTTTTTGATTTATCACTACCCTCTTCTGACCTTACTTTTCTGAGACTTTTTTGTTGAAGAGTAAACATTGTTCTTAGATCCTGATCGAGACAGTAGTAACGAACTATAGAAATGATCCCTGAAAGTATAGTCTTTGATCGAGACAGTAGTAATGGAGTCCCCTCACAAGAAGGTGAATATAATGTATCCTGAGCACATATGGCTTATTTGTCATCTGTCAATACCTTCCTAAGCACAGTTCAAACAGCAAATGCTGTAAGGAGCACACCTAATTATTCATTCTCTGTAAATCAGTTTTTAATATCTAACCCTGTGTTTTGCCATGCATCCATATCTAAAGTTCTACACTTGTCTTATTGGTTGTGGAATATGAATGTTTAGTTGGATGCATACTTCCACTTCTATAAGAGTAATGGTAAAATAATCCATACAGTGCTGACCAAAGAGCTATCAGTCCTCACCACAGTGAAAACTTGCCAAAAAACTTATGCAACATTTGCAGTATATGCTATGAGCTGCTTTTGTTTGTATTTTTAAATTTAATTGAATATACCTCTGCAGATTATGTCTTCCTTAGAATATACACAGAGAAAAAGAGAGGTGAAAAAAAGGCATTACTGCCAATAAAAACTGCAAATGGGATGAATAAAATCTAGTGATTACAACACGGTAAACACCAAGGAAAACTATAGTTAATTAAAATAAAAATAAGGCCATGAAGGAATTTTGTTTGCATGCAAAATTCAGTTAATGATTTTGTACTAAAAAACTGTATTGCTGAAATTCAAAGAAAGGGTGAGATCAATTATAAAGCCAATTCAGAATCACAATACAGTTAGGAATGGAGCCATATTCACTGCTAAAATACATAAAGAAATGCAAGTTAGAAAGAATCCAGAATGATATTATCTATGTGAGAAATATTCTGGCAATTTGACTTGTCTTTTTAATATGTAAAATTGCTCAAATGGTGTATAATTTCAATAAAAATAATAGTCTACTAAAAACAAAACTGCTTAGAATTGAATTCTTATTCAATTATTTTGATACATCGATTTTATCATAACATGAAGAGTAAGAATGAATATATACTTGATTAAATTAATTTTGATATTTATGTTCAGACCCATATTTTATTTGATGTGAAGGAAAATAATTCACTTTCATAAAACCTGGAGAAAATTCTCAGTTTGACATGGAAAGATTCAATATGAGTCAACCAAAGCAGGATCCTAGTGCTGCACCTGGAGACCTGATCTTGATCTTAGCACACACATTGTAATGAGAACATTTGTTCTAACGGTTTTACTTTCACTTACAAATGTGGGTTACATTGAAAGTATGTACACACATGCAAATAATGAATGTAATAATAAGGCTTAAAATACTGTAACATGAATGTGACTATAAAACAAGCCACTTTTTTCTTAAAATTATTCCAGACTCGTAAGAAACACTATATACAATAAATACTCCTGATATTTAATAATAAAAGTTACTGAATTTTGTCATTAATTTAGCTCATTTTTTTATGATTTTAAGGAAGTTCTGTTTTTTACAGGAATCAATCCTTTTTTTTATAATGACTAATCTAGACATTAACTGCTCACATATCTGAAAGTACACCAAGATGAAACTCTCATAGTCTCACATGTGTCTTGGTAGACACATATATAAAAATATCAATAAATACTGCAAACCAATGGAGTAAACATGTAAACAAAGGAAAGCTGTCTGAGAATAAAAATTAAATTATCAAAAAAATACTTTTAATAAAACATAAGATGAATGAAATATCTAAGTAGCACAGAATTATTCACAAATTCTAATTGTGAAATGATTAACTCTGGAATCAGCTGCATATCATGCACATGGCCTTTTTACTCAAGCATCACAACATACCCATAACGTATTCTACTTGATGACATCATCAAATATCACAGAAGCAACCAGGACTTCCAAAATGCTAAGAACAACATGGTCAGTCTTAGAATAACATCATTCTTTTTTGAAATCATAATACTGAAAACTATTCAGACATTGTGGCATAACAAGAATGACAAATAAATGGTTACAGTTAACAATCAAATGAAAAAACTAAAGTGAATACAGTCATAGTTTCTATTTCCTTTCCCCATGAGTGAGGAAAATAATCTAAAGGAAAAATAAAAGTGATGAAAAGATTTTAGAAACTCTAAGAGTGAATTTATCACAATAAAAAATAAAGAGTAAGTAAATTTTAATGACTACATTCTCTAAGTCATAAGAATTCTGAACTCATAAAATAAATAATTACTTACTGTATGAAATTGTCCAAATATCGATATGGTAAAGTTGGATGTGGCTTTTTCTTCTTTGTGTAGAAAGTATGAAGAGGGAAAAATGCACCAATCATTACATCTCCTTCATGGTGAAAATGTTCAGTAATTAGGTAGTAACATTTACTGATATTAACTGTGTCAGTGGAAGAGAAAACTTTGGGAATCTGCAAGAGCCATGGGATAAAAATCCAGGAGAACATTCTATTAATGCATGGGTCAACTTGATGTGGATCACACAATGTCCAGTACATATATGCTCAGTTCATGTTTTTGTGACCATATGTGTTTTGAATTTGTTCATGACTCAGTCTGTCACACTAATCATTCCAAGGGATTGAGACTGCCATTGGGTATTTTGAAACTATCCTTTCCCTTGGATTCTGTGGCTGAGTCTCTCTATTCAAGTGAAAGCAAGTTCGGAAATCTGTTTGTTTGTATTCTTCAGTAGCCAAAGGCACTATGACTTCAGTAAAGACTACAAACAGCAAGAGCTCAGGGTTGATCTTCTCTTGGGATGAATTGGCTAACCAAATGAAGCAAGAAACTTCTATTATGAAAAACAATTTAAGCTGATCCCCACAGGTTACATCAGAAGAGACCAACTAAATGTAAAAGAAAAAAAGCTAAAAAAAAAAAAAAAAAAAAAAAAAAAAAAAAAAAAAAAAAAAGCATTGCAGGTATAACCACTCAAAATTAATATATTGCAGAGCTTTAGGTGGCAACTAACAAGTGTGAATTATGGGAAACAACTTCAAGCCAGTTTATACAATATGCATTGGTGTAGCTTATCCCAAATTTCCTGCTTTTAGTCTAAGAAAGGCACTTTATCTCTAATATCTGTAAACTTTATACAATAAGAAAACTTATGAGAAATGTGAGAAATCAGAATTACTGTAACAATGTCCAGCTCATTTGTATCTAACAAGTTTTAACAAATTACTTCTATTTTTTTGTAGTTCAAAGTTCTGTAAATGTTTAATGTCAAATGAGCACAATAAAAAGTGCATTTAAAGTTTATACTTAGAAGATAATCTAAGTAAATTTTAGTTTTTGAGTTTGTGGCTATGATAATATTATCAGAACTTTGCTGATTAATGTTAAGCTTTGTGAAAAGTTTCCTTTTAACAGGAAGGGTGATGTGTAGGAGGAGCTAAGGTGGGAGGAGTACTGAGAGGAAGAAAAGGAGTAAGAAGAGGAGAAGAAGAAGGAGAGGAGAAGCTAGGTGATGAAAGAGAGATAGAGGGGGGAGACAGGGAAGCAGATGTTCATGTATCTCCACCAGTCAAAGATAGTTGATATATCTAGGTTGGGTAGTGGGTTACACCTCTGATTGAACAATACCAAACTTATAAAGCCTATGATTAACATTTCTTAAAAAAATGTATAAATGCAAAATGAAAAGGGGGCATGGGATAGGGGTTTTCTAAGGGGGGGGAATGGGGAAACAGGATGGTATCTGAAGTGTAAATGAAAGATCTAATTAAAAAAAAAGAATTCTAATTTACAGCTCTAATAATGAGGGCTGTTTTTCATCATACTAAAAATTATGTTTATAAATATAATTATCTAAGTGTAACTCAAGGTCAATTATCTTTGTACTGTTAAATGGGTCTTCACCTTTTTAAGCTACATTTCCATGGGGCCTGTGACTTAATTGCAATTTTATTGCTTATTTCTGAAATTTACTAACTTTATATGATACCCAATTATGACTCTTAAGACTACTTGAATATTGGATTCATATAAAGAACTGCAACAATACCAATATGTTGTAAGTAATCAAGTTAATGGACTATTATAAATAAATAATGTATCATTTCAATGTATACTACTTATGCTGTATGATTTTAATAGATTTACATTGTTCTGTGTTTCCTTTTCTACTCAATACTTGAACACAATCATGGAAAAATATCATATTACATTGTCTTTCACTAAGAATTTGTTCTAAATTAGTTTTGGCACAGTTTTTATAACATAATGTTGACTGGGATTATTAGAATATCAAAATCTGTTCCACAGCACATGACTCATTAGCAATCTTCAAAACCATGTGTACTTTCATGGTGGGTTACTGAGAAGTCTTGCCAAACAGTTTTACATTAATTAGGAAATCCAAAGAATTCTGGAATCTACTTGTTTATATAATCAATATTTCTATATTTCCTTCAATCATATAACAAAACTTCTGTTCTTTTCATATTTAAATAACTGAAATGAAGCTGAGAAGATAGCTCACTTGGTAGTCTTTGCTTTGCAAAGGGTAGGACTGGAGTTGAATGCTCAAAAATATGTAAAATGCCAATTCCTGTATTGTAAGTTTGTATTAACAATATAGGAGAGGAGGAGACAAGAAGAGTCTAGGGTCTTGTTGACCATCCAGGCTAGCCTCCATGGTCAACTTCAGTCACTGAGAAATGTTGTGTTAGAATAAGTTGCTTGTAGTTTCTGAATAATTATAATCAGGATTGCCTTTCAGCCTTCATATGCTTAAAAACACATTCATAAACACTGGTACATACATAAGTACTTGCAAATGCACAATGAAATAAATAAAATGTGAAAATAAAATTACATAAACATAACTTTATTTTTTTATTTGATTCAATGAATTTTGTTCAAATATGTTCCATGATGTTTGATGCTTGTGTTTGTTCATGACCTTATTATTTTTGCCAAAATATATAGTTATGGTATATAATAATATAATTACTTATATATCATCTTCTCATCAATCATGAAACACTTGGATTTCTCTCTCTTAACCTACCTAGTCTTCTATATTTATGTCTTTTTTTTATCTTTGGCCATATGAGAGTCAAAGAATATCTTCCTCCAAGTGTATTTCAAGAAAGACAGAAAATTCATGATCTATACTATAGATTTTTCATGATTAAGCCTGCTTTTCCCACTCTAATCTCATAAGATTATCTGTTGTTTGAGAATAAGAAATATAAAAATAAATGTCTCATTTCTTTCCCAGGACTTATCAGAAGACCAGACAGAACAACAGATGTTTGAAATTTCTACAAGATTTTAAGAGCAAGAGATATATTCTGTTACTTTTGTTTCTAGATATCCTTGTAAAATAAAGCAAACTGTTATATACAAAAAAAAAAAAAAAGGAATGTCTATTATTAATCTACTTTTCAAACCCATCAAATGCCTGGAAGAGAAAATTTTCACCTGAGTAAGCAGGATGTGCATACCAAGTAGCTTCTGTTTTAAATAAAAAGACAAAAACTTACTGGCTCCTTGGAGAGTAACCCAAAGTGTAACTGTATCAGTAAAGACATTTTTTTTTTTTTGGCTGCTATGCCCAGAAGTTCTGAGAGACCTAACTGTGAAACAGAAATTTGAAGGAATCTCCTACATTGTCTAGGAAATGTGGGATAATTGCCTGTCCAGTATCTTGCTTGCCAACAGTTTGGGCTCTATTCTGTCATCAGTCAAGGTAAAAAGTACTTTATAGCCTAGTAGTCAGTTTTCACACATTCGTAGCAAACTCAAGGTGAATATTGATTTTTACCCATCATCTTCTTTGGAGGAAATTCAGAGTGTTGCTTTACTAGATGTGTCTCTCTATCACAAAAAACTTTTTTTTATAAAAATATCTTAAATGCCACATTTTCAAGATCTCTGAATTGTGTGAGAACTACCTATCTGTCTAAAGTCTATATAAATAAAACATATTGCTTGTTTCTCATTAGTCATCCTAAGCTTAAGCTGCAAAACATGTACAGCAGCAATGTTAGGCTTATTTGCAAATTAAGTGCATAAATTTTGAGCATGGCTACAATTGTGGGGAGCAAAACTCAAGATGGCGCCTGGCTGGGTGCCAGACCCCCCTGGCGTGTTGGTTAACCATTTCAGGAAGCCTGGGTGGCAAGTAGGCTAGGCTTTACTGCGCATGCATTTTGCTTGTTCATCATCACGTAAGATCGGGCCATGTGATATATGTGCTCAGCACCAATCGAGAATGACTTCCTGGCAGGTTCTGATTGGAGAGGACACAGAGATTTAAGGGCTGGAAGCTAGAGCTCGGGGGGCTTTTGTGGTAATTCAAGGTTCCTGAATAAACCCTGTTGGGAAGGAGATCCCATGTCCGTTGTCTTCTGTCTGCTGGTCGGTTCAGGAGGCGACATACAATGATAGTTTTGAATGCACTAAAGGATTTGATCATTTATAATGTGACTGTTTTCCAACATAAATTTCTTATTTATTACTAACAATTTTAAAAAGTAGCTTTTTTAAGTGTAGAAATTTAAAATAAGAATTATAAATTCAGGCTCTTTATTATCAAACTAAATATTTAATCATGGACACAGTCCATAAGGAGACAGGTCACTTAACTGAACATAAAACTAGAACAAACACCTCTCCAAGGTCCATTTTTAAACATTCATTCTACTCATCCCTCAAAACAGCATTATTGAGTTCCCCCAAATAAAAGTTCTCTCACAAGCAGAAATATTACCTGGCACTGCTCCTGTGCTGGGCAAAACTCCCAAAGTTGTAAATACAGAAAAACAGTCACCTCCTAGAAAAATATACTAAAGATTCCAACTTTCATTCTTATGTAGTAATTAAGAGCAATGTCACATGGAAGGATAAACTGAGTCCATAAAAGTAATGCAAAAATGTGGTGATTGACAGTAGCATTTCAAGTCCTATTAGCTCTGTTTCTCTTTGTTTGACACTGAATGCAGGCTTCTGCACCCAATTCTGTCAACTAGGTTTAATGTCCCTCAACTGGTTTTCCTTATTTTTCTCTATGGCAAACCAAACAACCTCAATAACAAAAGATACATGGGTCAAAACAAGTAAGCAGAAAAGTTTGAGACCTGTGGATGTTGCAGGTATGTAAACAGAGAGCCAAAAAAAGAGGGACAGAGAGACTAACTATAACAGAATGGTGGAAATTCAGATATAATTGCAAAGCTTGTCAAGATATTCTAAATAGAAAGTATGCTTTTTATGTCTTGGGATGTGGCTGACATGGTAGAATTCTTAGAATTTTTACATGAGTACATACCTTGTTTGAATTACCAGCACGGCCTGAATTGGGTGTGGTGACAAAATTCTATAACACCAACACTTAGTAGACAGATATGAGATAATCAGAAGTTCAAGGCCGCCCTCGCTTGGTCCCTTTGGCTGGGGCAGAAACCTAGCTGGTCTGCTTCTGTGAAGACACCAAATCCTGAGCCATCCTAGAGGAGCCACTGTACTCAGAACAGTGGGTAAGAGCCCTCTCCCACTACCCTACACCCGGGAGCCAAGGACACTCAAGACTCATCAGTCACCCAAACCCCACCCCTCCAAAATACCACTACCTTCTGCCCCTCACTTGGTCTCTTTGGCTGGGGCAGACACCTAGCTGGTCTGCTCATGTGAAGAAACCATATCCTGAGCCATTCTAGAGGAAGCAATACACTCAGAGCAGCAGGATTTCAAGATCCCAGGGGCAGCCTGAGTCCCAGGAGTTCTTCCACCCAGGAACTCAGGACCACAGGATCACAGAGACATCTGGACTCTGAATAGTTCTGACACAAGCAAGATGTCTGGAAAGACAGGCTCCAGTCAAAACAGTGAGTGCAGGTATTACTAGAGTTAACCAGATGGGAAAGGCAAGCACACAAACATAAGCAAAAGAAACAAAAGTGACTTGGCATCATCAGAACCCAGTTCTCCCACCATAGCAAGTCCTGGAAGCCCCACTAGACTGGAAAAGCAGGATTAAGATTGAAAATTACTTCTTATGATGATGATAGAGGACTTTAAGAAGGACATAAAAAAAAAAAACTCCCTTAAAGAAATACAGGAAAACACAGATAAACAGGTAGAAGCCCTTAAAGAAGAAACACAAATCCCTTAAAGAATTTCAAGAAAACACAAACAAACAGGTGAGGGAATTAAACAAAACCATCCAGGATCTAAAAATGGAAGTAGAAACAATAAAGAAATCACAAAGGGAGACTACCCTAGAGATAGAAAACCTAAGGAAAAGATCAGGAGTCATAGACACAACAATCACCAACAGAATACAGAGATAGAAGAGAGAATCTCATGTGCAGAAGATACCATAGAAAACATTGACACAACTGTCAAAGAAAATGTAAAATACAAAAAGCTCCTAACCGAAAACATCCAAAAAATCCAGGACACAATGAGAAGACCAAACCTAAGAATAATAGGTATAGATGAGAGTGAAGATTCCCAACTTAAAGGACCAGTAAATATCTTCAACAAAATTATAGAGGAAAACTTCCCTAACATGAAGAAAGAGATGCCTATGAACATCCAAGAAGCCTAGAGAACTCCAAAAAGACTTGACTGGAAAAGAAATTCCTCCCATCACATAATAATCAAAACATCAAATGCACAAAACAAAGAAAAAATACTAAAACCAGTAAGAGAAAAAAGTCAAGTAACATATAAATGCAGACCTATCAGAATTACACCAGACTTCTCACCAGAGACTATAAAAGCTAGAAGATCCTTATACAGACCCTAAGAAAACACAAATGCCATCCCAGACTACTATGCCCAGCAAAACTCTCAATCACTGTAGATGGAGAAACCAAGATATTCTATGACAAAACCAAATTTACACAATATCTTCCCACAAATTCAACACTTCAAAGGATAATTGATGGAAAACTCTAACCCAAGGAGGGAAACTAAAACCTAGAGAAAGCAAGAAAGTAATCTTCAAAAAAAAATCAAAAGAAGAGACCTACAAAAACATAATTCCTCCTCTAGTAACAAAAATAACAGGAAGCAACAATCATTTTTCCTTAATATCTCTTAATATCAATGGACTCAATTTCCCAATAAAAAGACTTACTAACAGACTGGATAGATAAATATGACCCAGAATTTTGCTGCATACAGGAAACGCACCTCAGTGACAAACACAAACACTACCTCAGAGTAAAAGGATGGAAAACAATTTTCCAAGAAAATGGTCCCAAGAAACAAGCTGGAGTACTCATTCTAATATCAAATAAAATCAACTTTCAACCAAATATAATCAAAAAAGATAAGAAAAGACACTTCATACTCATCAAAGAAAAAATCAACCAAGATGAACTCTTAATTCTGAACATCTATGCAACGGCACCCACATTCTTCATAAAAGAAACTTTACTAAAACTCAAAGCACACATTGCACCTCAAACAATAATAGTGGGGAATTTCAACACCCCACTCTCATCAATGGACAGATCATGGAAACAGAAACTAAACAGAGACACAGTGAAATTAACAAAAGTTATAAACCAAATGGATTTTAACAGATATCTATAGAACATTTTATACTAAAACAAAAGAATATACCTTTGGATAACTATAATTATTTAAATAATTGTTACAGTTATTTAAATTGTTGTTATAATTATTTAAATCGGCCACCAGTCAAGCTGACTGTCTAGGTTATGCAGCTCTGCCTAGCTCAGTTGCAATGGTCAGTGGCTAGAGGCCACATGCACGCTGCAGCTAGAAATGGCCAGCCAGAAACAACAGCCTTGCCACCCATGAAACGCCAGCATGGGAGATGGCTTTGCCAATCTTCCACACTGTCTCTGCTAGGCTGGGCAGAGGCCAGACCATCCCGCCATCCATGTGAGCTCAGTACAAAAATGAGACTCTAATGCTTAAATATTAATCAATGGCTTTATAAGCTTGGTAATGATCAATAACAACATGCCCATGCAATCAGAAATGTAACCTAATACCCAACTTAGATATACCAACTACGTTTGACTGCAGGAGACACATGAACATCCGCCTCGATGTTCCCCTCTCTCTCTTCTCTTTCCTCTCATAGCTCCTTCTTTTCCTTCCCCTCACTCCTCTTTCTCTCCTTACTCCTCCTACTTTATCTCCTCCTACATGTCACCCTTCCTGTTAAAATAAACAAAACTTTCTCTCAAAATACAATTAGAGCATAACTATACCAATTTGTATCAGTAAGGTAAAAGACAGACCTAATACCTAGTTTATCATTTTGTTGACTAAACAGAACCTCTGTAATCTCTCCTAACTAAAAGACTTAGTTCTAGACCTGGCTTATGTCCTGGCTTCAGAATGATTGTCAGCTGAAACCCATCCTCACAAATCTTTTCTCTCAAAGTAAATAGCCAGAGTTGGCTATGAGACTATAAGTTTTCAACCCAGTCAGAAATCCAGAATGACTGGGTTAACTGAAATTATGAGAAGCACAAAGCATAGCTTCTAAAATTTAGCCAATTTATAGAGACTGCTGAACATCTGGACAGTCCCTGTACTACAAAATGTTGGAGCATCCGATCTTCAGCCTTTTGGCCCAGGATCATCTGACAGACCAAGTAATGCAGAATTATTAAGGACTGAAACTCTGTCTTGGCAGATATAATCAGTCGACTGTTCTGCAAGTGTGTCCTTTTCTGGACAATAATTTGTCTGTAGATGAAAAGAAGCGGTTCTTGTCTAGTGGCTGTCTCACCACAGTAACTCCAAAGATGCTCAATTTTTTCTTTTTTCTTTTTTTTTTTTTGATAGAAGTCTCAAGAGAATTAAATTTTATTGATTTCAGCTCATTTATTTCTGAAGATTTCAAATACAAAGACTTTTAACAATGTTTGCAAGGTATCACAAATATAAAAACGAGAACCACAATGTATTTAGGCATGTCTTAATAATTTTTTTTTTGATTTTCTAAAGTTATCATATAAAGAAGTACCTTTAAGTCTCAAAGTCATTATACATAGGGTGCAGAGGACACTCTAAAAACCCAGAAACTTAGTGATCAATTGCTCAGACTCATAAATAATCTAAACATTGTCTTATCTATCTTCCCAGACAACAAGGATCCTTTCACCTTATAAGTAAATTTTTTTTTATTTTTTTTTAATTTTTTATTAGATCTTTCATTTACACTTCAGATACCATCCCGTTTCCCCATTCCCCCCCCCTTAGAAAACCCCTATCCCATGCCCCCTTTTCATTTTGCATTTATACATTTTTTTAAAGAAATGTTAATCATAGGCTTTATAAGTTTGGTATTGTTCAATCAGAGGTGTAACCCACTACCCAACTTAGATATATCAACTATCTTTGACTGGTGGAGATACATGAACATCTGCTTCCCTGTCTCCCCCCTCTATCTCTCTTTCATCACCTAGCTTCTCCTCTCCTTCTTCTTCTCCTCTTCTTACTCCTTTTCTTCCTCTCAGTACTCCTCCCACCTTAGCTCCTCCTACACATCACCCTTCCTGTTAAAAGGAAACTTTTCTCTCAAAATACAATTAGAGCATAATTATGCCTATTTGTACCAGTGAGGTTCAAGATAGTCCTAATACCCAGTCCATCCTTTTGTTGACTAACCAGCACCTCTGTCATCTATCCTAACTAAAACACTTAGTTCTGAACCTGGCTTTTTCCTTGGCTTTAGGATGAATGTCAGCTGATGACCATACACTCAGATCTTTTCTCTCAAAGTAAATAGCTATAAGTTTTCAACCCCATCAGAAATCCAGAATGACTGAGTTGACTATAATTGTGGGAAGCACAAAGCATAGCTTCTAAAACTTAGCCAATTTATAGATACCTCTGAACACCTGGACACTCGCTCTACTTCAAAACGTTGGAGCATCTGTTCTTCTGCCTTCTGGCCCAGGATCATCTGACAGACCTTAGTGCTGCAGAATTATTAAGGGCTGATTACTCTGTCTAGGCAGATATAATCAGTCGACTATTCTGCAAGTGTGTCCTTTTCTGGACAGTAATTTGTCTGTAGAAGGAAAGTGGCAATTCTTGCCTAGTGGCTGTCTCACCACAACTGGAGTAACTCCAAGGATGCTCAATTTCTTCTTAGAATTTAACATAGGAAGCTGTCCGGAGCAGACAGGTCTCTAATGAAAATGAACATTAATACAAAAATGTTTGTAACATTAATTCTGTGGAGTTCTGAGGTTTTGAAAACCAACTATCCATGTAAGGCAATCTGGACTATTGTCTGTCCACTAACTCCTCTCAGCTATTTCTAATTAAAATATAAAAAAACACCCTAACAATAAAATCAGAGCCATGAATTTGCTATAGGCCCTTAACTCACAGGCTAACCATCTCAAATCAGTTTTAAAAAGTTAAAGAAGGACTGGGTCTAAGCTTTGTATTCCTAAATGTGTTATATAGGAACAATGCCCATGAGAGTAACAATATTCATCTCACTTTTATATCAATAAGAAACTCGTACCAATGAAAACCTTGAATTTGAAATCAAAGTAAATTTTGTACCATTTAGGAAACATAATGACTTGGCCAAGGAAAAAAGAAAGAAAGAAAGTAAAGACTTTTTAGAATTTAATGAAAATGAGGACACATCATACAAAAACTTGTGGGACTCCATACAAGCAGTGCTAAGAGGAAAACTCATAGCTCTAAGTGCCTACAAAAAGAAAATGGAGAGGGCATACACAACTTGAGAACACACCTGAGAGTTCTAGAACAAAAAGAAGCAAATAATCCAAAGAGGAATAGACAACAGGAAATAATCAAACTCATGGCTGAAATCAACCAAGTAGAAACAAAATGAACTATACAAAGTATCAACAAAACCAGAAGCTGGGTCTTAGAGAAAGTCAACAAGATAGATAAACCCTTAGCCAGACTAACCAGAGAGCACAGAGAGAGTATTCAAATTAATAACATCAGAAATGAAAAGGGAGACATAACAACAGAAACTGAAAAAAAATCAAAAAATTATCAGATCCTACAACAAAAGCCAATACTCAACAAAACTGGAAAATCTGGATGAAATAGACAATTTTTTAGACAGATACCAGGTACCAAAGTTAAATCAGGAGCAGATAAACCATCAAACAGTATCATAACCCCGAACGACATAGCAACAGTCATTAACAGTTACCCCACCAAAAAAAGCCAAGGACCAGATAGTTTCAGTGCAGAATTCTATCAGATTTTCTTAAAAGACTTAATACCAATTTGTTTCAAACTATTCCACAAAATAGAAACAGAACGAACACTACACAATTTGTTCTATGAAGCCACAATTATACTCATACCTAAACCACACAAAGACACAACAAAGAAAGAGAACTTCAGACCAATCGCCCTTATGAATATCGATGCAAAAATATTCAATAAAATTCTTGCAAACTGAATCCAAAAACACATCAAAGCAATCATCCATCGCGATCAAGTAGGCTTTATCCCAGAAATGCAGGGATAGTTCAATATTCAGAAATTCATCAATGTAATCCACTATGTAAACAAACTCAAACAAAAAAAACCACATGATCATCTCACTAGATGCTGAGAAAGCACTTGACAAAATTCAACATCCCTTCATGGTAAAAGTCTTGAAAAGATCAGGAATTCAAGGCCCATACGTAAACATAGTAAAGCAATATACAGCAAGCCAGAAACCAACATCAAACTAAATGGAGAGAAACTTGAAGCAATCCCACTAAAATCAGGATTAGATAAGACTGTCCATTCTCTCCCTACCTAATCAATATAGTACTGGAAGTCCTAGCCAGAGCAAATAGACAACAAGAGAAAGTCATAGGGATACAAATAGGAAACAAAAAAGTCAAAATATAACTATTTGCAGATGATATGATAGTATATTTAAGTGACCCTAAAACTTCCACCAGAGATAGCCTAAACCTGATAAACAACTTCAGCAAAGTGGATGGATATAAAATGAAATGAAAAAAATCAGTAGCCTTCCTCTATTCAAACAATAAACAGGCTGAGAATGAAATTAGGGAAATGACACCCTTCACAATAGTCACAAATAATATAAATTACCTTGGTGTGAATCTAACCAAGCAAGTGAACAATCTGTATGACAAGAACTTCAAATCTCTGAAGAAAGAAATCAAAGAAGATCTCAGAAAATAGAAAGATCTCACATGCTCATGGATTGGCAGGATTAATACAGTAAAAATGGCCAACTTGCCAAAAGTAATCTGCAGATTCAATGCAATCCCCATCAAGACTTCAAATCAATTCTTTGCAGAGATAGAAAGAGCAACTCTCAAAGACATTTGGAAAAATAAAAAACCCAGGATATCAAAACTATTCTCAACAATAAAAGAACTTCTGGGGGAATCATCATCCCTGACCTCAAACTGTACTACAGAGCAATAGTGATAAAAAAAAAAAAAACAAAACAAAACTGCATAGTATTGGTACAGAGATAGGCAGGAAGATCAATGGAATAGAATTGAAGATCCAGAAATGAACCCACACACCTATGGTCACTTGATCTTTGACAAAGAAACTAAAACCATCCAGTGGAAAATGGAGATCATTTTCAACAAATGGTGCTGGTTCAACTGGAGGTCAGCATGTAGAAGAATGCAAATCAATTCATTCTTATCCCCTTGTACAAAGCTCAAGTCCAAGTGCATAAAGCCCTTCACATAATACCAGATACACTGAAACTAATAGACGAGAAGGTGGGGAAGACCCTCGAATACCTGGATACAGGGCAAAAGTTCCTGAACAGAACACCAATGGCTTATGCTCTAAGATCAAGAACTGACAAATGAGACCTCATAAAATTTCAAAGCTTCTATAAGGCAAAGGACACTGTCAATAAGACAAAACAGCAACCAACAGATTGGGACAAGATCTTTACCAATCCTACATCAATAGAGGGCTAATATCCAATATATACAAAGAACTCAAGATATTAGACTCCAGACAACCAAAAAACCCTATTTAAAAATGAGGTACAGAGCTAAACAAATTCTCAACTGAGGAAACTTGAATGGTCAAAAAGCACCTAAAGAAATGTTCAACATCTTTATGCAGTTGTATGAGCTACACTGGACTGTGTGTTTTCATATCTGCAAAGTACTGACTCTAGAATAAGGCAGAATAATGTCACATCACTGTTTGCAAGAGACAAGCTGTGGGCTGGCATGGTCCCTGTGAGAGCTCTGTATGATAAAAACTACAAGTCTCTGAAGAATGAAGTCGAAAAAGACCGTAGAAGTTGGAAAGATCTCCCATGCTCATGGATTGGCAGGATTAAGATAGTAAAAATGGCCATTTTACCAAAAGCAATCTACAAATTTCATGGGAACATCAAAATTCCAACTCAATTCTTCACAGAGATAGAAAAAGCAATTCTCAAATCAATCTAAAATAACAAAAAAAAAAAACAGAATAGCAAAAACTATTGTCAACAATAAGAGAACTTTTGGGGGGATAACCATCTCTGACCTCAAGCTGTACAACAGAAAAATAGTGATAAGAACAGCATGGTATTTATATAGATAGAGGCAGGTAGATCAATGGAATAGAATTAAAGACCCAGAAATGAACCCACACTCATATAGGCACTTGGTCTTTGACAAAGAAGCCAAATCTATACAGTGGAAAAAAGAAAGCCATTTTCAACAAATGATGCTGGTCTAACTAGCAGTTTGCATGTAGAATATTGAATATTCATCCATTTTTATCTCCTTGTACAAAGCTCAAATTCAAAGGGATCAAGGACCTCCATATAACATAAGGTACTCTGAATCTAACAGATAAGAAAGTGGGACAGAAAACCAATGGTTCACACTCTAAGGTCAACAATTGACAAATGGGAACTCGTAATACTGAAAAGCTTGTATAAGGCAAAGGACATAGTCAATAGGACAAATTGGCAACCTAAAGATTGAATAAAATCATCACTACCCCCACATTCAAAATTTACAAAGATCTCTAGCAGGTAACCTCCAAGAAACCAAGAAACTCAATCATAAAAAATGGGGTATAGAGCTAAACAGAGAACTCACAATTGAGGAATCTTGAATGGTCTAGAAGCACTTAAAAGAAATGCTCAAAGTCTTGGTCATCAGAGAAATGCAAACCAAAATGACCCTGAGATTCTACCTTACACCAATCAAAATAACTAAAATAAAAAAATATTCAAGTGACAGCACATGTTGTCAAGGATGTGGAGAAAGAGGAACAACCCTTCATTGCTGGTGGGATTGCAAACTGGTACAACCACTCTGGAAATAAATCTGGAGGTTGCTCAGAAAATTGAAAATAGATCTACCTGAAGACACAGCTGTACCACTCTTGGGCATAAACCCAAAAGATGCTCCACCATACCACAGAAGCACATGTTCCACTATGTTCATAGCAGCCTTATTGGTGATATCCAGAAGCTGGAAACAACCCAGATGTCCCACAACAGAAGATTGGATACAGAAAATGTTGTTCATTTACACAATAGAAAATTATTCAGCTATTAAGAATGAGGACATCATGAGTTTTGGAGGGAAATGGGTGGAACTAGAAAATATCATCCTAAGTGAGGTAACTCTGACTTAAAAGGACATACATGTAGTCATTAATATGTGGATATTAGCCTAAAACATATGGATTACACAGGATTCAATCCACAGACCCAAAAGGGTTAATAAGCTGAAGGACCCAAGTGAAGATGCTTCAATCCAACTTGAGAGAGAGAAAAAAATCAATCAGGGTGGGACAGAGGCAGGAAAGCACCTAGGTGGGAGAGGGAAAAGGAGAACATGATCAGGTGTGGGAGAAACAGGAGAGATGCCCTGAGGATCAGCAGAATGAATTGAAATATTCAACCCCAGGGGGTGGGGGCTAGGGAGACCCTCTAGGATGTACCAGAGTCCTGGGAGGTGAAAGACCATTAAGACTCAAAGGAAGGGACCTTAAATGAAATTCCTTAAAGTGGAGAGAAGAAACTTGTAGAGTCCACCTCCAGTAGAAGAAAGATCATCAAGTGGAAGCATAAGGTTGCCATCGAACAGTCAAAAACTCTGACCCAGAATTTTTCCCTTCTAAAAAAACTTCAGGGACAAAAATGGAGAAGAGATTGAGGAAAAAAATTCTAGTGACCAGCCCATCATGGGATCCATCTCAAGTGGGGCTCCAGGGCTGACAGTATTATTGATGCTACGGTGTACTTACTGACAGGAGTCTAGCATGGCTGTCTCTGAGGGGTCCAGCAAGCAGCTGACTAAGACAGAAGAGTTTACTTACACTAAACCAAGGGACAGAAGTTGGAGACCCCTGTTGTTGAATTAGGGAAAAGCTGGAGAGGCTAAGGAGGAGGATGACCCCATAGGAAGACCAGAAGTCTCAATTAACCTGCACCCCTGAGATCTCTCAGACACTGAGCTTCCAACCAGGCAGCATACACTAGCTGATAAGAATATACAGCAGAGGACTGCATGTTCTAGCCTCAGTGAGAGAAGATTCACCTAAACATTAAGAGACTTGAGGCTTCAGGGAATAGAAAGGCCTAGTGGAGCTTGGGAATATACTCTTGGAGACAGTGGGAAGGAGGAATAGAATGGGGAACTTGTGGGAGTGGACTGGAAGTGGAATAATGACTAGAAGGTAAAAAAAAAGAAAAGTAATTAAAAAATTACAAATACATAAAAGTTATATTTCCCACAGCAGGAACAGATTTATTATAGCAAGGACATACTCCAGTAGAATTTATATTCAAAATTCATTTCCTGCTGCTATAATAAAAAAAATACTCTCATAAAAGTAACTTAAGGGAGAAAAGAGCTGCAATCTTGCATAATTCATTATGCAGCCCATGCCTAAGAATTTGTGTGGAATACACAAGATGGAAGTTTTTCAACCTCAATTGATATCAATAAGACAGTTCTATACAGAAGCCCCCATGAACCAAGCAAATCTAGAAATTTTCTTCTGAAGACTTTTCTTCCAGATAATTTTGGATGGTGCCTAGTTGACAATCAACCCATTATATATTCTCCCACATTTCTTGCATTGCTCCTGTTCCACTCATGCCTCTTTGATCACTTAGACAGTTTAAATGCACTTTCATGTTTCATACCCAGTTACACACATATATACAGATGTGAAAATACAAAATTTTCTAAATCAATATAAAAATCTAGTGAATCACAATTAAGAAATAAAACCATGCAATTTATTTCCTCCTGGTAATGGCATTGTTCACATTATGCTAATAAATAATTTTGCCCATTTCCTAGCAATGATATAACACTTTTCCTCTTTGTGCAGAACACCTTTGTTTATCTCAGTCTTGGTGTCATGTGGCCCATGTTGTCTTAAATTCTGAAATTCTCTACAAAACCTGGCCTTGATATGATTCTGTTTTATATATGTCTCAAGTACTAGGAGTAGAGGCCTGCACCACATGGCCATCAAAGGTTTATTTCTTAATAAAATAAGAAATTTTGTTACTAATATATTATTATATATAATTCTTTCAAATACCCATATGTTTTGTTTCTTACACTGATTTGTCACCATAGTTTTAGCCCAGGCTATAGGCTCAGTTGAAAAATTCTCAAAAGAACAGTAATATTAATTTTCATTTATATTTCTTTCTGCCAAACTAAAGGACAAAGAATTTTTTTTACCAGATTTATACTCAAGAAAAAAAAAAACTTTCATACAAGGAATCGTGAAAAGGAAAGTGAGACTAGGGTGGCACTGAAAGCATTCACATGGCCTCTAAGGAAACTGCCATTCCTTAGTCATAGCTTGTAGAAATTTATTTAATCCCACCCTGATTCCATCCTGTCTTTCTTATTATGTTCCCAATGAAAGACACAAAACTTTATGTTTAACATAAGCCTTAAACAACACAAGAGCTGATCAGATACTACTCTCCATGCTTTTAGAATCTATTTTTCTGTTGATAACCCTGAGTTATTACTATATTTTATATGGGCTGCTCTTATATCCAATTAGCCAGCCCATAGTGCAATGTTCTATTGACTCCTAACACATGGCAGCTTCTCCTTCCTCCTGATGCACTCTTCTTCCCCTCCTGGTTCTCTTCCAGCCCCAAGTTCAGAAATCCTAACCCCTACCTATGTCTTTTCTATCCAGCAATTAGCTGTTGGCATCTTTTTATTTACCAACAGATATAACTTCAGAGCATGGTCACTCAGAGTCTTATATGTGGACTCTCTCATCTCTGGGACAAACAAGTGTTGGGAGCATGCACTTAGCATTACTATTGATAGCAAAAAATTCAAACTGCAACAATTACTGAGCGATGACTCATGGCCTACTCTTCCCTCAGTGCCCTCTCTAGACTAGCAGACAGAGAATGGGTCAGTTTGTCTCTAAAGTCTTGACCCTGGAATACATAGAGTATTGGGTTGAGGCAGCTATTGAAGGTGGCCAGGGTGCTGGCTGGGTTAACCAATATATAAATGCTTTCTGGTGTCTCCTTTTTCCAGATGTTGCCTAAAAGTACAATCAATTGAAAAGGGAACCAACAGACAAAAAAGGAAACTGCTACAGAAGTGAGGACACGTAAGGGACGGGTGTAATTCACAAAGCCGCGTCTACAGATCTTGGCAGCCATGAGTCCATAGCAGATAGCAATGAAAGACATGGGCATGCTGAATGCAATAATAAAATTCATGATTCCTGAAGCTGTTGTAACAATAACAGACACCTTTAACTGTTCCTCAGGGTTTGCAACCCAGGTGTCAATGTTACATAAACAGTACATGTCTCCTCTTGCATCTCTCACTGTTGTCAAGAAGAATAAATGTGGCAAGGTAAGCAGCAGAGCAAATATCCAAACTTCACAAACCACTTTCCTGGCAAGATTCACAGTTCGGTGATTCTGAGACCATACTGGATGCAGGACACAAAGACACCGATCTGTAGCAATGAGAGTGATCAGGAACACACTTACAAAAAGATTTATGTGTACTATGCTGTGAACAAATTTGCAAAGGAACCAACCAAAAAGCCATTTTCCTCTCATGATCATTGAGATGATGTGGAATGGTAGTGTAGCTGTGAAAGAGAAGTCACTCAAAGCCAGGTTGATATAACAGATGGTGGTCACAGTGTGTGCCATCCGAAACCCAGCCACCCAAATCACAAGCCCGTTACCTAGCACACCGAGGAGAAAGGTTACAGAGAGGACTATGACAGAGATGATCCATAGAACTGTGGAGCTAGTAGATTCATAGAACAACACTTCTGATCCATTCAGAGGGATGGAGAAGTTGGCTTCCATCTTGTCAGCACCTAAACCATTTCAACAATGAGAGTTTCTCAGATGCGGGTACAATTTATATCACTGTTACTCAGATCCAACATCATCTTCTACATTATAATGGTAATAGAGTAAATCTGATTCTTTGCTGAATGTTCCTTATGGAAAGCTTATGACTACAGATTGTGAAAAAGAAATATTACTTCTCAGACTAACTATAAAAGGGATCATAAATTCCCATGCCTCACTACTGATATTGAGCTGTGGGTGGACAGGAAACAGAATGTGGGCAGACATGAGTTTACTGTGTGGATCACAGCAGTGGCCTGACTAGGTTCTCCCTTGGCTAAGGCTATCAGTTCTTCTCAAAGAAGAAAATTCAGTAGAGAAATGCAAACACTTTAAGTGGGTTTATTTACAAACAAATCATTAAGAAATACATAGAAGTATTGGAGTTTGTTTACTAAAGATTGTAGATTTTTTTAATTCTAGCTGTAATATTGTTACTTCTATTGTGGCATTTATTTTTTTTCTGTTAGTCTGTTTTGCAATTAATTATCCTTCTAGGTGCACTCTGTTATAAAAAAACAAAACAAAAAAAAACACAAAACAAAACAAAAAAACCTCTCAATGAAGCCCATAAAATCCTTAAAATTTTGGTTGACCCAATGATTCTGATACTTTCTACATTGTGAGTTTCAAAGAGAATTTTTTATAAAGATTATGAGCCACAAGTTACATTCACAGTGCTAAAGTTTTTCTTAATATTTTACATAATCATGAGGAAGAGTTCAGCTGCAGCTTCAAAGGGGCTTAATGACAAAGGGGAATTTAACAAACAACTACCAAGACAAAGTGACAAATAATCTAATATCCAACTTCATACTGAGCTCATATCAGGTTTAAATCTAATTCTGTCCATCGCATAATGCAAAAACACTTATGATATTTACATCTCTCACCTAGGTTAGCACGTAGTCTCTCAGCTTCTGCATATTTTATAGATTATAGTTCTCTTAATATAAGGCATTGGTTTGAATATAGACTTTAAGAGAATCTTCAACAGTTATTAACAGTTTGAAATTTTTGATAATGTATGCCTCCCTTGCAAAGGCAGGAAGTCAGTGAATCCCATCTCTATCTTCAAGTAATCTTTTCCATTATTCTTGCTTGAGATGCAACCCTCAGTGCTTAGTACAGTGTGTTGCCATGCCTGCATATTTAGTGTTATGTGGTATAGAGTGTGAGACTTAATAGATTTTGGTATGTATGTATAGCCTTTCCTTAATCTGCTTATATTTTGTAAGAACTATATGATGTTTATAGTAGTTGAAAAGATTTTATTATTTCAAATTTCCAAGAGACATGAAATAAATTCATTCTCCTGAAAGTAACTTCAGCCAATTCATTGGATCAGCAATTTTAGGCTTCTATATGATCATTAATTTTGTCTCTTACTGGTTCACTTTGTGTGACTAAGTACATATTTGCGTGGCACATGCTTAAAAACGTGTGACAGGACACCAACTGAACCACATATTCATCACATGGTCAAGGTCTTCAAAACTCTCTGGTAATTCATCTAATTTGTGGATGTCAGAGAGGTAGAAATTGCTGAAGTAAAACTAAGTAGATTCATTTCCTAAGGTTAGCATAAGAAAACACAATATACTCTTTTTCTTACATCATAGTGATTACTCTTGTGACATTTTTGGATATTTGAAACCAAAAATGAAGATACCATCCTCTTCTAGAACTTTTTAAATTGACATATATATAATTATCACCTTCATGTGTTAACACATGGTCTTCTCTCTTTGTGTCAATAGCTGAGGTTTTTCTTTATTTGCAGAAGGACACCACCTATACTTCATTAGACAGTACCTTTAGGGTCCTATAGAACTTTAATTATTATGTAAATATTCTGCTTCTCAATAGTTACACTTCAATGTATAATAATTAAGGATACATCATGAAAATGAAAGAAACATCAACTTAAGCCATAACATAGAATTGTAGGAAAGAAAGGCAATGAGCAAGAATTATGGAGCTAGGACTGAAGAAACAACTGAATCAAAGATTTGCCTGGATATCCATAACAAGTTCTGAGATAGCGTGATTAGAGTGAGGGTGAAGGAAATGTAAGATCTCAAAATATAAACACAAAAGAGATAGTCAGACAGGAGATAATGTCTACTGGCTGGAAAGATGTCACAGTGTTTACATGTACTAACTGCTAGCCGAACACCATCTGTAAATGAGGTCCTGGGGAATCTGACATCAATGTCTGGTCTCCTTTGTCCTATAGTCTATCTTGTGCTTAGACATACCTACAGGAAAATAAGATAAAAACACCATACATACAAAAATTTTTAAAAATATTAAATAGTTGTGAGTAAAGAATGTTTTCTATCTCTAATATGTAGATATTAATCATTGCAGTAAAATTTTTCTCTATGTTCTGCATATGTCCTGTTTGCTATTTTCAAACAAACACCTGTAACAAACATGACACTGAAGTCACAAGTGAACTGATTGATACTCTAATCATTGGTCTATTCACATGTGTTTATACAGCCAATTAGTCAAGAATTGTTTTTAGTTTTTATTGTACTGACTAAAAGAAACCAAGAGAAAGAAGCTGTGATTTATACAGGTATGCATATTTCATATGCTTTGCTCTTAAATGAAGATATGTTGGCATAGTACAACAACCCAAATTATATGTTATTGATGTACTTACATGACCAAGTTAAGATTGATAGTTTCCAGCCTCCTGGTATGAAGTATTTGTATCTCACCATTACATAAAATGCTCATTCCCAGTTAAATGACTTATCCAATAATTTAGTTATTAAAGAGCCTGGCCCAGATACATACTGAGAACCTTAATTGTTTACAAAGGACTTTGCAGGCCCATTTACTAGGAGGGCTGAAGATTTGGATTTCTCATTAAGGATTCTAGCCACTCAATACAGTCCATCATAGTCTCTTTTCATTTGCCTTTGTTGTATAATGGGCCACCTAGAACAGAAGGCCACTGGATAACTCTCCTTCTTAATGTCATTATATGAATTGTGGTATACTCATACCCTCCTCTGCATACATTCACAGATACTGATATAACAATCACTGGCTATTTTGCAGCAGATAACAAACCTTCCTGTAATTCAATAAGGGTGTCTTTGACTATGGTGGAAACACAGCATTCTCATTTGTCATCATCAGAAAGAACAATCAGACTTCAAAGCATTTCACATCTGATCAGCAATTGCTATCTATACATTTTCTTGGCATTTATGTTTTCTTGGCAGCTTGTCCATTCTCTAGGTAAAATGAAGGTTTTGGTCATTTAAGTTTTACTGGAAGACTTCATTGTGAGTTCTGTATACATTTGCATACCTATTTTTCATGTTGGAAAGCTTTTTAAATGTACCTATTATAAATCAACAATAGATTAAATGGGCAGATGTTTAGAGTATCGTGGGATTAATTTAAGTCACCATGCCAGAGTGGTTAATGCTTTATTCCCTTGGACTATATAAACTTTTCACATTTGGCTTCCTCTCTCTGTGTCCCTTGTTTCTATACCCCTCCTGTCTGTCATTGCATTTCCCTATTTAGTATAAATTATACTTATTAGGATCTCACAGGTAAGATCCCATTTAGCTTTAATTATCCCAATAAAACACTCTGCTTCCAAATAGTCCCATTCACACCTTACTGATTGAAGAGCCAGATCTCATTATCACTGATACCTATAGAGCTGTATCTCTCTCTCTTACCATAGAAGTAGAAAAGGTGTTTAGCATCTTTAATCACTAGAGAGACCCTTCCTACTCTCCACACTTTTTAAGACAGGTTTAGTTTTGACATCACTGTAAATAATATGATCTTTCATTTCCTGTTTCCTGGTTTCAGTTCGGTTTCCCAATTCTCATTTTTGAGACATATTTCCCTGAAACTGGTAGAATCAGGCCACTTATTCCAGGAGAATATATTTAAAGATGTCCAGAAGAACATTTAGTGATTTCAAAAGCACAAGTGAAAGACTTATTCTTTAAGGTGGACAGAGTTTTACCTGGTTGTACTCAAGAGATTGGAGGCAGAAAGGCTTCGATATAAGCTGCAGAAAGCTGTAGTTGAAGCTCAGCTGGTAGCTATAGAGATTGCCTCAATACTGCCAAGATGTTGTTCAGCATAGCCCAAAAAAGTGTAGTGGCCCCTTATGTAACCTGACCATTAGGAAGATGGTTGCTTTGCATGGAAAAAAAATCAAGGCTGTATATGTCTAAGTTGGAACAAAGACTCAAAGTTTTATGTCAAAACCAAAAAGAATAGTTTTTTTTTTTCTTCTAAGTCAATGAAAACTAAGAGGAATAAAATAAGAGGGCAGCCACGAGCATCCAAGAAAACAGGACACCAGTGTTTCACATTGTCGGTTCTGGATTCCCCTCTGCTTCCTCCAGATCACTAGTCTTGCCTACATTCCATTCTCAAAGCCTGAGTTTCATCTACCATAACAATGTTGGTAACAATTAGTCAATTTGATACTGCCTAGAATCTAAAAACTGTGAGGATGTGTTTCAGCATTTGACAGGTTAAAGGGGCTTTATAAACAGTGGCCAACTTCATTGCTGTTCTTGTGAAATCCTTCTTTTTTCCTACAACCAACAATGAACTCCTATCTCAGACTTCTGCTCTTAAATGTTATATCTTGTCAGTGCTAGAATCTCATTCTTTTTTTTTTCTTTTTTTCTTTTTTTTTTGGTTTTTCAAGACAGGGTTTCTCTGTGTAGTCCTGGCTGTCCTGGAACTCACTCTGTAGACCAGGCTGGCCTCAAACTCAGAAATCCGCCTGCCTCTGCCTCCCAAGTTCTGGGATAAAAGGCGTGCACCAACACCGCCCTGTAAATCTCATTCAATTAGTAAACTCTTTCAGTAGTTGCTTCAGAAATTCTTGAGAGGAAACTGGCTTCAGCCTAACTTTGTTTTTGTGGCATATGCAAGACTAGAAGGTTCCATAGTAATATGAAACACATGTCAGTTTTACTATCCACTAGAAGTAGATAATTTAAAGAAATAAGTAGTCACAGAACTATGTAACTAATTCTGTTTCAAGAGTTATTGCCCTACATAAGCTAAGCCCTGTATTTGATTCTCAGCACTGCATTAACCAAACATGGTATTTGTTACAGGATTATAATCTCAGAGCTGGAAAAGTAGAGGAAAGAAGATCAAAATTTCAGTGGTGTACCTGGTTGACGCCAGCTTTTTCTACATGAGTCCTTTTCAGAATCAACAACATACAACAAACAAAAAAGAACAAACAAAAGTGTAGGGGCAAAGAAGACAAGGAGGAGACAGAGGAACAGAAGAGGAGAAAAGAAACCTGGCAAGATGATATTTCCTAGGACTTGGGAAGCACATGTAGAAGATCTGTTACAATATTGTTTTCAATTATATAGATATATAGATAAGCCAGAAATAAATAATATAGGGAGATCATATAACAATATTTCAGAATAACTTTAATATCTTATTTTGTTAATTATTTTTCTAGGCTTATAGAGCCAAATTATCATTTTGCCACATAGTTGAAACAAGATTATTAAGTAGATACTTCACATTAGTTTATTAACATTATAGCTTTGAATTTTGATATGTATTTGTATACTTTGTCTCCTCAATTTATACTATTTTCTATGTGAGACTTCCCACACACAGAAATTGGATGGCAACGCAGGATGAGGATTGTTGGAATGACAGTCTAGTCCTAAATCTAGCAGTTACTTTGAATGCTCAATGTTGGCTTCCTCATGTGCATAATAAAAATTGTAAAACTACCATCATTATTTAGTACATGCTACATGTCTTCTGAACAGAACATGTACAAAAGAAAGCTCCAGAATAGAAACTGGAGAAAGTGGAGAAAATAAATAAACATTATAGTGAACACTTTGATACTTCGGGAGCTCTTTCCCACTAACATTCTTAAAAAGATTTTCTCACATTTCTTAAATTTGTCTTTTTTTTTATGTTTCAAAAGGGATTTTACTAATTTGAAATTTTTATGTAATGATTTTAATCACACTCAAACTCATTTCTAACTTCTATAGATCCTCACGCCAAATGTCATGCTCTCTGTCTCTATCTCTGTCCATCTATCTCTCTGTGTATGTCTCTCTGTGTCTCCATCACTTTGTCTTTGTGTCCCTGTCACTGTGTGTCTCTCTCTGTCTTTTTCTCTGTCTCTCCTCTCTCTCCTGCTGTTCTCTCTCTCTCTCTCTCTCTCTCTCTCTCTCTCTCTCTCTCTCTCTCTCTTTCTCTCTCTCTCTTTCAACACTGTGTGTGTTGACCAACTACACTTGTGCATATGGACTGCCATTGAGTGTGGTCAATATACCAGGTGGTACAGCATTGAAGCAAAATTATTTTTTCCTCACAACAGTGACCAAGAGATATTCACATAGAGCTGGATCTTTGTACCCACATCTCCTGCTCTGTGCTGGAATTTTGTCTGTCTTGAGCTTGTGCACGTCTTTTATATATTGTCTCAATTGTTGTGATCTCACATACACTCTGCATTCTGAACCCTGAAATCCACATTACATATATTATCAAACATATGTAATGTGGAAAAATCTACATGAATTCACTGAAACACACACAAATCCTACTGTATACAGCTCCCTGTAAATGTTGAGGCCTATAAATTCAGAGTGACTGAGGATGATATATTCAGAGTGACTGAGGATGATATATTCAGAGTGACTGAGGATGATGAGTTCATTGTCATTTTTAGCTACATGGTATGATGAAGCTCTACATCATCCATAGAAGCAAACCCACATCTTTAACATTGGAAACAATATAGCACTAAAATTATACTTCTATGTGAGAGTTCTACCATGAGCAAATGCCTTGTTTTGATCCACTGCAATATTGCCTCTCTAAAAGATTAACCAAGGTGAACCATACATAATTATGCTATATACTGCCTCCTCTTAGAATATTTAGTTAGTAGAGGTTTAGTGAGCATTCGAGGGCATCCTGGGCTGTGTACTTATGTTCTTCCACAGGCACATAGTAATTCATGATTTCCAAAAATGTTTTGTGCCCAACCTAACCTCTATGATTCTATAAACTTCTCCAAAAACAAAACATCAAACAAAAAATATATGAATAATGTTAATAAAAAGCACAATTTTATATGCATATAGATAGGCCTTTGGAGTGAGACTGAAATTCCCTATTACACTCAACAAATACCACACAAATAATTTTGTAATTGTTATGCTGTACTTATGTGGTACATTTTTCATGTTTTAGAAATACACACATGCTTCACGTGACAACCGCTGAGAATGAGTCCAGCAATGATATCTGAACTCTTTCCTTCAAATCATGAACAGAATGTTGGTGCTTGGCAATCTTGGAGCATCAGTACCAAAGGGCTGAGGGTGTGATAACATGTTGTCAGAAATACATTGACATGCTGCATCCAGTAGTGAGACTCAAAAATAGCAGCCTTGCCAAGTGTAAGAATAGATTGGGTAAAATAAAACAAAATGAAGCTGTCTGAGAGGATCAGGATGGTCTGAGTGACTTTAATCTCAAAGGATAGTCTGTGGAAGATACTGAGTATGTGGGAATGCCTCACTCTCTGTTGGCATCTTTGGGGAAAAAGAACCATGTAGACACTGGCATCCACCATGAGTCCTATCAATATAAAATCAGAAAGAGTCATTACCATTTTGCATCTGCCTTCAGTTATACTTGACACTTGAGAAAAGCAGAACCTATAATCCTGGATCTTGGTAGAATGCTTCGTATGTTAAAAGTCTTCAATGTGTATAGGGCCAAAGGTGTGTATCAACAGGCTGGATATCCAACATAAAAAGCAGGATATACTGATCTTCCAAGCTTGGCCTTTGAGCCTCATCTACCCAGACACTCTGGAACTGGTGGCTATTGATGAAAATTTGTCAGTGATGAAAACACATATATAGACTGACACATTGCATTTAAAATATGTATGTATATACGTATATTTACATGAATATAATTAATATAACAACTAATAAAAATAGAGACCACGAATTTGTAAAAGAACATTGTGTAATGTGGGAGGATTTGGAGTTTAGAAGGAGATATTGAAAAATGATATGTTAATATTATAATCTCAAAATTAAGACATAAGTATATAATTAGAAACATAATTACTGTATTTAATTAGCAACAAGTACCACAAAGTTTCTGTTTACTTTCTTGTAATGTAAGTTCACATAATAGTACAGCAGATAGCAGAACAACTCAAACAAGTATAAAATGTTCCCACGCAGAGAAGGTTTGGTGTTCAGAAATGGTGCATGCTATCCTAGTTTAACCTAGTTTAACTATGCTTATTTCTCATTATCATCAATAGATATTTAATATCCCTGTGATTGAGGCTAGAACACAGATGAAGTTGGAATAAGAGCACTAACTCCATATAATTGGTCTATGTCCTCCCTCTGTGCATTATGGTATGCCTTTACCCACCCATCTCTGTCAGTGTTTCTGTCCCTGTTTTTGTCTACCCAACTCTGTCTCCTCTCTCTCTCTCTCTCTCTCTCTCTCTCTCTCTCTCTCTCTCTCTCTCTCTCATCTTTGTATGTGTTCTCTCACACACACATACAAATGATATAGAGATGGAGAAATAGAGAGATGATAGATAGATAGATAGATAGATAGATAGATAGATATTTAAAATACCCAATAAACAGTAAATAACAAGTTTCTGTTTTGCACATTAAGATATGACTAATTCATATAAAGAATGATACATCTAATGTAAAAGAGCAGGGTCTTTTGACATTGTATATGATATTTCCATATCAGAGATTGTGCTTAGACTCTGTTGGGGCTACTGCAACTAAGTAGTTCACAAACTGCAGAAATCCTTACAGGGCTGAAAGTTGGCATCTGTGAACAAAATACATTTTGAGCAATGGAGGAGAGAGATTGTTGAAATAAAGGGACTTCTCTCTAGAGGTCTCCTCTGGGTTGTCCCACCTAGCTACTCATTGCTTCCAGTCATGGCAGAAACTATAATGAGACAGCTCTCTGAGGTCCATTTTCAAGCATTCATTCTACTCATAAGCCATCTCTAAAGACATCATTACTGACTTCCCAAAGCACAAGAAGGGATGACACAGGCAGAAATTTTATCAGAAATTGCTCCTATATGGGCTCTTCTCATGGAGTTGTAAATAGAAAAAATTTAAACACCCTCCACAGAGCCAAATTTGCTAAAGATTCCAATTCTCAATCTTAGATGATAGCTGTTAGCAAAGTGATGTGGAAAAAACAAACTGAGTCCTTCAAAGTAATGCAGAATTGTGGTAATTGACAGGGTGCTCAACTTAGCATTCCCAGTCTTAATATGTCTGTTTCACTAGGTTTTATATAGGGGACAGGTTTCTGCCAGCCATGCTATTAGATGAGTTTAATCTCTCTCAGATGGTTTGCCATAGATTTCTATGTGGAAAACAAAATAACCTAAGTAACAGAAGATAAGTAGGACAAAACTAGCAAACAAAATATTGTGACCCTTGAATGTTGCAGTGAGATGTTACTTAAATAGAGAGCATGGAAAAACAGGAACAGAGAACAAATAGAACAGAAAGGCAGAAATTAAAATCTAAGTGTGAGTCTCATCAAAATATTGTACATAGAAAGTATTTTTCTGGATCTTTGGATGTGACTCAAATGGTAGAATGTTTAAAAATTTTACATGGCATATGTGAATACCTTGGTTGAATTCCCAGCACTGCATGAATTGGCTGTGGTGAAACATGTCTGTGACCTTAATACTTAGAAAAAAGATGTAGGATAATCAAAAGTTTAGGGTCATCCTACTGTATGTTGTTAGACTGAGGTCAGCCTAGGCTGTGTGATATCAGCTTAAACACAAAATAAACATACAACATCTCACAATCCTCAACACTTACATTTCTGAACTATTTACCCAATAAAGTAGCTTGGAGTGATGTCAGTGTATCAGCAAATGATTAAAATTTTTCTTCTTTCAGGTTAGGTTTTGCATCAGAGTTTACAACTCTCAAGATGCTTCATACTGAATGTTCAGGACAAATAATAAGCATATCATATTTTCTACTTTTATATTTATTTTAATTATGTGGTGTGTGTGTGTGTAGAAGTATTGTCAGAGGGGATATAGGGGTGTCAGAATTTCTGAATCTCCAGTTACTGGCAGTTGTGAGCTGTCACACATGGGATATTTGAACATAGCTTAGATTTCCTGTAAGAGCAAAAAGGAATTTTAACTGATAAGGCATCTTGTCACTCTATTTTCTCCTATTTTTCCTAAATAAATGATGCCCAGTGTTTTAAAAAAAATGGCTCAGTGTTTAAAAACTTGCTACTCTTTCAGAGGACCTGAGGCCAGTTTTCATCTCCCATAAAAGGCAGATTACAATTTCCTGTAACTTATACATTCAAGGTATCTGACACCTTATTTTTCCTCTGTGTATGTGTGTACGTGTGTGTGTGTGTGTGTGTGTGTGTGTGTGTGTGTGTGTGTGTGTGTGAACTCTATAGCAACATAAAAACCCTTACAAGTTTCCCTGTGGATGGGTGAGGGTGAGAAGCTAGCTGTATTAAATAGCACTAAGAATATTGGCAGAATCTCTGTGTATATTCATAATCTTAGCTGTGAAAAGAAGTGTGAATTTTTGTGTGTGTCATGTGTGAATATATGTAGCATACTAAAATTATGCACTATAAACTCAGATAAATTGTGGATGATTTCTAATACTTCAATACAGCTATATGACTAATATGAAAAACAAAGTCAGAGTAACAAGTTCTTAGAATCTGGGGGATGCATGTCTACAGCTACTAGCAGACAAGGTATGGTGTGGTATGACCTGACAGCTATTGTTTTCTTGTGTTTGCATTTCCTGGAACAAGCTAATTTCCCCCTTTTTATACAAGAGTATGGTTAAGTCTTCTCTTTACTTCTCTGTGGCTTTTACAGTATAGAACATGTACATTTCAAAGACAGAACCTCCACAATAATAACAAACAAGAAAGGACACCAGAACGGTTAGGCAGTGAATCTGCAATGGACAACATGTTTTCTTAACTGCAAAATACTAGCTCTGGAGTCAGGCAGGGGATGCCAACAAGGCATTTTGGAAGAAACTAGCTATATGCTGGCAATGTCATTGTTTTCATGCTAGAGTTAGATGATTTTGTAGCTTTTGTCTTATGGGTTTAGAATACATAACAAACACATGATTGAAAACATCTTAGCCCCATAATTCATAAAAAAAAATGAGTCAAGATTTTCAAAGCCTCTGTCTTGGCTCCAGAAGCAGGGGTTTTATTCAGTGTCACATATAAATTGTGTATTTCTGTGCTGAAATGAGTATTACCCCATGTTTACTCAAAACTACTAGGTGCACGTTAACCAGATATCTCTGAGTGTCTCTGTGTGTATGTGTGTTTATGTGGTTTTCATTGTATCTGGTTATGAATAAACAGAACAAGTACCATAGTTCTACAGCCTGAACATGAACCCTAAACTGTACCTTGTGAGTGTATTCTCCAGATGCTAGATTAAAAGGAAAGTAAGTCTAGAATATTAAAACCCTCATACCCAGGCTAAGTGCTCTGGCAAGATATTCTGATGTCCCTGGACCTTCTTGCCTGCTGTTTTCCACACTCTTTCATCTTTCTATCAATACAGAACAACGAATTACACAGGTGAAGCTATCCTGAGGCCTGTAAGAAATTCTCTGTCCTATCCAGCTCTTCTCATTGTCCTCCCATCATAGTCATCCCCATACCTAACTAGAAATTGAACTAAAAGGAATCACTCACCAGGGCTAAGCTCTGCTTCTGAAACAGGGACAGGACTGTGGCCATTGGTAAACTTAGGTAATTTCCAGCCAGGGCAGTTATAGTTCCTGATGATCCCTGAGTTTACCTCTCCACATAGAGCTACAATTACCTTGTCACTTGCTGAGTACTGATACCTTGTGTAAAGGGACCATGATGCACCTGTGAACAAGCTGTAAATCCAGTTTCAGAAGTCAGCCAGTCCTGGAGATGATTAGCTAATTATGAGATAATTAGCACTGATGAAAACTTCCCTGAGTCCATGGCAATGAACTTCTTTTTAAATACAAAAAAAAAAAAAGAGTTTCTTCAACATCACAGACATGATCTGTCATGCTCATGGCAGAATTGTGCTATTGTTTCAAACTAAGGATCAGAAGGCTGTTGTAAAAATAGATGTATATAATGCTAACAAGGCTTACATATATGCTCACCTCACATTTTGGCAACCTTGGGAAAGCCTATCCCATTTGCCTTCTCAAATTTGAACTTTTGGAGCAGCATGGATCTAAGGAAGCAAGGAGAAGAAAGGGATCTCATGTTTTACTTCTGAATCCATTTAATCCTTCTTACTGAGTCTCTTTTGTGAGTAGTTTTAGTTTACAACCAGAACAATTTGGACTAAAGCAAAAGATCAGTAGGTAAATGTTGTTCCAATGCAAGGATGGGGACCTGAGTTCACAGCCTCAAGTCCCAAGTAAAATTCTACACCAGGCTAAGTATCTGTACCTCTCAGTGTTCTGAAGTTCAGGCTGGAAGCCATGACTAAAGAGTTATTGAAATCTTGACTGTCTTCTATCTCACTGAACACAGCAGAAAAATAAGGAATCTTGACTTAAACAGGTTGTGTGTAATAGATCTGCATCTAAGAGTGTTATCTAACTGCCTGATGTGTACAGTAGCATGTATGAATCATATTACATGCATGCATACAAATACTTACAGACACACAAAAACATGAGAGAATGATATATACATAAATTAGATAGATAAACATGTAGGTAGGTTGCTAGATAGATAGATAGATAGATAGATAGATAGATAGATAGACAGACAGACAGACAGACAGACAGAGAAGTCTGGCATGTGCTTTATTCTTTATTATATAGACGTGACCAGCTATGCACTGGAGAGACCCACCTGCCTCACCCTCCCCAGTGTTTGGATGAAAATATTGCACCAACATAGCTGATAACTATCCATACTCAAGTGGAAGACTTTTTTTCTACAAACGTCCTCCTTCACTTACTCTGAGTGTCTCTTCAGATCAAACAAATGTTGGTTGTTGTGGTGGGTAGAGCATTTTGTCAAGTTTTGCTTTGGTTTATTTTGAGGGTTAAGTTTTCCTTGTAGCTGAGTCTAAAAACAGGTCTCCGTACTCCTACCTCAGCCTACAAAATCCTGGAATTACAGCATTATACCATCATTCTCATCACTTTTTACTTTATTTCTCAAATTAGCTCTGCTGAGGAGCATTCCTTTATACAGTAAAATATTCTTTTTTATTTAAAACTTTATTTATTTACATTTCAAATGCCATCCCCTTTCCCAAATCCACCTCCAGAAACCCCCTATCCCATCCTCCCTTACACTGCTTCTATGTGGGTGTTCACCCAACCACCAACAAATGCCTGTCTCCCCACCCTGTTATTCCCCTACACTGGAGCATTGAGCATTCTCAGGACAAAGGGCCTCTCCTCCCATTTATACACATCAAGGCCATCCTCTACTACATATGTGCCTGGAGCTATGGTTTCTTCCATGTGTACTCCTTGGTTGGTGGTTTAATCCCTGGAAGCTCTAGGGGTGTGGGAGTTGGTTGATATTGTTGTTCTTCCTGTGGGTTGAAAACACCTTCAACTCATTCAGTTCTTTCTCTAACTCCTCCATTGGGGACCTGTGCTCAATCCAATGGCTGATTGTGAGCATCTGCCTCTGTACTTGCCAGACTCTGGCTGAGCGTCTCAGGAATCGACTATATCAGGCCCTTGTCAACAAGCATTTCTTGGCATCCTCAGTAGTATGTGGGTTTTGTATCTGTATATAACATGGATCCCCAGGTGGGGAAGTCTCTGGATAGCCTTTAATTTAGCCTCTGCTCCAAACATTGCCTCTGTATTTCTTCCCATAAGTATTTTATTCCCTCTTCTAGAAAGAACTGAACCATCCACACTTTGGTCTTCCTTCTTCTTAAGCTTCACTTGGTCTGTGAATTGTATCTTGGTTATTCTGAACTTTGAGGTTAATATCCACTTATCAATGAGTGCATATAATATGTGTTCTTTTGTGACTGTGTTACCTCACTCAGGATGATATTTTCTAATTCCTTCCATTTGCCTAAGAAATTCATGAAGTCATTGCTGTTTTGTCTCACTGAAGCTTTGCAATTTTTTGACATCCCATTTGTCAATTGCTGATCTTAGAGAATAAGCCATTAGTATTCTGTGCCCATGTGTTTGAGGCTCTTCCTCCACTATCCTTTCTATTAGTTTCAGTGTAACTGGCTCTATGTAGAGATCTTTGATCCACTTGCACTTGAGCTTTGTACAGGAAGATAAGAATGCATCAATTTCCATTCGTATACATGCTGACCATGTTGAACCAGCACCATTTATTGAAAATTCTGTTGTTTTCTTCACTGGATGGTTTTAGATCCTTTGTCAAAGGATCCTAGGTATGTGGATTCATTTCTGGGTTCCCATTGGGTCTCTTCCATTGATATACGTGCCTGTCTCTCTACCAATACCATGCGGTTTTTACCCACTTATTGCTCTGTAGTAAAGCTTGAGGTCAGGGATAGTGATTTCTCCAGAAGCTCATTTATTGCTGAGTATAGTTTTAGCTATCCTAAGTTTTTGTTATCCCAAATGAATTAGCAAATTGCTCTTTCTAACTCTGTGAATAATTGAGTTAGAATTTTGATGGGATTGCATTGAATCTGTAGATTACTTTCAGCAAGATGGACATTATTACTATATTAATCTGGCCAATCCATGAGCATGCGAGATCTTTCTACCATCTGTGATCTTCTTTGATTTCTTTCTTCAAAAACTTGAGGTTCTTGTCATACATATCTTTCACTTACTTGGTTAGAGTCATACCAAGGTATTTTATATTATTTGTGACTATTGTGAAGGATGTCATTTTTCTAATTTCTTTCTCAGCCTGTTTATCCTCTGAGTACAGAAAGGCCAGTGATTTGAGTTAATTTTATATCCAGCCACTTTTCATACCTTCAGAGAAGTCCTAATACCAATACTCTTCAAGCTATTCCACAAAATAAAAACAGAAAGAACAGTATTCGATTCATTCTAGGAAGCAGCACTTACAATCATACCTAAACAACACAAAGACCCAACAAAGAAAGAGAACTTCAGATCTATTTCACTTATGAATATCAATGCACAAATATCCAATAAACTTCTCAGAAACCAAATCTAAGAACATATCAAAATAGTCACCCATCATGATTAAGTATGCTTCATTCCAGGGATGTAGGGATGGTTCAAGATATGGAAATCCATCCACGCAATCCACTATATAAACAAACTCAAAGAATAAAAACATATAATCATTTCATTAGATGCCCAGAAATTATTTGACAAAATTCAGCACCCCTTCATGATAAAAGCCTTGAAAATATCAGGAGTTCAAGGCTCATGCCTAAACATAGTAAAATCAATATACAGTCAACATCAGTAACCAGCATCAAACTAAATGTAGAGAAATTTGAAGCAATCCCATTAATCAGGGACCAGACAAGGCTGCCCATTCTTTCCCTACCTATTCACTATATTACTTGAATTCCTAGCTAGAGCAATTAAACAGCAAATGGACATCAAAGGAATACAAATTGGAAAGGAATAAGTACAAATATCACTACTTGCAGATGATATGATAATGTTCTTAAGTGACCCCAAAAATTCTACCAGAGAACTCTTAATCTCAATAAAATATTCTAATAATACCACCCTACTAGCTCTCAAACTTATTTTGGTTTCACAATTTATGTTTTTTATTGTGTTTAACCCTTCTTGTGTGCAAAGTTTTGAAGTTCAGTGAATAATTATTTATATGTGTATATTGTTTCAGTGTTGACTCTCACTCATTTCTGTTGATACTATGGGTGAAATTTATATTTCTTCAGAATTTCTCACACATTCATGGATTCTATAAAATCCCAGTTACAAACAGACAGTTCTAGCTACATGTTTACATAAGGCTGAATTTAGGATCAAAACTTTTGTGATGTTAAGTCTTCTCAATTAATAAGTTAAATTATTTGAGACTGGATTTCAATCTTCTTAAAGATTTTTCTGTACAACATAATAAATGGGCCTAGAGAACTGGCTCATCACTGAGAGTACTTCTTGCTCTTGAAGAAGATCTGGGTTCATTTTCCAGTACACATAAGGGGTAGCTTGCAACCACTTGTTACTCCAGGTCAAATGGAATCTGACACCCTATAGTTTCTACAATTACAAGAAAGTATCACCAGGAGTAGTTAACATGAACTTAAATAGACACACACACACACACACACACACACACACACATACACACTTATTCATAGATAGATAGATAGATAGATAGATAGATAGATAGATAGATAGATAGATAGCTTCAAAATGTAGTAGCCTAGCATTTCATTGGGTTTATTCTATTTTATATTTATTAGATTCTTTGACATTTTTTCACATAGTATATATTGTAATATATATATAATGTTCATCTTTGTTATGCTCTCTTATAATTTTGATATTTCATCAAATCTCTTCTCAAAATGTTCCCTTTCTACTTACATGCATCATTTTCTGATTAACTGAGTTTAATTTGAGTTGTTCATATGAGCATATGCATTGGGGTTATTTGTTGAAGTAAGAGCACATTTTACTGTCCAAATGAAGAAAAATGATCCCTTACATCCAAAAGTCAAAAACTGATAATAGCTCATCAGATGGGAGAATAGCCTCTGTTGATCCCTCCACCCATCTTTTATAAATTTTTGATGAGCACAATCTTGAACTGGTGTGTTTTAGGTAAGCAATGCTATGTTGAGTTCATGGGTGTGATATCATATCTCAAATACCGTGTGTCACAGCATCAACCACACATTCTTGCTGTTTTTTTTTTCTTTTGCAATGTTTCTTGAGTCTGTGCCACCCAGGCTTCCTGAAATGGTAAGCCAACACGCCAGGGGTGTCTGGCACCCAGCCAGGTGCCATCTTGAGTTCCGCTCCCCACATCTCCCCCTTTTTTATTGATTTGATGAGAAGTCTCACCAACCTCAGACAAAGAGAGGATAGGGTACTCATTACCATTTTCTAACAGGGGGGTAGAGGCCTGATCCCCATCAGGATGACAAGTGTGGGACATTGTAATGATTTTCAGACCTCTGTCGTTGTGCAGTAGGTCTACTAATCATACCCATCCCGACGCCTTTTCATGGGGAAAGGATTTTGGCATCAACCTCCATGCAATCAGGCATATCCCTCAGGGAATCTACCTTGAGATAATTCAAGGACATCTCTTGCAGTGCCACCTGACACCCTGTGGTTACTGGTACACAGAGTCCTCCTCAAAACTGCTGCACAATGGTCCTTCTCATCAAACCATATATCCATATCAATTTTTTCCAATCATATTTAGCCATACTTGCGGAGACTGTCAGCACCACTGCTGCAAATGCCTGTACCATCAAGGCTTGATCACGGGCATGTCTAACTCTCATGCAACACAGACACCAGAATGTTAGGCAACTGATAAGTAAAAGACACAGAGCCAAGGCCCCAAAGCCTGCCCATTCCCTCAGATGGGAAACTGTCTGTAGAATCCAATCAGCCATGCCAGATGCAAAGGACACATCCACTCGAGTAGAATTGATGGTAACAATAGACTGCCGTAGTTTTCAAAGAAGATCATCCATCGCCCCGGACAAATTTCCTGTAAGATAGCAGAATGCATAATAGGCAAAGGTTTAGGGAATACTGATAAGATTCCCCAACGAAGATTCTGTCCTTCAATCAGGGGCATCATCATGAAGAGCATCAGCAGGCACACCACTCCCATCATCCTCTTTATCTGAAGGTTCTTGCACTCTTCTAGTCAGGCGCTCAGGGACCCAAATCAGTTGTTGATGATCCTGAGGAAATACACAAACAGAACCTCTTGCCCATACCAATACTGGGTCTGGTCCATACCATTTTCCAGTTATAATGTCCTTCCACATTACATGACCTTTATAAGGTGCATCTGACGCAACATGGCAATCAGCCGCTGCGCGTCCTTGCTTATCCAGGTTTTAAAAATTAGGAGTGAATAAAGCAATGGCTAAGCTCTCTCAGGGAGAACACCCATGAGCTACTCCCCCTTTTTGTTTAATAAGACATTCTTTTAAAGTATGGTGGGCTCGTTCTATGATGCCTTGTCCTTGAGAATTGTAGGGTAATCCATGTGTTATATGGATCCCCATCATTTGACAAAAACTTAAAAAGAAATTGGAAGTATACGCAGGGCCATTATCTGTTTTTAAGCAGCGTGGCTGGCCCCATGCAACCCAAACTTCAAAGCAGTGGGCTATAACATGGCGTGCCTTTTCTCCAGTATGGACAGAGTCATAAATAATACCTGATGCAGTATCAATGGAAACATGAATATATTTTAATCGTCCAAAATCAGAAAAATGGGTAACATCCATCTGCCACAAGTGTAACGGGAAAAGGCCTCGAGGGTTGACTCCCAATGACGCTTGAGACAAAAAGGGTACACAAGCTTGACAAGTTTTCACAATTTCTCTTGCATCTGCATGAGATAATTTAAAGCATGATGCTAAGGTTCTGGAATTAACATGAAACCGTTTATGGAACTCTCTTGCCATTTCAAGAGCAGCACCCATCACAAAACCTTCTAATGCCTTGGAAGCTTTATCTATAATATCATTGCCCTCCGCCAAGGGACCTGAAAACCCTGTATGGGCTTGAATATGCTGCACAAAAAAAGGGAGAGGTGCGGCTCCATATCAATTTTTGTAATTCCACTAATAACAATCCAATGGTAGATTTAAGCTTTATTTTTCCTACAACTTCCAGGCATTTTAAAATATTCACCACATATTAACTATCTGACAACAAATTAAAGGATCTATCAAATTGTTCAAAAACTTTAATTACAATTTTAAGTTTTATAACTTGTGGAGAAGTGGGGGGGGGGTGTTTTAATCACTACAGGACTAGATCCATACACCAAATATGCTCCACACCCTGATTTAGAACCATCAGTAAAAATAAGGGAACAATTATCTAATGGATGCTTTCTGGTTATTTTAGGAAAAAAACACAGGATGCACAATAACCAATTGTAAAATAGGATCCTTAGGTAAGTGATTATTAATAATACCACTAAAAAGGCATCTTAAAATGGTCCAATCATCTATGGTGGCTGTTAATACTTCAAATTGTTCTGCTGTATAGGGTATTATTATTTTCTCTGGTTGACATCCAAAATACTGAATACTTTGTTGAAGTCCTTGCAAGGCAAGTTGAGCTACCGCCATGGGATAATGGGAAAGTGTCTTAGCAGGAGAAATTTTAGGATGTATCTATAATAAGGGAGCTCCCTGCCAAAGCACCCCTGTTGGTTGTCCCTCAGTAGGTAATATGTATAGCGACACCCCTTGTGTTTCATCTCTGCACCCCAAAGCTGCCTTTTGAATACCTTCCTCCACTAGCATCAAAGCTTTTCTAGCTTCATCCGTCAATTGTCAGGAGGAATTCAAATCAGGATCTCCAAGAAGAATATCATACAATAATTGTAACTGTTTATTAGATAAATGTAAGTAAGGCCTCAACCATTGAATGTTTCCTAATAATTTTTGAAAATCATTCAAGGTGCGCAGGGTATCTGTACGAATTTGTACCTTCTGAGGAGTAACACTTTCGGGAAATATTTTAGTCCCCAAGTAATTAACAACTACATCCTTTTTGCACCTTTTGGGGGGCAATTATCAAATGTTTTTCTCTAAGGGCAACTACAATGGCATGATAGGCATCCTCCAATAATTGATCATTAGGGCAGCCACAAGAATATCATCCATATAGTGATAAATTCTCACTCTAAAAAATGTCTTTCTAACTTCTTTTAGAGCTGCATCAATATACAGCTGACACATAGTGGGGCTATTTGCCATGCCCTGAGGCAAAAAAATCCACTCATACTGCTGATTTGGCTCATCATGATTCAAGGCAAATCTCACAGTATCCTTTTCACATAGAGGAACAGAGAAAAAGCAATCTTTGATATCCAATACAATTACAGGCCAGTTCCTAGGTAAAGCAGAAGGTAACAGGAGGCCTCTCTGTACCGGACCCATGATTATCATTTGTTTATTAATCTCTCTTAGATGCAATCTCCATTTTCCTGATTTTTTCTTAATAACAAAAATTGGAGTATTCCAGGGGGATGTAGATGGTCATAAGTGTCCCAACTCCAATTGTTCTAGGACTAATGAATACACTGCTTGCAACTTTTCTGAGGGAAGAGGCCAGTGGGGAACCCACACAGGCTCCTCAGACTTCCATGATATGGGAATTGATTCCACAGTGGCCCCTATGAAAAATCCACCCCCACTTTACCGTTCTACACAGGTAGAATCTGCCCTGCAGTTTTTTCCCAAGTCCTCTCCCAGGGATATACCCCATATCGGACATCATCTTATATGTTTGGAGACTGTAATCTTTTTCATTTGTGAGAACATAGCCCATTTTCTTCATAAGGTCTCTGCCACAAAGGGAAATAGAAACCTCCAGAACATAAGGCTGAAAGATCCCTTCATGACCTTCACTATCCCTCCACTTTAGAAGACGAGAGCTCATTTCCGGTTTCTGGGCATATCCTAAGCCCCTAAGTAATTGCACTGACTTTTGTCTGGGCCATCCTTTTGGCCAATCTTTCATGCTGATAATGCTGCGATCGGCACCCATATCTAAAATTCCAGAAATATTTTTTCCTTCTACTGCTAAATGGTCTAGTATCAAGGTCCAAGGAGCAGAATACAGATGAGGTCCCTGTGGACCCAAAACCCTTATCTCCTCGCTGAGCATCTTTTGCAGGAAACTGACCATGACAACTGGGAAGGAACAAAGGCTGAGCTAAACGATCTCCTGGGGAAATCGCAGAAATACCTAGGGGAGAGGACACCATAATTTTAACTATTCCAGTATAATCAGGGTCAATGACCCCAGGATGAACAATAAATCCTTGCATAGTAACTGAACTCCTTCCTAACACCAGCCCCACTGCATCAACAGGTAAAGGTCCTTTAAAATCAGTCTCTATTAGCTGTGGACCCATTTGGGGCGTCAATATGAGTCTGGTGGTGGAACAGAGGTCGAGTCCTGCACTCCCCCTTGTGGCCCTCCAGGGTGGTCCCACTGCATTGGCGGTCTCAGACTTGGCCACTCCACCACTGCCCCATATATTTGAGGGCCCTGAGGTTGGGGGCCCCGCATCTCATTTTTTGGACGCACTCCTCCTTGTCCAGAATTTAAAGGCTGTCCATTTATGTCCTTCACTGATCTGCACTCATTAGCCCAATGATTTCCCTTTTTGCACTTAGGGCATAAACCTGGGGTTCGACTTCTTTGACCCCAATTACCCTGCAGCTGTGGGCACTGATGCTTCAGGTGTCCTGGTTGTCCACACTTAAAGCACGCATTATTATTTGCCACACCAGTACCACAAGTCATTTGCATCACCACAGCAGCTAGCCCTGCATTAGATAGAGGTCCTCCTATTTCCCTACAAATTTTCATCCACACTTCAAGGCCTTTGCTCTTATACGGATTTATGGCCTGCCGACATTCCTTGGTACACTGCTCAAAAATCAATTGCTTTATAAGCAGCATAGTGGTATCAGGGTCCCCCAAAATGTTTTCCTCCCGCTTCCACCATCCTAGCCACAAAGTCTGCAAAAGGCTCTGCTGGCCCCTGAGTGATCTTGGTGAGATTGCTCGAAACTGCTCCCCTATTTGGGAGTGACTTCCATGCCCTTGTCCCCATTTGATTAATTTGTTCATAGACTTGTAAAGGATACATAGTTTGACGGTTGGCCCATCTACCTTGTCCTAAAAGCATGTCCTGGTCCCATTGTTGCTGTCCGGCTGCCAAGTTCTGAGCCACATATTCAGCTGAATATTCTATGAAATAAGCTTTCCAATCCAAATACTGGCCAGGCGTCAGGCAGGCTCACGCAAGATTCTGCCAATCACTGGGGGTCATGGCATATCTATGCAGAGATTCCAGCTGAGCCACCACATAGGCTGTACTGGCTCCTTATGCCCACACCCCTTCAGCCAGCCTTTGAATAATCTTCCAATCTAGGGGCTCATGGTAATGGTTTCCCTGGGCATCTTGAAACACTGGAAAGCAGCGTACTCCTGAATCACTTTAGGCGCTCAACTCTCTCCATGCTTCTAGATTGAAACTTCGTCCCGATGACAATGGGGAGTATGGAGGTGGCCAAGGTGGTATTGGAGCACTAGGCTGGACTTTTAGTTTCGTTTTACTCAAGCTCTCGGCCAGGCTTTCTAATTCATCCTCTGAAACTTCCTCACTCTCCAAGTCGTACCCCGCCTCTGATTTTGGGGATCTCTCTTCTCTCAGCTGCTCTAAAGACTCACTACCCTTCGCTAGTTCCGCAGCACACTTCTCTTCTTTATCCTCTATGCAAGATCGTACCAACTTCCAAACCAGAAGCACGCCAGTAGGCAGCACTTCCTATTCCTCGGCAAACCTTATGTCTTCTTCTATTTTTTCCCAACTCAGCATTGTGAGATGCCCTGACACAGAAAACCAAGGTGCAACTTCATCCACTGCCTGCAAAAACTTCTCTACAGTTGCTTTCTTCAATCCTACTCCTTTCACTTTCAACAGACCCCGGAGTGCCTGACTGAGTGAAATTGAAGAGGTGGAATTCCCCATGGTGCTTGTTGCAACTTGTCCTGATCCTCAGGAACTTTATAGTCTCTTCCAAGAACCTTTCCCTTGTCCCACTTACCTGGGAACTTTATAGTCTCTGAACCGAGAACTTGTCCTTGTGTAACTTACCTGAGAACTTACCAGCTAGCTGCCCTGACCATGGTAAGTTCTGAAGTCCCTGTACAGGCCACCACTTGTCACCTCCTGAACCAACCAGCAGATAGAAGACAACAGACAGGGGATTTTCTTCCCAACATGGTTTATTCAGGAACCTTGAAGTACCGCAAAAAGCCCCCAAGCTCTAGCTCCCAGCCCTTAAATCTCTGTGTCCTCTCCAATCAGAACCTGCCACGTGGTCATTCTTGATTGGTGCTGAGCACATACGTCACATGGCCCAATCTTATGTAACGATGAACAAATAAAATGCATGCGCAGTAAAGCCTAGCCTACGTGCCACCCAGGCTTCCTGAAATGGTGAGCCAACACACCAGGGGCGTCTGGCACCCCCAGCCAGGTGCCATCTTGAGTTCAGCTCCCCACAAAACTTTACTAAATCTCAAAGCACACCTTGCACCTCACACAATAATAGTGGAAGACTTCAACACCCCACTCTCAGCAATAGACATATCATGGAAACAGAAACTAAACAGAGACACAGTGAAACTAACAGAAGTTATGAACCAAATGCATTTAACAGATATCTATAGAACATTTCATCCTAAAACAAAAGAATATACCTTCTTCTCAGCACCTCATGGTACCTTCTCAAAAAGTGACCATATAATTGGACACAAAACAAGTCTCAACAGATACAAGAAGATTGAAATAATGCCATGCATCCTATCAGATCACCAAGAACTAAGGGTTGTCTTCAGTAACAACAAAAGCTACAGAAAGCCCATATACACATGGAAGCTGAACAACACTCTACTCAATGATAATTTGGTCAAGGAAGAAATAAGAAAGAAATTAAAGGCATTTTAGAATTCAATGAAAATGAAGACTCGACATACCCAAACTTGTGGAACACAATGAAAGCAGTACTAGGAGGAAAACTCATAGATCTGAATTCCTCCAGGAAAAAAAAAAAAAAAAAAAAAAAAAACTGGAGAAAGCATACACAAGCAGCTTTACATCTGAAAGCTCTAGAACAAAAAGAAGCAAATACACCCAAGAGGACTAGATGGCAGGAAATAATCAAACTCAGGGATGAAATCAACCAAGTAGAAACAAAAAGGGCTATACAACAAAACCAGGAGATGGTTCTTTAAGAAAATCACCAAGATAGATAAACCCTTAGCCAGAATAACCGTAGGGCACAGAGACAGTATCCAAATTAACAAAATCAGAAATAAAAAGGGAGACACAACAACAGAAACCTAGGAAATTCAGAGAATTATTAGGTCTTACTTCAAAGGCCTGTACTCCAACTGAAAAATCTTAACAAAATAAAAAATTTTAGAGACACCACTTACCAAAGTTAAATCTAGATCACAAAAGCTATTTCAAGAGCACTATAATCCCTAAAGAAACAGAGGCTGTCACTAAAAGTTTCTCAATCAATAAAGGTCCAGGGCCAGAAGTTTTAGTGCAGGATGCTACCAGACAAAAAGATCTAATAACAAGTCTCCTCAAACTATTCCACCTAATAGAAATGAAGGAACATTGCCAAGAACATTCTATGAAGCCACATTCACCCTGATATCTAATCCACACAAAGACACAACATAGAAAGAGAGCTTTGGCTGATTTCTCTTACTAACAGTGATGCAAAAATACTCAAAATAATACTCAAAAACTGAAATCTAGAAACACATATGAAACATCATGCATCATAATCAAGTAGGCTTCCCTCTAGAGATAAATAGGTGATTCAATATATGAAAATCCATCAATGTATTACACTAAATAAAAAACTGACAGAAATATTCACATTATCTCTCATAAGACCCTGAAAAAGTCATTGACAAAATCAAACATCACTCCATAATAAAAAATATTAAAGATTAGGAACACAAGGCATATAGCTAAGCAAAAGCAAAGAAACATACAGTAAACCAGTAGCCAACATCAAATTAATGGAAGATTCATAAAGAATTTTCACCAAAAAAGGGACAAAATAAGGCTGCCTACTCTCTTCCTATCCACTCAATATAGTTCTTGAAGTTCTAGCCACAACAATAAGCAACTAAGGAGATCATCAGGATACAAACTGGAAAAGAAAGTCACTATTTGTGGATGATATGATAATATACATAAGCGACCACAAGAATTTTACCAGATAACTCCTACAGCTCATAAACACCTTCAGAAAGTGAATGAATACAAAATTAAGTCAAAGAAATCAGTATCTCTAGTTTATACAAATGATAAATGGGCCAAGAAAAAAATTAGGGAAACAACACACATCACAATAGCCACAAATTATATAAAATTATATAAAATATCTTGGTGTAACTCTAACCAAACAAGTTATAGATCTGTTTGACAAGAACTTCAAGTCCCTGAAGAAAGAAATTGAAGTGGATATCAGAATATGGAAATATCTTCTATGCTCATGGATAGGTAAGTTTAACTTGGTAAAAATGGCCATCTTACCAAAAGCAATCAACAGATTCAATGCAATCCACATAAAAATTCCAACACAATTTTTATAGACCTTGGAAGAACAATTCTCAACTTCATATATAAAAACAAAAACACCCATGATTGCCAAAATAACCCTGAAAAATAAAAGAACTTCAGGAGGAACCACCATTCCTGACCTCAAGTTGTACTACAGAGCAATAGTGATAATAAATATAAATAAATAAATAAATAAATAAATAAATAAATAAATAAATAGTACTGGTACAAAAACAGGCACATGGACCAACAGAATAAAATTGAGGACCCAGAAAAAAACCCATGGACCTATGGAGATTTGGTTTTTGATAAAGAAGCTAAAACAATACAATGGAAAAAAGAAATCATCTTCAACAAATGATGCTTGTCTAAGCAGATGTCTACATACAGAAAAAAGCTAGATCCATATTTATCACCCTACATAACAATCAACTCCAAGAGGATCAAGGACTTCAACATAAAGTCAGATACACTAAATCTCATTGAAGAGAAAGTAGGAAATACCTTTGAATGCATTTTCCTGAAGAGAACACCAATGGCTCAGGCTCTAAGATCAGCAATAATTAAGTAGGACCTCATGAAACTGCAAAGGTCTGTAAGACAAAGGACACTACCAAAAGGCAGCCTACATACTGGGAAAGATCTTCACCAGCTCTAAATCTAACAGAGGGCTAATGTCCAAAATTTATAAAGAACATGAGAAGTTAGACAATAACAACCCAAATAACCCAATTAAAAAATGGGGTACAGAGCTAAACAGAATTCTCAACAGAGGAATCTTTAATGGCTGAGAAGCACTTAACAAAGTATTCGAAGTCCTTAGTCATCATAAAAATGCAAATCAAAACAATTCTTGAAGTTCCATTATACACCCATCACAATGGCTAAGATCAAACACTCAAAAGATAGTACCTGCAGGCAAGGATGTGGAGCAAGAAAAACAGTCCTCCATTGCTGATGGAAGTGCAAACTTGTACAATCATTTTAGAAATCTATTAGATGGTTCCTAGAAATCTGGGAATAGTTCTACCTCAGGACCTAGCTATACACCTTGTGGGCGTATACCCAAAATATGTTCCAACATCCCAAAATGAAACTTGCTCATATATGTTCGTAGCAGCTTTACTTGTAATAGCCAGAAGCTGGAAACAACCTGTATACCCCTCAACTGAAGAATGGATAAAGAAAATGTGGTACATCTACACAATAGAATACTGTTCAGCTATTAAAAATAAAGGCTCATGAATTCTGCAGGCACATGGATAGAACTTGAGAATATCATCCTGAGTGAGGTAACCCAGTTCCAAAAGGACATCCATGCTATTTTCTCACATATAATTGGATATTATCCATAAAATACATAATACCAATGCAATGCTGTTCAGACCCAAAGAAGTTAAACAATAAGAAAACCACAATTTAGGATATTTGAATCTCACTTATTTTAGAAAAATAAAATGGTAATTAGAGGCAAATGGAGGGAGGGAACTTGGTGTGAAGGGGAGAGGGGAGAATGGGGGAGTCAGAATCAGGTATGGGGAGGGACTGTTGAAATGGCCAAATGGTCATGAGAATGAACACAAATCTGTAACCAGATAGGGATGGAATATGGAGATGGGGGGGGGGGAGTGTGAGTCATCTCCAGGATGAGGCAAAAATCTGAGATAAAGGAAGCTCAGAAGAATTAGTGGGGTTGCCCTTACCTGTGTCTCACAGTATTGAGGATATATGACCAAAGGTCACCTCCTGTAGCTAGGCAGGAACCCCAGTGGAGTAACAGGGACACCAACCCACCCAGCAAGCTTTTGACCCAAAATTTATTCTGTCTACAAGAAATTCAGGGGCAAGGAATGGAGCAGAGACTGATGGAATGGTCAACCAATAACCAGCCCAACTTAAGACCCATCCTATGGGCAACCACTAATATCTGGCACTGTTAATAATACTCTGTTATACTTGCAGGTTCCAACCAGCAGCTGTTTCAGACAGATGCAGAGACCCACATCCAAACAGTGTATAGAGCTTGAGAACACTTTCAGAAGAATAAGAGGAAGAATTATGTCCCTGAAGAGGTTAGAAACTCAACAGGAAGACCAACAGAGTCAACTAATCTGGAACCTTGAGGCTGTCAGAGACTGAACTACCAACTAAAGAGCACACACAGGCTCGACATAGGCCTCTCAGCACATATGTAGCAGATGTGCAGCTTGAACTTCATGTGGCTCCCAAAGAAGTGGAACAGGAGCAACCACAAAGGCTTATGCCAGTCTCTAGGATATGTTCTTCTAGCTGGGCCACCTTGTCTACCCTCAGTGGATGAGGATGTGCCTATCCTTGCAGACTCGATATATCAGAGAAGGGGGATACCAAGAGGGACCCCACCTGCTCAGAGAAGGAGTACAGGGATAGGGGAAGGATTGTGAGAATGTAAGAGCAGGAAGAGGACAGTGAGAGGAATATTAATTAATTAATTAATTAATTAATTAATTAAAGCATGATTAAAATTCAGTTATAGTTGTTTTGAATAACTGATATAACATTTTTTTCTATTTGATGTCCACTTTTCTTTTTCATGGTGCAGTGCCTAGTTGATTGATCATCCTCAAGTGACATGCTTGAGAAAATGAGCATCACAAATTGTATTAGAAAAGTTAATTACACAAAATTGGGTACTTACAGAAAAGAGGAATAGATTTGGGAAGAGTTGGATATATGAAGTGTTATCAAAATACATTGTACCAAATTATTAAGATACCAATGAAAATAAGAAGATAATATTTTTAAAACAGCTGGGAGCAATCACTAACAAAATGCAACAGATGGGAAGTTTGTATGAGTCTTAAAAAGGATTTAAATGCAATTTAAAAACATCAATGTTTGAAACTTTACAATTATGTGTTAAATTATACAGTGAAATAAGATGCACTATTATGTACAGGGGAAATTAATTTTTTCTGCCAAACTCTATGTTGGTCATTGATCAAAAATAAAAATCAAATATGATTTTCAATGGTTATAGTGGAATATCTCAATGGGGTAGTGATGATTGGTGATGTTGAACATACTAAACATAAGACGGAAATGATTTATCTCTGACTTCTATTCTGATCATTTTTGCTTGTTAGTATAGTATGAATCATATGGAGAGATGATGAAGCCTTTTGAAAAACCTACATTTACCTGTCTCATTAGAAATCTCATTGTCTGTACAAGGAGTGTAATTATAACAACAGACAGCCTTGCCCTCCAGGATGACTTTTCTAAATCCAAGCCCAGAACTCTCATTGTACACAAACTGGAGGATCTTAGAAGAATTAAAAGAATGTTATCTAATACTATGGGTTTTATGAAAACTCACAATAAATAGATTTTTTAAATATTAGACAATAGAATTTCAAGTACTCTTATAAATGGAGAAAATTCTTTTCTCTAGGATTCCCCTCTAGGATCTCTAAATGTAGTCAAAAAGAGGAAAATGGGAAAAATGAGAATCAGAGCAAAAATCCCATCGTCCAAAAATCACCTTCCTAACCAGGCTCACAGTGCAGTGGTTCTGAGCCCAGACTGGATGCATAACACAAATACAGCAGTCCAAAGATGACATCAATCAGAAAGACACTTCCAAACAGGTTTATGTCTACCACAAAGTAAACTAGTTTACACAGAAACCAGCCAAAAGGCCATTTTTTTCTTTCAGAGCCATTGAGATGAGGAGACATGGTAAGGTCACTGTGAAAGAGAAGTCAGCCAGAGCTAGATTCAGATAACAGATAGTGATAACAGTGTGTGCCATCTGGAATCCAGCTACCCAGATCACTAGTTCATTGCCCAGCACACCAAGGACAAAAACTGATAGAGACAACCACCATTGAGAGGATCCACAGAACTCTGGAGATGATAGAATCATAGACCATGACTTCTGATCCATTCAGAGGGATGGAGTAGTTGGTTTCCATCTTATCTGTACCTGAAAATTTTTAACAACAACCATTTCTCAGATGTGGCTCCCACTTATATGACCCCTATTTTGAATGTTCACCAACTTCTATCAAAGGAAAGCCATTTTACCAGTAATATTCCAGAACTAGCTCTTTACTCAGTGCCTTTCTGGGATAACATAGCTATCCAGATTCTTCTCATTCTTAAAACAATTCAAGCTTTTCATACTGATTATCAAAAAAATAATAATCCTTCATGTCCCAGCAGTGATATTGAACTGAGTATGAACAGAGAGCAAAACATGGGTGACAGGAATTTAGCACTTCAAGGAAAGTGGTGGGATCAGTAGATTATCCTTTGTGAAGGTTTTTTTCTCAGGTCTCATGTTAATAAGAAAAATAATTCAGAGGAGAGATGCCAAAAGTTTAATCAAAATGTTGTATACAAAGCAATGAACTGTAAACTCCGGGGGGGTGGGGGGGAGAGGAGGCAGGGAGACACAGACAGACAGTCAGACAGACAGACAGACAAGAGATATTCAATGGCATGACACAAAGAATTAATAGCAGTCCATTTTACTCTGCACCCTGGATTTCAAAGACATCATTTGCGAAGATTTATGAGGTGAGTGATATAAAAATAATGTGAGCCTTTATTCTTCACACTTCTGGTAGACCAGATGCTGTTTTTGAGTATTGATTTCAATGATTCTCTTGAAATTTTAAAAAGATGAGAGGTTAAAACTACCACAGCTTAAAGGCTATTATAACAAAACTATGGTCACATGCAGAATCTTTAATAATGTATAAGTATCATTACTGGTTATGCTTCTTGGTGTCTTGGTTTCTTAAATAGTACAAAAACCCTAACTGCAATATAAAGAATGCTTAAACATGAAGGAACATTGTGGAAACAGCTGTACACAGTGACACATAGGTACCACCTCTATATTCAATCCAGTACCATCCACTTTCTCTGCATGAGAAGTTCCTCACACCTTAGTATACAAAAAGTATATATAACTGAACAGTTTAGTGTTACATGGGTTACAGGGTGATACCTAATGAATTTGGGGGAAGTTTGTGGACTTCTGAAAGAACATGCATTCTGTAATTATTGTATATGGAATTTAGATTGACCTATATGAAAACTGTAAAAGGTTCATTATTTCTCATTTTTGTAAGACTAGAATGAGCTTAAGAGAAAATATGACCCTGAAAGCTACCTAAATAGTGATAGGACAGATGTCAGTCTAGCTACATCTGCATCCTCCTACCATACCAAATGTGGCAGAAGTTGCTGAAAGTGCCCTGTGCTGTCCTTCAGAACTGATCACTTGCTCTCTGCTAGGCAAACCACAGTTTTATTGAGGTAAAGTTGTCCCTCCATCTACTTTTGAGTGTAATTCCTAATCAGACTAGAGAGTATGCTCAATCTTCACTGCTTCTTAAGGTATTAATGGAGTCATGAACTTGACACACTTTTGGATGATAACACTAGAAGCTCCTCAGGGAGGTTCTCTGGTTACTTTTTAAGCATCTTGAGAATATGACTCACTTTTACTGTTTCCTGATATATAGTTAGTTCATATCTGTGTTTAGTGTAGCCAATTAAACCAAGAAGTTTTTGTGAACAACTCAGGTTAAAGAAACTTAAAATATTTCCATATGCTATAGTGTGGGAGCTATAATATCTGCATACAGGCTAAATTCTTAAAATTTATTCATAGGCCTGATGTTGTTATATTAATAATAATAGAGTGCTTGTCTAGAATCCTGTTAAGAGATGGGATGCAGTTCAAAGGTAAAACACCTACTGGACCATATAGAAAATACTAAAACAAAAACTGTAACCCAAAAAGGATAATTATTCATGCCACTCTCATCAAGAAAATACAGGAAATGACAAGCACACACACACACAGTAACACTACTAATATCGAAATAACAGGAAATAACAACCATTGGCTATCAATATCTTTCAACATCAATGGACTCAATTTCCCCCAATTAACATTCACAGGCTAACAGAATGGATGCAAAAACAACATCCATCATTCTGCTGCATACAAAAAACATATCTCAGCAATAAAAATAGACATTATGTCAGAGTAAAGTGCTGGAATAAGGATTTCCAAGCAAATCTCAAAAAGCAAATTGGAGTAGCCATAGTAATACCTAATAAAATATAATTTCAACCAAAATTAATCAAGAGACAGGGAATGTCACTTTATACTCATTAAAGAAAAAAAATCTACCAAGATGATATCTTGATTCTCAATATCTATACCTCAAATATATGGACATCAATATTTGTAAAAGAAACATTGCAAAGGGAGACAACCATGGAGATGAAAAACCTAGGAAAAAGATCAAAAGACATAGCATCACCAACAGAATACAAGAGATAAATGAGAGAATTGCAGGCATAGAAGATACCATAGAAGATATGAACCCAACAATCAGATTTTTAAAAACTGCAAAAAGCTCCTAACCCAGAACATCCAAGAAATTAAAGAGTCAATGAAAAGAGCAAACCTAAGAATAATAGGTATAAAAGGGAGTAAAGACTGTCAATTCAAATGTTCAGTAAACATTTTCAACAAAATTTTAGAAGAAAACATTCCTAACCTTAAAAAAAGAGATGACCATAAATATTCAGGAAGACTACAAAACACCAAATAGATTGGAGCAAAAAAAAAAAAAAATTCTTTCATCACATAATAATCAAAACACCAAATTCACAGAATAAAAACAATATTAAAAACAGTAAAAAAAAAATGATCAAGTAACATATAAAGGCAGACCTATCAGAATTACAACACATTGCTCAATGGAGACTCTGAAAGTTAGAAAATCTTGGGCAGATATTATACAAACCCTAAGAGAACAAAAATGCCATCCCACACAAACTCTCAATTACAATAGATGGAGAAACCAAGAAATTCCATGACAAAACCAAGTTGAAATGATATATTTCCACTACAAAAGATAATAGAAGGAAAACTCTAACACAAGAAGAAAAACTACAACTCCCCCAAATAATAAAACAAGAAATTAATTTCTCACAACAAACCCAAGAAACCACATAAACATAATTACACCTCTAACAACAAAAATAACAGAAAGCAACAACCATTGGTCTTTAATATATCTCAACATCAGTGGATTCAAATCTTCAATAAAAAGACACAGACTAACAGATTGGACACATAAACAGGACCCAGGATTTTGCTCCATAGAGGAATCACACCTCAATTACAAAGACATACACTACCTCAGAGTAAAAGGGTGAGAAAAAAACTTTCCAAGCAAATAGTCCCAAGAAACAAGCTGGAGTAACCATTCTAATTACCAATGAAATAGACTTTCAAACAAAAGCTATCAAAAAAGGTGGGGAAGGACACTTCATACTCATCAAGGAAAAATCCACCAAGATGAATTCTCAGTTTTGAACATCTATGCTCTGAATGCAAGGACACCTACATTTGTGAGCAAAACATTACTAAAATTCAAATCTCACACAATAATATAGGGAGATTTCAGCACCACACTCTCAACAATGGACAAATCATGGAAACAGAAACTAAACAGAGACACAATGAAACTAACAGAAGTTGTAATCCAAATGGATTTAATAGATATCTACAGGCACCTCATTATACCTTCCCCAAAACTGTCCATATAATTGGTCACAAAACAAGCTTCAACAGACACAAAAAGATTGAACTAATTCCATGGACTCTATCACAACAGACTAAGGCTGGTCTTCAATAACAACAAAAACAACAGAAACCCCACATACTCATGGATGGTCAACAGTTCTTTGACTCAGTGATAATTGGTCAGAGAAGAATTAAAGAAAGAAATTAAAGACTTTTTGAAATTTAAAGAAAATGAAGGCATAGCATACCCAAACATATGGGATACAATGAAAGCAGTGCAAGAGGAGAACAAATAGCTCTGAGTATCTTCATAAAAAAATTGGTGATAAACTAGAGACATAGCTCAGCAGTTAAGATCACTGACTGCTCTTCCGGAGGTTCTGAGTTCAAATCTCAGCAACCAAATGGTGGCTCACAACCATCTCCAATGAGATCTAATGTCATCTTCTGCTGCGTCTGAAGACAGCTTCAGTCTACACAAATACATAAAAAAAATAAAATCATTTTTTTTTAAATAAAGTCGGTTAGGTCCTACACAAGCAGCTTAACAGTACTTATGAAAGCTCTAGAACAATAGAAAACAAACATACCCAAGAGGAATAGACAACAGATAATAATCAAACTCAAGGCTGAAATTAACAAACTAGAATCGAGAGAACTATACAAAGAATCAAAACTAGGAGCTGGTTCTCCGAGAAAATCAACAAGATAGATAAACTCTTAGCCAAACTAACTATAGGGCACAGAGACAGTATCCAAATTAACAAAAACAGAAATAAAAAGACATAACAACCGAATGTGATAGAACTCAAAAACTCATCAGATCCTACTCCAAAAGCTTATATTCAACAAAACTGCAAAATGTAGATGAAATGAATGATTTCTAGACAGATACAGGGTGCTGTCAGGCCATGGAAGGGTATCCTGGTTCTTGGGTTGTGGGTCCGGCCACGCCCCCAGAACCCAGGCTTCTGACATGAGGTCTGCTCTCCATTCAACCTGTGACCTTCAGTCATGTAGGACACAGGTAGAGGGTGTAAACAGGCACCTGGCCCTAGAGAGATTTACATACTAATGAGGTACCTGAAGGCCAGAGGGTGGAGCCAATTAAGCATTTCTCCCCAACCCCTCCCCCTCTCTTTCTCTGCTATTTAACTCAGGACTGCCCTGGGTTTGGGGGGGTGGGAGGGGCATCCAGATCCAACCACCATCCATCATGCCAATAAACAGGTTTTGGAAACCCAAGGACTTTCTCCTGTGTTGGTACCATGCCATGAGGAACCATGAGGTCACAACAGCCAGGCCAAACTTCTAGCTGGAGGAACCCAGAGCATTCCCAACCAACTACCCACAGCCTGGTGTGAGGAACTCTGCGGTTCCCCAGACATTTTTTACCTACAGAGTGCCAAAGTTAAGTCAGGATCAGATAAATCTTCTAAACAGACTTATATCCCCTAAGGAATTAGAAGCAGTCGCTAAAGTCTCCCAACCAAAAAAAGCCCAGGGCCAGAGAATTTTTGTGGAGAATTCTATACTTCTCAAACTATTCTTCAAAATACAGACAGGAGGCAGACTATCTAACTTCTTCTTTAAAGCCATAATTAAGTTGATACCTAAACCACACAAAGGCCCAACAAGAAAAGAAAATTTCGAGCCAGTTTCCCTTATGAATATCAATGCAAAAGTACTCACTAAAATTCTAACAAACCAAATCCCAGAACACATTAAAATGATTATTCACCATAATCAAGTAGACTTCGTTCACAGAATACAGGGTTGGTTCAATATCTGGAAATCCATCAACAAAATTTATTACATAAACAAACTCAAAAAAAATAACACATGATTATCTCATGAGATGCAGAAAAAGCTTTTGACAAAATGCAACACCCCACCATGTTGAAAGTCTTGAAAATATTAGAAACTCAAGGCACATAACTAAACTTACCAACCAACCAGAGCTCCCAGGGCCTAATTCACCAGCCTGAGAGCACACAGGGAGAAACCTGTGGCTCCAGCTGTATATGTAATGGAGGATGGCTTTGTAGGGCATAGCAGAGAGAGGAGGTCTTTGGTCCTGTGAAGGCTGGATGCTCCAGTGTGGGGAAATTCAAGGGTGGGGAGGTGGGAGTGGGTGGAAGCATGTCCCTGGTCCAATAACTGGAAAGCATCAATTAATTCAAAATAGGAGCCTCCTTTCTCTTCAGGCCTGTCCAATTTTGACTTCCCTCCCAGAGAATTTTTAATATCACAACCACCAATCATATAACATCATTCATTTTGATAATTAAAACAATTCAAAGCAATTAAGGCAATCTAAACAATTATTATCTTTTGAGACAGTGGTGCTTCATTATCCTCTGTCTTGTTTTTACATAATTAATTTTTAATAGTGAGATCAATACCTAGACTTATTTATTCATCCATGTATACTTAAATTCTCCGTCTATGGAGATTAATATCCTGGTAGGTGCATATATCCCCTTTCTCTTTATATAACTTGAACTAACATCCTTGCCTATAAATTTAACTTCAATTAAATTTCCTTCTATATTTTTGTGTGGGCCTATTTCTAGGCTACTAATGTCATATGCCAAGCTAAACAATCCAAGAATTCCTGTGGAGCCCATGTTCAAAGAACCCACTGCTTATAAAGCATAAACTTTTAAATTTTTCTTTAAATCAATTGTTCTATTTCTATACCTTATTTAGACTAGCTCTCAGTGGCCTGCTTTCTCCTCAGCAGGAGCTGCCTGTTTGTTGCCTACCTTCTCCCCTCTTTACCATTCAAAGCTCAAGCACTTTAAGAATACCTAGCCCCCAACACCCCATCACTGTCTCTGGGTCAGCTTGGATGTGTGTCATCCTTAATCCACAAAGCCCAGAATGCTACATGCCAGTTTAACAAGCCTTTTGTTCTATTTCCAAACCCACACAGCTTGGGCAGGAACTGTGTGGCTTGGGCAAAACCAGCAGCTTGGCTGAGAAACCATCTCTCCTCACCACCTAATCTTTCTTACATTATTGCACGTGTTTTCCCATTAATTATCTCCAATTAATTTTATATGTTTTTATTAGTAATTTTATTTATTTAGAGCTCAAATAATATCCTCTTTCCAATTCCCCGTCCACAGACCCACCTAACTCATCCCCTGTCCTTTTTGTCTCTATAAGGGTGCTCCTCCACCCACTCACTCCTGCATTACCACTCTAACATCCCCAACACTGGGGCATCAAACCTCCACAGGACCAAAAGCCTCTCCTCCCATTGATGCCAGATAAAACCATTGTCTTCTACATATGTAGCTAGAGCCATGGGTCCCTCTTTGGTTGGTGGTTTAGTCCCTGGGAAGTCTGGGTGGTCTGGTTAGTTGATATTGTTCTTCCTATGGGGTTGCAATCCCTTTCCCCTTCTTCACTTTTTTCCTACCTCTTCCATTCAGGTCCCCAGGCTCATTCCAATGGTTGGCTGTGATGATCTGTATTTATTAGAAAGGTGCTGAGAGGTCACCTCAGGGGACAGTCATACCATGCTCCTCTCAACAAGTGCTTCTTAGCATCAGCAATAATGTCTGGGTTTGGTGTCTGAAGATAGGATGGATCCCTAGGTGGGGCAGTCTCTGGTAGGCCTTTCCTTCAGTCTCTGCTCCATTTTTGTGGGAAAAAAACATCACAGGGGACCAGCTGCTGGGTAGCAGGGAAGTCCTCCACTCTGGTCACACGATGGCAGGCCACATTAGACATGAGGGAGTCTGTGGGTTTCCAAGTGTTTATTGTTCATGGGGAATATAGATGGTGCACACTCCCCAGTTAAGCCAGAGTGGGTCTGACTTAAATAGGGAAGGGAAAGAGGGGAGGTTCTGGGAGGGAATAACTTAATTAGCTATACCCTCTGGCCTTTAGACAACTCATTAATATGGAAATCTCTTGAGGCTGAGGTCTCTAACCACAGCCTCTACCTGTGTCCTATGTGACTGAATGGTGTAGGTTAAATGGAGATTAGACCATCTGTCACGGCCCTGGGTTCTGGGGGTATGGCTGAACACCTGTCACTTCTCCCTTGGAGTCTCAGGGTTCCAGGACCATGTCCGCCCAAGAAACAAGATACCCTTCCACAGCCCAACATTTTTTGATCCTATCTTCCCTGTAGACAGGAACAAATCTGGATTAAAAATTTTGAGCTCAAGGCCAGTGGCACAGGACCCTTCCTGTCTGCACCTGTGCCTGGAGCAGCCCTAAGGCTTCAGCTCTGCACTCAACCCTCCAAAACCCAGAGGAGTCTGGACTCTCAGGAGTTCTAACACACCAAGGAGTGTAGGTGAGTAAGTCACAACACCCTGCCCCCTAAACAGGAAAAAATTTAAGACCTGCTGGGACCCAGGACCTCCCTCAAGGCCAGTGGCCCAGGACCTTTCCTGTCTGCACCTGGAGCAGCCCTAAGGCTTCAGCTCTGTACATAACCCCCCAAAACCCAGAGGAGGCTAGACTCCCAGGAGTTCTAACACATAGGAACATAGGATTATAGCACCATAGGATCTCAGGAGCTTGGGCACATCAGATTTCAGAAGCCCAGAAGCAGCCTGACTCCCATGAGCTATCACAACCAGGGTCTCACGATTACAAGATCACAGAGACAGCTGGACTTTGAGGAGTTCTGACACAGCCAAGATAACAGAACAGAAAGGCTCCAATCAGAGATAGTGAGTGAAGGTAGCACTAGAAATAACCAGATGGTGAAAGGCAAGCATAAGAACATAAGCAACAAAAACCAAGGTTATGTGGCATCATCAGAACCTAGTTCTCCAAACATAGCAAGTCCTGAATACCCAATGACACCAGAAAAGCAAGATTCAGATTTAAAATCACTTCTCATAATGATGATTGAAGACTTTAAGAAGGACATAAATAACTCCCTCAAAGAAATACAGGAGAACACATTTAAACAAGTAGAAGCCCTTAAAGAGTAAACATAAAAATCCCTTAAAGAGTTACAAGAAAACACAAACAAAAAGGTAACAGAATTGAACAAAATGATTCAGGACATAAAAATGGAAGTAGAAACAATAAAGAAATCACAAATGGAGACTACCCAGGAGATAGAAAACCTAGGAAAGAGATAAGGAGTCATGGATGCAAGCATCACCAACAGAATACAAGAGATAGAAGAGAGAATCTCAAGTGCAGAAGATTCTCCCCATTACATAATAATCAAAACACCAAATGCACAAAACAAAGAAAGAATATTAAAAGCAGTAAGGGAAAAAGGTCAAGTAACGTATAAAGGCAGACCTATCAGAATTGCACCAGACTTCTCACCAGAGAAGATTCTCAGCCAGAAGATCCTGGACAGAGGTCATACAGACCCTAAGAGAACACAAATGCCAGCCCAGACTACTTTACATAGCAAAACTCTCAATTACAATAGATGCAGAAACTAAGACATTCCATGCCAAAACCAAATTTACACAACATCTTTCCACAAATCAAGCCCTACAAAGAATAATAGAGGAAAACCACAAACACAAGGAGGGAAATTATAGCCTAGAAAAAGCAAGAAAGTCATCTTCTTTCAATAAATTCAAAAAAGATAGCAATACAAACATAACTCCACCTCTAATAACAAAAATATCAGGAAACATCAAACACTTCTCCTTAATATCTCTTTGTGAGGCTGTGGCTCATGCATGGGTGTTGGTCCTGTTGAGCTGAGTTGTGGATCCTGCATGTCTGCCACAGCTCAGGGAGGCAAAAGCGCAGGAATTTGATTAAGTTTACTCCACATGTGCCAGGAACATGCCGTGATATGAGAAATCAAAGAACTCCACTCCAGGCATGGGAAAATCTCAGTCTGTGGTCCCGTGTGGGTGGAGCTCTTGAGGGCCAAGGTGGCCTGCAGGAAATGGGTGGTCTCTGCCCTTGGGCACCCAGGCACTGTTAGGAGGCAGCAGAGGGACTGAGACAGGGGGCATAAGGGATAGACAGGCCCACAGCTAAGAAGGACTAGGGAAAATCGCTCCAACAATGCCCAACAGGGTAGAAACTATTGTTTGAGGCAACTCGCTTGGCTGGGTCATAGCTGGCTTGGCTAGCTTGCTTGAGTTGGTGAGCCTCCGTGGCTGAAATGCAGAGAGGTCCTCTGGCGGGAGATTAGATGGTGGCTCAGTAGTTGAGGACCATTTCCATGGTTCCCCACGATGGGCCCCAAGTACAAGAGGAATTCCATGGTTTAAAAGGTTTATTGTCATAGTAGAAAGTGGATGAAGCTATACCCATGTCCTCAGGGTGGGCCTGAGGTTAAATATCTTTTGCAAGGAGGAGGGTCTAGGAAGGAATTCTTTATTGGCTACGCCCTCTGGCCTTTGGGTATCCCATTAATATGGGGATCTCTTGCAGCCTTTAGTCATGTGCTCTACCTGTGCAACCTGTGCTACATGACCTAAGGCCACAGATTTTTTGGGAGGGGCTGTGGATAAGTGAAAGGAACCAGAGCCCAGGAACAAGGCCAAACTCCTAACATTACATTACAGTCACCAGGGTTCAAAGCCTGATCTTGACCAAGTACCCAGCTGCCTCTCACAACCCACTGCTCCACATCTCAACATCAATGGACTCAACCCCAATAAAAAGACATAGATTAATGGACTGAATATGTAAACAGGACCCAACATATTGTTGCATACAGAAAACACACCTCAGTGACAAAGACAAACACTACTGCAGAATAAAAACAATTATCCAAGCAAATTGTCCCAAGAAACAAGCTGAAGTAGCCATTCTAATATAGAATAAAAGCAACTTTCAACCAGAAGTTATCAAAAGATAGGAATGGACACTTCATACTCATCAAAGGAAAAATCAACCAAGGCTAAAACTCAATTCTGAACATCTATGCTCTAAATGCAAGAGCACCCACATTCATAAAAGAAACTTTACTAAAGCTCAAAGCACACATTGCAGCTCACACAATAATAGTGGGAGACTTCAACTCCCTGCTCTCATCAATGGACAGATCATGGAAACAGAAACTAAACAGAGACACAGAAAAACTTAGAGAAGTTATGAACCAAATGGATTTAGCAGACATTTATAGAACATTTCATCCAAAAATGAAAGAATATACTTTCTTCTCAGCACCTCATGGTACATTCTCCAAAATTGACCATATATAATTAGTTTCACAAAAGGCCTCAACCAATACAAGAAAATTGAAGTAATCCCATGCATCCTATCAGATCACCATGGGCTAAGGTTGGTCTTCAATAATGATAAAATCAATGGAAAGCCAACATACATGTGGAAATTGAACAATGCTCTACTCAATGATAACTTTGTCCGAGAAGAAATAAAAAAAGAAATTAAAGACTTTTTAATTTAATGAAAATGAGGACACATCTTACCAAAACTAGTGAGACACAATGAAAGCAGTACTAAAAGGAAAACTCAGAGCTCTAAGTGCTTCCAAAAAGAAAATGGAGAGAGCACATTAGCAGCTTAACAGCACACATGAAAGCTCTAGAACAAAAAGAAGCAAATGCAACTAAAAGGAGTAGACGGCAGGAAATAATCAAACTCAGGGCTGAAATCAACCAAATAGAAACAAAAGGAACTATAAAAGGAATCAACAAAACTAAGAGCTTGTTCTTTGAGAAACTCAACAAGATAGATAAACCCATAACCAGACTGACCAGAGGGCACAGACACAGTATCTAAATTAATAAAATCAGAAATAAAAAGGGGGATATGACAACAGAAACTGAAAAATTCAAAAAGTCATCAGATCCTACTACAAAAGCCTATACTCAACAAAACTGGAAAATCTGGATGAAATGGACAATTTTCTACACAGATACCAGGTACTAAAGTTAAATCAGGGGCAGAAAAACCATCTAAATAGTCCTATAAACGCTACAGAAATAGCAGCAGTCATTAACAGTCTGCCTACCAAAAAAACCAAGGACCAGATGATTTTAGTGGGGAATTCTATCATCCCTTAAAGGATGACCTAATATAAATTTTCTTCAAACTATTCCACAAAATAAAAACAGAAGGAACACTACCCAATTTGTTCAATGAAACCTATACTCAACAAAACTGGAAAATCTGGATGAAATGAACAATTTCATAGACAGATACCTGACTCCAAAGTTAAATCATGATCAAATAAACTATATAAACAGTCCTATAACTATTAAAGAAATAGCAGCAGTTATTAAAAGTCTTCCTACGAAAAAAAGCCCAGGGCCAGATGGTTTTAGTAAAGAATTTTATCAGACCTTAAAGGAAGACCTAATACCAATTCTCTTTACACTATTCCACAAAATAGAAACAGAAGAAACACTACACAATTTGTTCTGAGGCCACAATTATGCTCATACCTAAACTACACATAGGCTTATGTAGTAGGATCTGATGACCTTTTGAATTTGCTCAGATTCTGTTGTTATATCTCCCTTTTCTGTTCTGATTTTATTAAATTAGATAATTAGATACTGTCTCTGTGCACTCTGGTTAGTCTGGCTATGGGTTTATCTATCTTGTTCAGTTTCTCAAAGAACCAGCTTTGGTTTTGTTGATTCTTTGTAAGAAAATGTTAGACCAATCACCTTTAGGAATATTGATGAAAAAATACTCAATAAAATTCTTGTAAACCAAATCCAAAGACACATCAAAACAATCATCCATCCTGATCAAGCAGGCTTTATCCCAGGAATTCAGGGATGGTTCAATATTCAGAAATCAATCAATGTAATCCACTATATAAAGAAACTCATAGAAAAAAAACCACATGATCATCTCACTAAATACTGAGAAAGCATTTGAAAAATTCAACATCACTTCATGGTGAAAGTCTTGGAAAGATCAGGAATTTAAGGCCCATACCTAAACATAGTAAAAGCAATATACAGCAAACCAGTAGCCAACATCAAACTAAATGAAGAGAAACTTGAAGCAATCCTACTAAGATCAGGGACTAGACAAAGCTGCCCAATCTCTCCTTAACTATTCAATATACTACTGGACGTCCTACCCAGAGCAATTAGACAACAAAAGGAAGTCAAAAAGATACACATTGTAAAGGAAGAATTAAAAATTTCACTATTTGGAGATGATATGATAGTATACTTAAGTGACCCTGAAACTTCCACAGAGAACTCCTAAACCTGATAAACAACTTCAGCAAAGTGGCTGGATATAAAATTAACTCAAACAAATCAGTAGCTTTTCTCAACTCGAATGATAAACAGGCTGAAAAAGAAATTGGGAAAATGACACCCTTCACAATAGTCACAAATAATATACAATACCTTGGTGTGAGTCTAAACAAAAAAGTGAAAGATCTGTATAACAAGAACTTCAAAACTCTGAAGAAAAAAATTGAAGATCTCAGAAGATGGAAAGATCTCCCATGCTCATGGATTGGCAGGATTAATGTAGTAAAAGTGGCCATCTTTCCAAAAGCAATCTACAGATTCCATGCAATCCCCATCAAAATTTTAACTCAATTTTTTAGAAAGAGCAATTTTCAAATTCATTTGGAAAAACAAAAAAACAGGATGGCAAAAACTATTCTCAACAATAAAAAAACTTCTGGGGGAATCACCATCCCTGACCTCAAGCTGTACTACAGAGCAATAGTGATTTTAAAAATTTGCATAGTATTGGTACAGAGACAGGCAGGAAGATCAATGGAATAGAATTGAAGATCCAGAAATGAACCCACACACCTATGGTCACTTGATCTTTGACAAAGGAGCTAAAACCATGCAGTGGAAAAAGGACAGCATTTTCAACAAATGGTGCTGATTCAACTGGAGGGCAGGATGTAGAAGAATGCTGTAGTGAGCCGCTGTTTCAGTGGCTACACACGTGCATTTTCCAAGATGGTGCTGGTCTCATGTTTCCCCAGCAGTAAACAATCATTCTGCGCAGCTGCTAGGCAGAAAGAGCGCCAAGTCACTGGCCTATCCCGAGGCGTAATATTGGGTGGTGAGCGAACAGCCATTCAGAAGTGAATACGTCACTCTAGGGTGTATTTAAGGGAGCCTCTTCCGGTTTCTTCCGTCTTTCCGCTTTATCGTGTGGAGTAATAAAAGGTCCTCGTCGCAGTACACCCGATTACCACCTCCCTATCCTTATTCGTGGGCGAAAAGGGATTTTGGGGGCGCTCGTTTCAGAATGCAAATTGATCTATCCTTATCTCTTTGTACAAAGCTCAAGTCCAACTGGATAAAGGACATTCACATGAAACCTGATACACTAAAACTATTAGAAAAGAAGGTGGGAAAGACCCTTAACTACCTGGGCACAGAGCAAAAGTTCCTGAATAGAACACCAATGGCTTATGCTCTAAGATAAAAAATTGACAAATGGGATCTCATAAAATTGCAAAGCTTCTATAAGGCAATAGGACAAAACAGCAGCAAACAGAATAGAAAAATATTTTACCAATCCTATATCTGATAGAGGGTTCATATCCAATACTTACAAAGAACTCAAGATATTAGACTCCAGACAACCAAATAACCCTATTAAAAATGGGGTACAGAGCTAAACAAATAATTCTCAACTGAGGAAACTCAAATGGACAAGATGCACCTAAAGAAATGCTCAACATCTTTAGTCATCAAGGAAATGCAAATCAAATAACCCTGAGATACCACCTCACACCAGTCAGAATGGCTAAGATCAAAGACTCCAGTGATAGCAGATGCTGGCGAGGATGTGGAGAAAGAAGAACACTCCCCCATTGTTACAGGGATTGCAAGCTGGTGCAACCACTCTGAAAATCAGTCTGGAGGTTCCTCAGAAAATTGGATCTAGCATTACTTGAGGTCCAAGCTATACCATTCCTGGGCATATATCTAGAAAATGCTACAACATATAACAAGGACATATGCTCCACTATGGTCAAAGCAGCCTTATTTATAATAACCAGAAGCTAAAAATAAACCAGGTGTCCTTCAGCAGAGGAATGGATACAGAAAATGTGGTACATTTATACAATGGAGTATTACTCAGCCGTTAAAAACAATGAACTCGAGAAATTCTTAAGCAAATAGATGGAACTAGAAAATATCATCCTGAGTGAGGTAACCCAATCACAAAAGAATACACATGGTATGCACTCACTGATAATTGGATATTAGCCCAAAAGCTTGCAATACCCAAGATACAACTCACAGAGCACATGAAGCTCATGTAAAAGGAAGACCAAGTGTGGGTTCTTTGGTCCTTCTTAGAAGGTGTAATAAATTATTCATGGGAGTAAATATGGAGGCAAAGTGTGGGACAGAATCTGAAGGAGGGGTCATCTAGAGACTGTCCACCTGGGTCTCCATCCCATGTGCAGTCACCAAATGTAGACTGATATGGATGCTAGAAAGTTCATGCTGACAGGAGCCTGATATAGCTGTCTCCTTAGAGGTCTGCCAGAACCTGACATATACAGAGGCAGATGCTCACAGCTAACCATTGAACTAATCATGGGGTTCCCAATTGAAGAGTGAGAGAGACAGAAGACTGAAGTATCTAAAAAGGTTTGCCGCCATATGGGAAGATCAACAATACCAACCAACCAGAGCTCCCAGGGTCTAAACCGCCAGCCTGGGAGCACATAGGAAGGGACCCATGGCTCCAGCTGTATATGTAGGGGAGAATGGCCTTGTCAGTCATAGATGGAAAAGGAGGTTCTTGGTCCAGTGAAGGCTGGATGCCCCAGTGTGGGGAAATTCAAGGGTTGAAGTGTGGGTAAACCAGCATCTGGATGTGAATACATGAAAGCTGATCCCACCGACTCTTTCTCATGGAGTGGTACAACACAGAGGTGATGCCCTCCCCTTCTCACCCTTTACCACCTGTTGCAATGAGAAAGCTGTTCCAGGGTGGGCATGAGAACAGGTTGTAAAACTCAGGAGAAAGGGCCCTGCACCTGCATGGGCAACACAGTGGAGCTGGCCCTGATAACAAAGGAAACAATGAGCCAGACCCCAGGGTGTGAGAGTGGGTATAGCTGGACTCTCTGGCAATGCTATGTCCAATTTTCTGAGGAATCACCATACTGATTGCCAGAGTGGTTGTACCAGCTTGCAATCCCAGTAACAATGGAGGAGTGCTCCTCTTTCTCCACATCCTCATCAGTATCTACTATCACCTGAGTTTTGATCTTAGCCATTCTGACTGGTGTGAAGTAGCATCTCAGGGTGGTTTTGATTTGCATTTCCCTGATGACTAAGGATGTTGAGCATTTCTTAAAGTACTTCTCAGCCATTCGAGTTTCCTCAGTTGAGAATTTGTTTAGCTCTATACCCCATTTGTTAATAGGGTTATTTGTTTATCTGGAGTATAATTTCTTGAGTTCTTTGTATGAATCGGATATTAGCCCACTATCAGATGTAGGATTGGCAATGATCTTTTCCCAATCTGTTGGTTGCCCTTTTGTCTTATTGACAGTGTCTTTTGCTAAACAGAAGCTTTGCAATTTTATGAGGTCCCATTTATCAATTCTTAATCTTAGAGCATAAGCCATTGGTGTTCTGTTAAGGAACTTTTCCCCTGCGCCTAGGTATTCGAGGGTCTTCCCCCATCTTCTCTTCTATTACTTTCAGTGTATCTGGTTTTTATGTGAAGATCCTTTATCCACATGGACTAGAGCTTTGGACAAGGGGATAAGAATGGATTAGTTTGCATTCTTCTACATGCTGACATCCAGTAAAGACAGGATCATTTGTTGAAAATGCTGTCCTTTTTCCACTGGATGCTTTTAGCCTCTTTGTCAAAGTTCAAGTGACCATAGGTGTGTGGGTTCATTTCTGGATCTTCAAATCTACTCCATTGATTTTTCTGCCTGTCTCTGTACCAATACCATGAAGTAAGTTGTTTTTTTTTTTTTTTTTTTTATCATTATTGCTCTGTAGTACAGTTTGAGGTCAGGGATGGTTATTCTCCCAGAATTTCTTTTATTGTTGAGAATAGTTCTCACTATCCTGGGTTTTTGGTTATTCCAAATGAATTTGTAAATTACTCTTTTTATCTCTATGAAGAATTGATATGGGAGTGTACCCCGGATTCCACCAGACACATTCTGGGGGATCCATAGAACCCATAGCCAGCGCTAGCACTCCCCTGCCGCCGTGTGCCCCTCTTCCTGTCTGAGGCCTGGGCCGGACCTCTGCTAGGCCAGCTTGTGAGTGCACCCAGATTCCACCAGACACATTCTGGGGGATCCATAGAACTCATAGCCAGCCCTAGCACTCCCCTGCCGCCGCGTGCCCCTCTTCCGGTCTGAGGCCTGTTGGTGAGTGCACCCTGGTTACCTCTGCCAGACACATTCTGGGGGCTCCACAGATCCCACAACCAGTTTTAGGTAGGAAAACCCACATACTACCCTGAACTCATAGCTGGGTGCCCTGAGTGCTCAGAATCCAGCAGATACCCCCCCCCCCCCGCCCCTGCCAGCTAGCACCCTCCTTCTGCCCATCTCCCGGGTCTGAGGCCTAGACCAGACCTCTGCCAGGTCTGCAGTTGTGCGGACCCCAGATTCTGCCTGAGACATACTGCAAGATCCACTCAACCCAGAACCACAGAGGAACAACTGAACTCAGAGTGTCAAACAACATATCCTGAGATATCCAAGAGGAGACACTGCACCCAGAACAGCAGACAAATAGCTGGACTGCTACCTTGGAGGCACCATATTCTGAGGCATCCTAGAGATACCACCGTAATCAGTGCAGCTGGAAAAAATCATAGAGACATCTGGACCCCTAGAAGACCAAACACAAGCAAGACAACTGGAAAGGCAGGCTACAATCAGAGACAGAAGCACAGGTAGTACTAGATTTAACCAGATGGCAAAAGGCAGGCGCAAGAACGTAAGCAACAGAAACCAAAGTTACATGGCATCATCAGAACCCAGTACCCCCATCATAGCAAGTCCTGAACACCCCATCACACCAGAAAAGCAGGATTCAGAATTAAAATCACTTCTCATGATGATGATAGAGGACTTTAAGAAAGACATAAATAACACTCTCAAAGAACAGATAGAAACCCTTAAAGAGGAAACACAAAAATCCCTTAAGGAATTGCAAGAAAATGCAACCAAACGGGAGAAGGAATTAAACAAAACCATGCAGGATCTAAAAATGGAAGTAGAAACAATAAAGAAATCACAAAGGGAGAATACCCTGGAGATAGAAAACTTAAAAAAACGATCAGGAGTCATAGACACAAGTATTACCAACAGAATACAGGAGATGAAAGAGAGAATCTCATGTGCAGAAGATACCATGGAAAACATTGACACAACTGTCAAAGAAAATGCAAAATACAAAAAGCTACTAACCCAAAATATACAAGAAATCCAAGACACAATGAGAAGGCCAAACCTAAGGATAATAGGAATAGATGAGGGGGAAGACTCCCAACTTAAAGGACCAGTAAATATCCTCAACAAAATTATAGAGGAAAACTTCCCTGACCTAAAGAAAGAGCTGTCCATAAATATACAAGAAGCCTACAGAACTCCAAATAGTTTAGACCAGAAAAGAAATACTTCCCACCACATAATAGTCAAAACATCAAATGTACAAAACAAAGAAAAAATACTAAAAGCAGTAAGGGAAAAAGGCAAAGTAACATATAAAGGCAGACCTATAAGAATTACACCAGACTTCTCACCAGAGACCATAAAAGCCAGAAGATCCTGGACTGATATCATACAGACCCTAAAAGAACATAAATGTCAGCCCAGACTACTATACCCAGCAAAACTTTCAATCATTATTGATGGAGAAACCAAAATATTCCATGACAAATCCAAATTTACACAGTATCTCAACACAAACCCAGCACTTCAAAGGATAATTGGTGGAAAACTCCATCACAAGGAGGGAAACTACAACCTAGAAAAAGCAGGAAAGTAATCTTCTAAAAACCGTAAAAGAAGGTAGCTACACAAACATATCTCCACTGCCAATAACAAAAAATAACAGGAAACAGCACTCATTTTTCCTTAATACCTCTTAATATCAATGGACTCAATTCTCCAGTAAAAAGACATAGACTATCAGACTGGATATGTAAACAGGACCCAACATTTTGCTGCATTCAGGAAACGCACCTCTGTGGAAAGGACAGACACTACCTCAGAGTAAAAGGTTGAAAAACAATCTTCCAAGCAAATGGTCCCATGAAACAAGCTGGAGTAGCGATTCTAATATCAAATAAAATCAGTTTTCAACCAGAAGTAATCAAAAAAGATAAAGAAGGACACTTCATATTCATCAAAGGAAAAATGTACCAAGAGGAACTCGCAATTCTCAACATCTATGCCCCAAATGTAAGGGCACCCACATATATAAAAGAAACTTTACTAAAGCTTAAAGCATACATTGCACCCTACACAATAATAGTGGGAAATTTCAACACCCCACTCTCAGCTATGGACAGATCATGGAAACAGAAACTAAATCGAGAAACAATGAAACTAACAGAAGTTATGAACCAATTGGACCTAACTGACATCTATAGAACATTTCATCCTAAAAAAAAGAACACACCTTCTTCTCAGCACCTCATGGTACCTTCTCCAAAATAGACCATATAATTGGTCACAAAACAGGCCTCAACAGGTACAAAAAGATTGAAATAATCCCTAGTACCTTATCAGACCACCATGGTTAAGACTTGTCTTTGACATAGACAAAAACAACAGAAAGCCCACATACACTTGGCAACTGAACAATGCTCTACTCAATGATAACTTGGTCAAGGAAGAAATTAAGAAAGAAATTAAAGACTTTTTAGATTTAAATGAAAATGAGGACACATCATATCAAAACATGTGGGACTCATTGAAAGCAGTACTAAGAGGAAAAATCATAGCTCTAAGTGCTCACAAAAAGAAAGTGGAAAGAGCATACATTAACAACTTGACAGCAAATCTGAAAGCATTAGAACAAAAAGAAGCTAGTATACCCAAGAGGAGTAGACGGCAGGAAATAATCAAACTCAGGGCTGAAATCAACCAAGTCGAAACAAAAAGAACTATACAAAATATCAACAAAACCAGGAGCTGGTTCTTTGAGAAAATCAACAAGATAGACAAACCCTTAGCCAGACTAACCAAAGGGCAACAAAACCAGGAGCTGGTTCTTTGAGAAAATCAACAAGATAGACAAACCCTTAGCCAGACTAACCAAAGGGCGCAGAGACAGCATTCAAATTAATAAAATCAGAACTGAAAAGGGAGACATAACAACAGAAACGGAGGAAATTAAAAAAATTATCAGATCCTACTACAAAGGCCTATACTCAACAAAATTGGAAAATCTGGGGGAAATGGACCATTTTCTAGATAGATACCAGGTACCAAAGTTAAACAAGGAGCAGATAAACCACCTAAACAGTCCCATAACGCCTAAAGAAATAGACACAGTCATTAAAAATCTTCCCACCAAAAAATGTCTGGGGCCAGATGGTTTCAGTGCAGAATTCTTTCAGACCTTCAAGGAAAACCTAATACCAATCCTCTTCAAGTTATTTCATCGAATAGAAACAGAAGGAACACTACCCAATTCATTCTATGAAGCTACCATTACACTCATACCTAAACCACAGAAAGACCCAACAAAGAAAGAGAACTACAGACCAATCTCTCTTATGAATATTGATGCAAAAATACTCAATAAAATTCTCGCAAACCGAATCCAACAACACATCAAAACAAATATCCATCAAGATCAAGTAGGCTTTATCCCAGGAATGCAGGGATGGTTCAATATTTGGAAATCCATCAATGTAATCCACTACATAAATAAACTCAAAGAGAAAAACCACATGGTCATCTCACTAGATGCTGAGAAAACATTTGACAAAATTCAACATCCCTTCATGTTAAAAGTCTTGGAAAGATCAGGAATACAAGGCCCATATCTAAACATAGTAAAAGCAATATACAGCAAGCCAGTAGCCAACATCAAACTAAATGGAGAGAAACTTGAAGCAATCCCACTAAGATCAGGGACTAGGCAAGGCTGCCCACTCTCACCTTACCTATTCAATATAGTACTGGAAGTCGTAGCCAGAGCAATTAGACAACAAAAGGAAGTCAAAGGGATACAAAGTAGAAAAAAAGAATTCAAAATTTCACTATTTGGAGATGATATGATAGTATAATTAAGTGACCCTAAAACTTCCACCAGAGAACTCCTAAACCTGATAAACAACTTGAATAATGTGGCTGGATATAAAATCAACTCAAACAAATCAGTAGCCTTTCTCTATTCAAAGGATAAACAGGCAGAGAAAGAAATTAGGGAAATGACACCCTTCACAATAGCCACAAATAAAATAAATTATCTTGGAGTGAATCTAACAAAGCAAGTGAAAGATCTGTATGACAAGAGCTTCAAGTCTCTGAAGAAAGAAATTGAAGAAGACCTCAGAAGATGGAAAGATCTCCCATGCTCCTGCATTGGCAGGATTAACTTAGTAAAAATGGCTATCCTGCCAAAAGCAATCTACAGATTCAATGCAATACCCATCAAAATTCCAAATCAATTCTTCATAGAGATAGAAAGAGCAATTTACAAATTCATTTGGAATAACAAAAAACCTAGGATAGCGAGAACTATTCTCAACAATAAAAGAACCTCTGGGGGAATCACCATTCCGGACCTCAAACTGTACTACAGAGCAGTAGTGATAAAAACTGCATGGTATTGGTACAGAGACAGACAGGATGATTAATGGAATAGAATTGAAGATCCAGAAATGAACCCGCACACCTATGGTCACTTGATCTTTGACAAGGGAGCTAAATCCATCCAGTGGAAAAAGGACAGCATTTTCAACAAGTGGTGCTGGCTCAACTGGAGGTCAACATGTAGAAGAATGCAAATTAATCCATTCTTATCCCCCTGCACAAAGCTCAACTCCAAGTGGATAAAGGACCTTCACACAAAGCCAGATACACTGAAACTATTAGAAGAGAAGTTGGGGAAGACCCTCGAATACCTAGGCACAGGGGAAAAGTTCCTGAACAGAACACCAATGGCTTATGCTCTAAGATCAAGAATCAACAAATGGGACCTCATCAAATTGCAAAGTTTCTGTAAGGCAAAGGACACTGTCAACATGACAAAACGGCAACCAACAGATTGGGAAAAGATCATTACCAATACTACATCTGATAGGGGGCTGATATCGAATATTTACAAAGAACTCAAGAAATTAGACACCAAACAACAAAATAACCCCATTAAAAAATGGGGTACAGAGCTAAACAAAGAATTCTCAACTAAGGAAACTCGAATGGCCGAGAAGCACCTTAAGAAATGCTCAACATCCTTAGTCATCAGGGAAATGCAAATCAAAACAACACTGAGATACCACCTCACACCAGTCAGAATGGCTAAGATCAAAAACTCAGGTGATGGTAGATGCCGGCGAGGACGTGAAGAAAGAGGAACACTCCTGCATTGTTGGTGGGGTTGCAAGCTGGTACAACCACTTTGGAAGTCAGTCTGGCGGTTCCTCAGAAAATTGGATATAGCACTACCTGGGCATATACCACTCCTGGGCATATACCCAGAAAATGCCCCAAGAAATAACAAAGACATATGCTCCACTATGTTCATAGCAGCCTTATTTATAATAGCCAGAAGCTGGAAAGAACCCAGATGCCCTTCAACAGAGGAATGGATACAAAAAATGTGGTACATTTACACAATGGAATATTACTCAGCTATTAAAAATAATGAATTTGGGAAATTCTTAGGTAAATGGATGGAACTAGAAAATATCATCCTGAGTGAGGTAACCCAATCACAAAAGAACATACATGGTATTTACTCACTGATAAGCGGAGATTAGCCCAAAAATCTGAAACAACAAAGATTCAACTACCATAAGACATGAAGCTCATGAAGAAGAAAGAACAAGTAAGGATGCCTAGGTCTTTCTTAGAAGGAGTAACTAAATACCCAAGGGAGCAAATATGGAGACAAAGTGTGGGACAGAATCTGAAGGGGGGGGTTGTAGGGAGACCATTCCATCTGGGTATTCATTCCATGGGCAGTTATCAAAAATAGACCCTGATAGGGATGTCAGGATGGGAAAGCTGACAGCAGCCAGATAAGGCTATCTCCTTAGAGGTCCCCCAGAGTCGGACATACCCAGAGACAGATACCCACAGCTATCCATTAATCTGATCAAAGGTTCCCAATGGAGGAGTTAGAGAGTAAATAGAAGGAACCTTAAGGGCTGGTGGCCTCTTGAGGAGAGCAACAATACCAACCAGCCAGAGCTCCCCAGGGTCTAAACCACTAGCCTAGGAGCACATATGGAGAGACACATGACTCCAGCTGTATATGTAGGGGAGGATGGCCTTGTCGGGCATAGGTGGGAGACAAGATCATTGGTACCCTGAAGGCTGAGCACTGAGGGGGTGGAATCTGAGGGTGGGGAGGGGGGCTGGGAGTAGGTGGGTAAACACCTTAATAGAGGCAAGAGGAGGGTGGATGGGATAAGGGGTTCCTGGGTGGTGGGGGAAATATGGTAAGGGGATAAAATTTGAAATGTAAATATTATATCCAATAAAAGAGGGGAAAAAATAGAAAAGCGGGTAGAACCAACATTCTTAATAAAATGTCAGCCCTCTTTTTAAAAAAAAAACTATCTTGATACTGAAAGTTGTTTTGAGAATTGTATATTGCAGAATGATCAGCCTTGGTGCATCTACTCAACAAGCAAGCTGGGCAGACCTGCTCAAACCTCTGAGGTCCGGGAATTCTATCTGGAGGCAGCGAAGACACAGCATCAGAGGATTGTCAACTTGCTCTCCCCCCCACTCCTCTTCTAATATCTCAACGCCTATAATCAGCTTGAAGAAGCTAATGATGAGTCAGCGCCCCTATTCCCTGGGCTTGGGGACTAAGGTGGTAAATGTTGGGCTGTCTCTCTAGGGAAAAGTAGTGGTTTTGTCGGAATAGAGAGGATTAGCTAGGGTTTATTGCATAGCCATAACCTATTAGTAGAAATCTGTATAATTAATATCAAGATGAAGATATAAATTCTTAAATGGCACCAATTTACTTTGTTTACAAATTTTAAGGTTTTCATTGGCATGAGCTTCTTAGTGATATAAGAGTGAGATGAATATTGTTACTCCCATAGGCATTGTACCATTATAACACATTTAGGAATACAAAGCTTAGACCCAGTCCTTCTTTAACTTTTTTAACTGATTTGAGATGGTCAGCCTGTGAGTTAAGGGACTATAGCAAATTCATGGCTTGGAGTTTACTATAAGGGTGTTCTCTATGTTTTATTTAGAAATAGCTGAGTGGAGTTAACAGGCAACAGTCCAGATTACCTTACATGGATAGCTGGTTTTCAAAACATCAGAAATCCTTAGAATTGATTTGACAAACATTTCAGTACTAATGTTCATTTTCATTAGAGACCTGTCTGCTCCGGACAGCTTCCTATATTGAATTCTAAGAAGAAATTGAGCATCCTTGGTGTTACTCCAGTTGTGGTGAGACAGCCACTAGGCAAGAATTGCCACTTTCCTCCTACAGACAAATTACTGTCCAGAAAAGGACACACTTGCAGAATAGTCGACTGATTATATCTGCCTAGACAGAGTAATCAGCCCTTAATAATTCTGCAGCACTAAGGTCTGTCAGATGATCCTGGGCCAGAAGGTGGAAGAACAGATGCTCCAACGTTTTGAAGTAGAGGGAGTGTCCAGGTGTTCAGAGGTCTCTATAAATTGGCTAAGTTTTAGAAACTATGATTTGTGCTTCCCACAATTATAGTTAACTCAGTCATTCTGGACTTCTGATGGGGTTGAAAACATATAGCTATTGACCTTAAGAGAAAAGACTTGAGTGGATGGTCGTCAGCTGACATTCATCCTAAAGCCAGGTTCAGAACTACATGTTTTAGTTAGAATAGATGACAGAGGAGCTGGTTAGTCAACAAAAGGATGGACTGGGTATTAGGACTATCCTGTACCTCACTGGTACAAATTGGCATAATTATTCTCTAATTGAATTTTGAGAGAAAAGTTTCATTTTAACAGGAAGGGTGATGTGTAGGAGGAGCTAAGGTAGGAGGAGCACTGAGAGGAAGAAAAGGAGTAAGAAGAGGAGAAGAAGAAAGAGAGGAGAAGCTAAGTGAAGAAAGAGAGAAAGAGGGGGGAGACAGGGAGGCAGAGGTTCAAGTATCTCCACCAGTCAAAGATAGTTGTTATATCTAGGTTGGTCAGTGGGTTACACCTCTGATTGAACAATTCCAAACTTATAAAGCATATGATTAACATTATTTTTAAAAAATGTATAAATGCAAAAAGGAAAAGGGGGCATGGGATAGGGGTTTCCTAAGGGGGGTGGGGGGGAATGGGGAAAGGGGATGCCATCTGAAGTGTAAATAAAATATCTAATAAAAAAAAGAAAAAAGAAAAGGAAAAAAATTTAAAAAAAGAGTATTTAACTACCTCATAATAAATTATGCCCTCACTCCCCTTGAATTTAAAAAAAAAAAGAATTGATATAGAATTTTGATGGGGATTGCATTGAATCTGTAAATTACTTCTGGCATTTTTACTATATTAATTCAGCCAATCCATGACCATGGGAGATCTTTTCATCTTCTGAGATCTTCTTCGATATTTTTCTTCAGAGACATTCATTTCTTGTCATACAGATCTTTCACTTGCTTGGTTAGATTCACCCAAAGTATTTTATATTATTTGTAACTATTGCGAAGGGTGTCATTTCCCTAATTTCTTTCTCAGCCTGTTTATCCTTCAAGTAAAGAAAAACTACTGATTTGTTTGAGTTGAAGTTATATCCAGCCACTTTGCTGAAGTTGTTTATCAGGTTTAGGAGTTCTCTGTGGAAGTTTTAGGGTCACTATCATATATATATATATATATATAATCATATGATCTGCAAATAGTAAAATTTTGATTTCTTCCTTTCCTATTTGTATCCCTTTGACTTCCTTTTGTTGTCTAATTGCCCTGGCTAGGTCTTCTAGTACTATATTGAATAAGTAGGGTGAGAGTGGGCAGCCTTGTCTAGTGCCTTATTTCAGTGAGCTTGCTTCAAGGTTCTCTCCATTTAGTTTGATGTTGGCTACTGGCTTGCTGTATATTGCTTTTACTATGTTTAGATATGGGCCTTGAATTCCTGATCTTTCCAAGACTTTTACCATGAAGTGATATTGAATTTTGTCAAATGCTTTCTCAGCATCTAGTGAGATGATCATGTGGGGTTTTTTTCTTTTAGTTTGTTTATGTAGTGGATTACATTGATGGATTTTTGAATATTGAACCATCCCTGTATTCCTGGGATAAAACCTACTTGATCATGATGGATGATTGTTATGATGTGTTCTTGGAATCTGTTTGTGAGAAATTTTTGAGTATTTTTGCATCAATATTCATAAGAAAAATTGGTCTGTAGTTCTCTTTCTTTGTTGGGTCTTTGTGAGGTTTAGGTATGAGCGTAATTGTAGCTTCATCAAACAAATTGGGTATTGTTCCTTCTGTTTCTATTCTGTGGAATAGTTTGAAAAGAATTGGTATTAGGTCTTCCTGTAAAGTCTGATAGAATTCTGCACTAAACCATTTGGTCCTGAACTATATTTGGTGGAGAGTACTTTTAATGACTGCTTCTATTTCTTTAGGGTTATGGGACTGTTTAAATAGTTTTTCTGCTCCTGATTTAATTTTGGTACCTAGTATCTGTCAGATTTTCCAATTTTGTTGAGTATAGGCCTTTGTAGTAGGATCTGACAATTTTTTTTAATTTCCTCAGTTTCTGTTGTTATGTCTCCCTTTTCAGTTCTGATTTTATTAATTTGAATACTGTCTCTGTGCCCTTTGGTTAGTCTGGTTAAGTGTTTATCTATCTTTTTTATTTTCTCAAAGAACCAGCTCCTGGTTTTCTTGATATTTTGTATAGTTTTTTCTGTTTCTACTTGGTTGATTTCAGCCCTGAGTCTGATTATTTCCTGGCATCTACTCCTCTTGGGTGTATTTGCTTCTTTTTGTTCTAAAGCGTTCAGGTGTTCTGTCAAGTTGTTAGTGTATGCTCTCTCAAGTTTCTTTTTGTAGGCACTTAGAGCTATGAGTTTTCCTCTTAGTACTGCTTTCATGGAGTCCCACAAGTTTTGGTATGATGTGTCCTCATTTTCGTTAAATTCTAAAAAGTCTTTTTTTTTTGTTTGTTTTTTTGTTTTGTTTTGTTTTGTTTTGTTTTTCAAGACAGGGTTTCTCTGTGTAGCCCTGGCTGTCCTGAAACACACTCTGTAGACCAGGCTGGCCTCAAACTCAATTTCTTTCTTTATTTCTTCCTTGACAAAGTCATCATTGAGTAGAGCTTGGTTTACTTTCCACGTGTATGTGGGCTTTTCATTGCTTTTGTCATTATTAAAGACCAGCCTTAGCCCATGGTGGTCTAATAGGGTACAAGGAATTATTTTAATCTTTTTGTATCTGTTGAGGCCTGTTTTGTGACCAATTATATGGCCTATTTTGGAGAAGGTACCATGAGGTGCTGAGAAAAAGCTATGTTCTTTTGTCTTAGGATGAAATGTTCTATAGATATCAGTTAAATCCATTTGGTTCATAACTTCTTTTTGTTTCATTGTGTCTCTGTTTAGTTTTTTTTTTCCATGATCTGTCCATTGCTGAAAATAGGGTGTTGAAATCCCCCACTATTATTGTGTGAGGTGCAATGTATACTTTGAGCTTTAGCAAAGTTTCTATTATGTATGTGGGTGCCCTTTCATTTGGGGCATAGATGTTCAGAATTGAGAGTTCCTCTTGGTTCATTTTTCCTTTGATAAATATGAAGTGTCCTTCCTTATCTTTTTTTTATTACTTCTGGTTGAAAATCAACTTTATTTGATATTAGAATTGCTACTCCAGCTTCTTTCTTGAGACCATTTGCTTGGAAGATTGTTTTCCATCCTTTTAATCTGAGATAGTGTCTGTCTTTTTCACAAAGGTGCATTTCCTATCTGCCGCAAAATTCTTGGTCCTGTTTATGTATTCAGTCTGATAGTCTATGTCTTTTTATTGGAGAATTGAGTCCATTGGTGTTAAGAGATATTAAGGAAAAATGATTGTTTCTTCCTGTTATTTTTGTTAGTAGAGATGGAATTATGTTTGTGTAGCAATCTTCTTTTGGGGTTATTGGAAGATTACTTTCTTGCTTTTTCTAGGTTGTAGTTTCCCTCCTTGTGTTGGAGTTTTCCATCAATTATCCTTTGAAGTGCTGGATTTGTGGGAAGATATTGTGTAAATTTGGTTTTGTCATGGAATATGGTTTCTCCATCTATAGTGATTGAGAGTTTTGCTGGGTATAGTAGTCTGGGCTAGCATTTGTGTTCTCTTAGGGTCTGTAGGATCTTAGGGTCCAGGATCTTCTCTTAGGGTCCAGGATCTTCTGGCTTTTATAGTCTCTGGTGAGAATTCTGGTGCAATTCTTATGGGTCTGCCTTTATATGTTACTTTGCCTTTTTTCCTTACTGCTTTAAGTATTTTTTCTTTGTTTTGCACATTTAATATTTTGATTATTATGTGACAGGAGGTATTTTTTCTGGTCTAGTCTATTTGAAGTTCTGTAGGCTTCTTGTATATTTATGGACATCTTTTTCTGTAGGTCGGGGAAGTTTTTCTGTATAATTTTGTTGAAGATATTTACTGGCTCTTTAAGTTGGGAGTCTTCACCTTCATCTATACCTATTATCATTAGGTTTGGCCTTCTCATTGTGTCCTGGATTCCCTGGATGTTTTGAGTTAGTAGCTTTTTGCATTTTGCATTTTCTTTGACAGTTGTGTCAATGTTTTCCATGATATCTTCTGCACATGAAATTCTCTCTTCTATCTCTTGTATTCTGTTGATGATACTTGTGTCTATGACTCCTGATCTTTTTCCCAGGTTTTCTATCTCCAGGGTAGTCTCCCTTTGAGATTTCTTTATTGTTTCTACTTCTACTTTTAGATTCTGGATGGTTTTGTTTAATTTCTTCATCTGTTTGGTTGTATTTTCTTGCAATTCTTTAAGGGATTTTTGTGTTTCCTCTTTAAGGGCTTCTACCTCTTTACCTGTGTTCTCAAATTCTTTGAGAGTGTTATTTGTGTCCTTCTTAAAGTCCTTTCATCATCATTAGAAGTGATTTTAATTTTGAATCCTGATTTTCCAGTGTGATGGGGTGTTCAGGGCTTGCTATGGTGGGCGAATTGGGTTCTGATGATGCCAAGTAACTTTGGTGTCTGTTGCTTACATTCTTATGCTTGCCCTTTGCCATCTGGTTAACTCTAGTGCTACCTGCACTCACTGTCTCTGACTGAAGCCTGTCTTTCCAGTTATCTTGCTTGTGTCTGAACTCCTCGGGATTCAGATGTCTCTGTGATCTTTTAATCCTGAGCTCCAGCTGCTCTGAGTACAGTGGCTCCTCTAGGATGTCTCACAATATGGTGTTCCTCAGTAGCAGACCAGCTAGGTGTCTGCTACTCTGAGTGTAGTGGCGCTTCTAGGATGTCTCAAGATATGTTGTCCACCGCTCTGAGTGCAGTGGCTCCTCTAGGATGTTTTGTGATATGGTGTCTTCATGGGAGCAGACAAGCTGGGTGTGTGCCCCAGCCACAAGGCCCAGGAGAGGGGAAGAAGGGGAGTGGTATTCCACAGGGGCAGGGTTTGGGTGCCTGGTAGGTCCTGAGCCTTCCCTGCTCCCAGTTGTAGCTCTGGGGTGTAGGGCAGTGGGCGACTGTTCTTACCTGCTGCTCTGAGTTCAATGGCCCCTCTAGGATGTCTCGGGATATAGTGTTCACATGGGAGCAGACCAACTGGGTGTCTGCTCCAGCCACCAGGACCAGGTGAGGGGGCACGTTCTATTCTTGATTCTAACCTCATTATATCTCTCTGGCAAAACAACTTTGTCTTAAAACTTTCTTCCATTTCCAATGGAGGAGTTAGAAAGAAGACTGAAGAAGCTGAAGGAGTTTGCAGCCCCATGGAAAGAGCAACAATACCAACCAACCAGAACTTCCAGGTTCTAAACCACCAGCCTGGGAGCACATAGGGGGTGTCTCATGACTCCATCTACATAGGGGAAGATGGCCTTGTCAGGCATGTGTGGGAAAGGAGGTCCTTGGTCCTGTAAAGGCTGGATGCCTCACTGTGGGGGAATTCAAGGGTGGGGGATGACAGTGGGCAAGTGGGTGGGGGTACATCCTTATAGAAGCAGGAGGAAGGGGATGGGATAGGGAGTTTCTGGGTGGGGGGAATTGGGAAAAGAGATAACATCTGAAATGTAAATAAAATATCCAATAAAAATTCATTAAAAAATCTTTCTTCCAATTATTATTTGAATCACATCAGGAATTTTGTAAAATAATTTACTCACCTAAATAGTATTAACTCATGAAGATTCATATTTATGTGGATCTGCAGGAAATTTGCTTAATAGGGTGGGCAATGCCCAGGAATCCTTAAGCTATATAATAGGAACAGGAAAATCATATCAGCTGCAAGAATCAATCCTGAGATGAAGTCTTTTGATATTCTGCCACTCAGAGCTCATCCATCCAAGACCATGCAAAAATGATGGGCCATCTCCAAGAAAGTCACTGGCTAGCCTTAGCCTTTCCTAGATGGCTCCTGACAATCTATATCATCTATGAACTATTAGGATGTATGATAAGACCAGTGTTGATTATCCAAAGCTACAGCATCTCCCTGACACAGAAGATGATGAGAACATGAGAAACAGAAGGAGTACTGCTGAGAATCCAGTGTTAACACTGTCACAAAAGCTAGAGATATCAAACCAGAACAATGATTCATCGCAATGAACATTTGCAAGACAAGTATGGACACAGAGATATACCATGGGACACACTCTGACATAATATCATTTTCAAAATGAGATGATTTTATGGGTTTTTTTTAATGTTGTTTACATTGGTTTGGTTTAGCTTTTTTGTTTGTATGTGTGGATTTTTCCCCCTGGGGGCATTGCAAGGGTGGAGCACAGATTCAACCTGGTGGGTAGATGAGCAGAACTGGAATGAATGGTGAGAAATTCACAAAGAATAAATAAAAAGGTTTTTAAAAAATAAAATAAAGACAAGCATCCCTGGCATGGCTTCCTCTGGGGTTTTTGGATTTGCTTTCCATGAAGATGTAAAGCTTCTTACTTGATACTGTGTGCCATCTTATGCCTGTTCACACAAAAATCACGGAAACAGAAGTCATTCGTCTCAAAAGAGATTGGGGGAGAAAAACTGTTCAAGAAAGCAAGATATTCTGCTAGTAATGACAAAATTATAGAAAATAATAATATAGGATGAAGGAATGGGAGAAAATACTTTAGCTGTATGGTTATATCTATGTTTGGGACAATTTTTCCTTTAGAACAAAGACCACTAAACCAACAGAGAATAAGTTCATGGTGATGGGAAGTGAGTATTTTAGGAGTGGATACATAGAGCTAATGGTCAGATCTTTTCCCCTTCAGTCCTGGACCTATGAATACTCCATATAGGCAGTACCACAAAGTAGAAGCATATACAACTTCTCAATGTGCATCTCTCTAGCCCAGAAAAGTACTGACATCTATGTGATGCTATAACTGATTCACCAAAAGGCCAAACCACCTAACTCATGGACGGTGAAAAATATGCAAAGGTCTCTTAATTTACCCACCTTGTACAGCCACACAGGTACTCTCTGATCCTAAAGATACCAATAAGTTAGCGGCTTCCTCGTTAATTTTTTTTTTAAATCGATAGACTTTGTGACTGAATAACATTACATCTATATATACATCATATTTTCTTTACTTGTTGCACATCTCACTAGTTGCTGTGCACCACATCTTTTATATCTCCTTGGACAACGATTGGTACCTAAACTGATTCTATTTATCTTAGCTATTATAAACAGTGTTGTCATAGTCTTTATTATGTGAATTGCATTTCCTTTGGTTGAATAATATTTATCTATAATATAATTTATATAAGATTTAAAACTAGAAGTGGGATTTTTGGATCATATGGTATATCTATTTGTAGTTTGATTGTGGAACTTTCATTCTGTTCTTCATAACAACCATGTATGAGAGTCCCCTTTTCTTCATATCTTTGCCAACATTCGAGAAATCCTGCTATTTTCAGCAAATGGATAAAATAGGAAAATATTATGTTAAATAAAATAAGCAAGGAACAGAAAGACATGAACCATATGTTCTTTTTCATATATGGAAGCTAAATAAAGCTGACCTGAATTTAGAAAAAAAAAAAAGAAAGAAAGAAAAATATGCAAAGGTCAGTAATTTCCAGTGTGGGCCCATCAACACATTTTATTTGCTATAAATAAGCTGCTTAACAAGAAGGAATTATGGGTAATTCAAGTGTTAGTGGTTTTGCCAGCAGCTTCATTTGCCTATAAAGAAAAATCACACCCAGTATGGAGGTCTCAGCCAATAACAACAAGGCTCTGGGCCTTCCATGATGGAACTGGCTCAATGTGATCAACAGTAATGATATAATTTTTTGACTCTATCTTCCAAAATTTCTCCTAAGACTGAAATTTTATTTGATAGATAACATATTTGTCAATAATAACTGTTTAGAAGCTGAAGAGATGGTGTGTTAGTGAAAGTCACTTGCTGCTTTGGCAGGCAGTCTGGGTTCTGTTCCCATCATGCACACCTACCTACAGCACAAGTCTTGGGTGATCTGACTCCCTTTTCTGGCTTCCACATGCACCAGACACTTGGATGCTTGCATGTATACATGCAGACACACCAAATACAGATAACAAATAAATAAAACAAAGTAACTGTGTTGTGAGCATTGGTATGAAATTTGAGAAGTTTCCTGTTAGAGCCTGGTGGAGTAGAGGCAAAGATAACTGGGCCTTTGTTGCTGAATCAGAGGTTATCCTTCCTTTCTGACTCAATACATCTTAAAGTCTTTGTCTACCCAGCCACACACTGGTTCTTGAGTATTGGTTATCTGATAAATGATGTGTAGTTGAAATAAAGGAGTGGAAATTGAAGGAATTCTTTTTTCTTAATCATTAATTCTACCAACTTCTCCTGGTAATCTGCTCTGTCAGAAGAAAAAAATATTAACATTTAACTTGCAGCCATCTGCTGCCTCAAGACAAACAGTAGGGTGTTACCAGGCTTTGCACAAAATGCTAGAAATAGCAGGCTTTCTCTAAAAGATTATGAAGGTCACTAAACTTTGTCCCAAGCTCTCTTTTTGGGGACAATGACACCAGCCCCTTGTGAAGATTTCCACCCCTCTAGAGTGTGGATTATATTCTTCTTGAAGATAGTGTTCATTAAACTACTGACAGGAGATTCTGGATGCAGAAAAAGAATGCTAACATGAATAGAACCAATCTGTGTGTGAATAGGAGAATATTTTGTGTTTCTACAGCAGACTGCATAATTGTGGTGGTTGTTGTTCAGACAGTCTTGGTGAACTGAGACTGACATAAAACTCAGAAGATAGCTGAGGTTTGAAGTAATTCTCCTAATTCTATCTACTGAATCTTGAGTGTAGTAATAATGTTGGCTTTCTGCTTTGCTCCCATGATGTCGTTCTACCAGACACCTCCCAGTCACTCATTGGATTCACAAATGAAACACACACTGGCTATTTATTGATAAATCAAAAACCAATTAGGAACAAGTTCCATTAGTTTTTGGAGATGTAGATTCCCAGTTTTGAGGGCCAAATTAATTCAAAGTATTAGAACTGATCCCCAACACCCGGAATTACTGGCTGGTTTTATACAGTAGTGATAATTGAACCCAGGACATCATTACATGCTGAGAAAACAGTATCCTCACCAATGGCTGAAAAAATGTTTAAGAGAGAAAAGGAAAGTGTTCTCTGTGATTGTGTTTTTCCTGAAGCATCTGTTGTACATCAGCCTCTGAGAAACCATCACTCTAGTGGAATATGCAGTTTTGCAACAGACAGAAGAGCTAAGTGTGTCGGGTAAGCCCAGCAGCATATCAAGATGATGAATCTCTGGGCAGGCTTTCTTTAAAAAAACAAATGCTTGTCTTGAGGTGGTTGGAATGACAAGTCAACTCCAAACATACCTTCTGAAGTGATAGCAGTTCTGGCTTTAACAGTAATATTTGCTTGTGCAGCTGAATTTAAGAATTCAGCAGGGGGAATTAAAGAAAAAAAATGTCTAAGGTGTCTCCATGAAGTCACCTTAACAGCATGAGACCTGAAACAGCAGGACTGACTTACTTTCTTACTGTGTGCTTGGATGACCACAAGATGGCGCACAGTATCCAATAAGTTGTTTTGCATTTGCTTGCAAAACAAATTTAAAGGCCCTGGAGCCAGCCATGCAAGAGGTTTTGGTTTTCAGTGTTTGACACCTCCATCTCCTACCAGATTCAAGTAGAACTTCGGCTTTTACATGAATACATTCTCTTTATTAAAGTACCCTGAATCCAGACAACAGGAAGGAAAAAAAAAAAAAACTCAAGTTTAACATATCTATCTTTTAAAAATACTTACACATAAGTATTCCACCCATCATCATGTACCCAAAAGATTCTAAAACCTAGTATACACATGCTCATCCATGCTTACTACTGCTGTATTCACAGTAGAAAGTGAATTAATTCATCTTATCTATATGGAACAACAATTGGTTTTAAAAAGAGACCATGAAATTGAAAACAGAAAAAAAAAAAAAAAAAAAAAAAAAAAAAAACAAGAAAGAGTATACAGAAAGATTTGAATAAAGGAAGATGAAGAAGTAAATAATATGATTATGTTATAATCTCAAACAATAAAGAGAGGAAGGAAAATGTGTGGAAGGAACTGTGGAGAGATAGAAGTAGTAGAAGGTACATACACACACACCGAATGATAAAACAAAATTCTTTAATTTTCTTTCTTATTGACTTTTTCTCACTATCAAAAGAGATACTTGAAATCTTATTTTTGGGGATGTTGGAGGTCTTTACTACAGCAGTTCCATTACACTGGCTTACAGTATTTTTTTATTATTGGATATTATGTTTACATTTCAGATTTTATCCCCTCACCCCATTTCCCCCACCACCCAGGAACCCCATATCCCATCCTGCCTCCTCCTGCCTCTTCAAGGGTATGCCTCCACCTATCCCCCACTCCCACCTCCCCAACCTCAAATTCCTCCCCGCTCAGTGTTCAGCCTTCATGGGACCAAGGATCACCTCTCCCTCCCATGCCCAACAAGGCCATCCTCCCCTAGGTATACAGCTAGAGTGATGGGTCCCTCCCTATGTGCTCCCAGGCTGGTGGTTTAGACCCTGGGGAGCTCTGGTTGGTTGTAACTATTGCTCTCCTCTTGGAGCCACCAACCCTTTCAGCTCCTTCAGTCCTCTAACTTCTCCATTGAGAACCCTTGGTCAGATCAATGGGTAGCTTTGAGCATCCGCCTCTGGAAATGTCAGACTCTGGCAGACCTCCAAGGAGACAGCTACATCAGGCTCCTGTCAGCATGCACTTCCTGACATCCATATCAGGGTCTATGTTTGGTGACTGCACATGGGACAGATACCAAGATAGAATGGTCTCCAGACGGCCCCTCCTTGAGTTTCTGTTCCACACATTGTCTCCATATTTGCTCCCTTGAGCATTATGTCACTCCTTCCAAGTAGGACCAAGGAATCCACACTTGGTCTTTTTCCTTCATGAGCTTCATGTGGTCTGTTAGTTGAATCTTGGCTATTTCAAGCTTTTGGGCTAATATCCGCTTATCAGGGAGTAAATACAAAGAATTCTCAACTGAGGAAATTTTTTGTATTTTGTGATTGGGTTACCTCACTCAGGAAGATATTTTCTAGTTCCATCCATTTACCTAAGAATTTCATGAAGTCATTGTTTTAAGTGGCTGAGTAGTACTCCATTGGGTGGGTAAATGTACCACATTTTTTGTATCCATTCCTCTGTTGAAGGACGTCTGGGTTCTTTCCAGCTTCTGGCTATTATAAATAAGGCTGCTATGAACATAATGGAGCATATGTCCTTGTTATATGTTGGAGCATCTTCTGGATATATGCCCAGGAGTGGTATAGCTGGGTCCTCAGGTAATGCTAAGTACAATTTTCTGATTTCCAGAGTGGTTGTACCAGCTTGCATTCCCACCATCAATGGAGGAGTGTTCCTCTTTCTCCACATCCTTGCCAGCATCTACCATCACCTGAGTTTTTAATCTTAGCCATTCTGACTGATATGAGGTTGTATCTCAGGGTTGTTTTGATTTGCATTTCCCAGATGACTAAGGATGTTGAGCATTTCTTAAGGTGCTTCTCGGCCATTCGAATTTCCTCAGTTGAGAATTCTTTGTTTAGCTCTGTACTCCATTTTTTAATAGAGTTTTTTGGTTGTCTGGAATATAATTTCTTGAGTTCTTTGTATATATTGGATATTAGCACTCTATAGCATCTAGGATTGGTAATGATCTTTTCCCAATCTGTTGGTTGCTCTTTTGTCTTATTGACAGTGTCTTTTGCCTTACAGAAGCTTTGCAATTTGATGAGGTCCCATTTGTCGATTCTTGATCTTAGAGCATAAGCCATTGGTGTTCTGTTCAGGAACTTTTCCACTGTGCCTAAGTATTCGAGGGTCTTCGCCACCTTCTCTTCTAAAAGTTTCAGTGTATCTGGTTTTATGTGAAGGTCCTTTATCCACTTGGACTTGAGCTTTGTACAAGGGGATAAGAATGGATTGATTTGCATTCTTCTACATGCTGACCTCCAGTTGAACCAGCACCACTTGTTGAAAATGCTGATCTTTTTCCACTGGATGGTTTTAGCTCCTTTGTCAAAGTTCAAGTGACCATAGATGTGTGGGTTCATTTCTGGATCTTCAATTCTACTCCACTGATTTTCCTGCCTGTCTCTGTACCAATACCATGCAGTTTTTATCACTATTGCTCTGTGGTAGTTTGAGGTCAGAGATGGTGATTCCCCCAGAAGTTCTTTTATTGTTGCAAATGGTTCTCGCTATCCTGGGTTTTTTGTTATTCCAAATAAATTTGCAAATTGGTCTTTATATCTCTATGAAGAATTGATTTGGAATTTTGATGGGGATTGCATTGAATCTATAGATTGCTTTTGGCAAGATGGCCATTTTTACTAAGTAATTCTGGCCAATCCATGACCATGGGAGATCTTTCCATCTTCTGAGATTTTCTTTAACTTCTTTCTTCAGAGACTTGAAGTTCTTGTCATACAGATTTTTCACCTACTTGATTAGATTCACTACAAGATATTTTATATTATTTGTGACTATTGTGAAGGGTGTCATTTCCCTAATTTCTTTCTCGGCCTGTTTATCTTTTGAGTACAGGAATGCTACTGATTTGTTTGGGTTGATTTTATATCCAGCCACTTTGCTGAAATTGTTTATCAGGTTTAGGAGTTCTCTGGTAGAAGTTTTAGGGTCACTTAAGTATGCTATCATATCATCTCCAAATAGTGAAATTTTGATTTCTTCTTTTCTTCTTTGTATCCCTTTGACTTCCTTTTGTTGTCTAATTGCTCTGGCTAGGACTTCCAGTACTATATTGAATAAGTAGGGTGAGCCTTGTCTAGTCTCTGATCTTAGTGGGATTGCTTCAAGTTTCTCTCCATTTAGTTTGATGTTGGCTACTGGTTTGCTATATATTGCTTTTACTATGTTTAGGTATGGGCCTTGAATTCCTGATCTTTCCAAGACTCTTAACATGAAGGGATGTTGAATTTTGTCAAATGCGTTCTCAGCATCTAGTGAGATGATCATGTGGTTTTTTCTTTGAGTTTATTTATGTAGTGAATTATATTGATGGATTTCCGAATATTGAACCATCTCTGCATTCCTGGGATAAAGCCTACTTAATCATGATGGATGGTTGTTTTAATGTGTTCTTGGATCAGTTTGCAAGAATTTTATTGAGTATTTTTGCATCAATATTCATAAGAAAGATTGGTCTGTAGTTCTCTTTTTTGTTGGGTCTTTGTGAGGTTTGGGTATGAGCCTAATTGTAGCTTCATAGAACAAATTGGGTAGTGTTTTTTCTGTTTCTATTATGTGGAATCGTTTGAAGAGAATTGGTATTAGGTCTTCCTTGAAGGTCTGATAGAATTCTGTACTAAAACCATCTGGTACAAGACTTTTTTGGTGGGGAATACTTTTAATGACTGCTTCTATTTCTTAAGGGTTATGGGACTGTTTAGATGGTTTATCTGCTCCTCATTTAACTTTGGTACCTGGTATCTGTGGAAAAAATTGTCCATTTCATCCAGATTATCCAATTTTGTTGAGTACAGGCCTTTGTAGTAGGATCTGAAAATTTTTTTAATTTCCTCAGTTTCTGTTGTTATGTCTCCCTTTACAGTTCTGACTTTATTCATTTGAATACTGTCTCTGTGTCCTTTGATTAGTCTGGCTAAGGCTTTATCTATCTTGTTGATTTTCTCAAAGAACCAGCTCCTGGTTTTGTTGATATTTTGTATAGTTTTTTCTGATTCCACTTGGTTGATTTCAGCTCTGGGTTTGATTATTTCCTGCTGTCTACTCCTCTTGGGTGTATTTGCTTCTTTTTGTTCTAAAGCTTTCAGGTGTGCTGTCAAGTTGTTAGTGTATGCGCTCTCCAGTTTTTTTTTTTAAGCACTTAGAGCTATGAGTTTTCCTCTTAGTACTGCTTTCATGGAGTCCCACAAGTTTTGGTATGATGTGTCCTCATTTTCATTAAATTCTGAAAAGTCTTTAATTTCTTTCTTTACTTCTTCTTTGACCAAGTCATCATTGAGTAGAGCATTGTTCAGTTTCCATGTGTATGTGGGCATTCCATTGTTTTTGTCATTATTAAAGACCAGCCTTAGCCCATGGTGGTCTGATAGGGTACAAGGAATTATTTCAATCTTTTTGTATCTGTTGAGACCTGTTTTGTGACCAATTATATGGTCTATTTTGGAGAAGGTACCATGAGGTGCTGAGAAAAAGATATATTCTTTTGTTTTAGGGTGAAATGTTTTATAGATATCAGTTAAATTCATTTGGTTCATAACTTCTGTTAGTTTCATTGTGTCTCTGTTTAGTTTCTGTTTCCATGATCTGTCCATTGCTGAGAGTAGGATGTTGAAATCCCCCACTATTATTGTGTGAGGTGCAATGTATGATTTAGGCTTTAGTAAAGTTTCTATTATGTATGTTGGTGCCCTTTCATTTGGGGCATAGATGTTCAGAATTGAGAGTTCTTCTTGGTACATTTTTTCCTTTGATGAATATAATGTGTCCTTCCTTATATTTTTTATTACTTCTGGTTGAAATCAATTTTGTTTGATATTAGAATTGCTACTCCAGTTTGTTTCTTAGGACCATTTGCTTGGAAGATTGTTTTCCATCCTTTTACTCTGGGGTAATGTCCAACTTTCTCACAGAGGTGCATTTCCTGTATGCAGCAAAATTCTGGGACCTGTTTATGTATCCAGTCTGATAGTCTAGGTTTTTTTATTGGAGAATTGATTCTATTGATATTAAGAGGTATTAAGGAAAAATGATTGTTGCTTCCTGTTATTTTTGTTATTAGAGGTGGAATTTTGTTTGTGTAACTGTCTTCTTTTGGGGTTGTTGGAAGACTGCTTTCTTGCTTTTTCTAGGTTTTAGTTTCCCTCCTTGTGTTGGAGTTTTCCATCAATTATCCTTTGAAGTGCTGGATTTGTGGGAAGATATTGTGTAAATTTGGTTTTGTCGTGGAATATTTTGGTTTGTCCATCTATAGTGATTGAGAGTTTTGCTGGGTATAGTAGTTTGGGCTGCCATTTGTAATCTGTTAGTTTCTGTATAGTATCAGTCCAGGATCTTCTGGCTTTTATAGGCTCTGGTGAGAATTCTGGTGTAATTCTTATAGGTCTGCCTTTATATGTTACTTTGCCTTTTTCCCTTACTGCTTTTAGTGTCTTTTCTTTGTTTTGTATATTTGATGTTTTGATTATTATGTGACGGGAGGTATTTCTTTTTTTGGTCTAGTCTATTTGGGGTTCTGTGGACTTCTTGTGTATTTAAGGACATCTGTTTCATTAGGTTAGGAAAGTTTTCCTCTCTGATTTTGTTGAAGATATTTACTGGCCCTTTAAGTTGGGAGTCTTCACTCTCATCTGTACCTATTATCCTTAGGTTTGGTCTTCTCATTGTGTCCTGGATTTCCTGGATGTTTTGGGTTAGTAGCTTTTTGTATTTTGCATTTTCTTTGACAGTTGTGTCAATGTTTTCCATGGTATCTTCTGCACATGAGATTCTCTCTTCTATCTCTTGTATTCTGTTGGCGATGCTTGCGTCTATGACTCCTGATCTTTTTCCTAGGTTTTCTATCTCCAGGGTAGTCTCCCTTTGTGATTTCTTTATTGTTTCTACTTCCATTTTTAGATCCTGGATGGTTTTGTTTAATTTCTTCACCTGTTTGATTGTGTTTTCCTGCAATTATTTAAGGGTTTCTACCTGTTTACCTGTGTTGTCCTCAAATTCTTTGGGAGTATTGTTTATGTCCTTTTTAAAGTCCTCTATCATCATAATGAGAAGTGATTTTAATTCTGAATCCTGCTTTTCCGATGTGATGTGGTGTTCAGGACTTGCTATAGTAGGAGAACTGGGTTCTGGTGATGCCAAGTAACTTGTTTCTGTTGTTTACATTCTTGTGCTTGCCTTTGCCATTTGCTTAGCTCTAGTGCTACCTGCACTCACTGGTTCTGACTGGAGCCTGCCTTTCCAGTTATCTTGGTTGTGTCAGAACTCCTCAGGGTCCAGATGTCTCTGTGATCCTGAGCTCCAGCTGTTCTGGGTACTGTGGCTCCTCTAGGATAACTTATGATATTGTGTCTCCAAGGTAGTAGACCAGCTAGGTGTTTGCTGCTCTGAGTGTAGTCGCTCCTCTAGGATGTCTCAGAATATGGTGTCTGCTGCTCTGAGTTCAGTGGCTCCTCTAGAATGCCTTGGGATATGGTGTCCCCTGCTCTGAGGTCAGTGGCCTCTCTAGGATGTCTCCTGATACGGTTTCCACAGCGGACCAGACCAGCTGGGTATCTGCTTCAGCCACAGGTATCCGGGTGAGGGGTGGAAAGGGAGTGGTATTCCACAGGGCAGGGTTTGGGTGCCTGGTGTGTCTTGCGGGCTCCCTGCTGCCAGTTGTGGTGAATGATCTTACCTGCATCTCTGAGGTCAGTGGTCTCTCTAGGATGTCTCCTGATGCATTTTGTACATGGAAGCAGACCAGCTGGGTGTCTGCTCCAGCCATTGGGAGTATTTCTTATTAGTTAAGAAATAGTGGAGAGTCCCATCTCTCAGCCTTGGTTTTACCATTTGTTATTAAAATTATGTCCTGGTGGACAACATAAGCAGTTTTTCTATCCTCACTTCAGGTCCCAAAGACAAACCCAGTTCTTGTCTCTCACTTTGGAGAACCAGTGAGTTTATTGAGTAGCTTCATGAATCATAGGTGATGGATTCCTTACAGGATCACAGTCACTCTTTCCCCACCCAACCTCATCTAAAAAGCCTCACCCAGCAGAGCTGAGGAATACTCACTGTTGTATAAATAGAGCCCTTGTCCTGGTTCTTTCAGGCCTCTGTATATTCTAGCTTGTTCCCCAGGCTATGTGAATAGGCACCACACAGTAGGGGAGGCTGGATATTCAAATTTAAATTATGTGCCTTAATCTGACCCTCTATGAAAGGTGTGAACCACCAACAAACTCAGGTGGATGATCCAATGAAAGATGGAGATGCTAAACTCTCCAAGATGGCAGTTGCTTGTCTCAGAGGACCATCACTGGTACCAAGGTTCTAAATGATGTACATGGTGTTTAGATAAACCAAAGACCTGAAGACATAGTCAAATATTTTTTACTATCTCTTTTTTCTTTGTTTCTTTATGTTGTCCATGTTACAGTTTCATTTATTTTTAAATTTTAAAATTATGGACATGTGTACGTTAATTGCTTGTTTCCAGTTCAAACACACTTGCCTACATTTCTCACTTAATGTCACTCCTCTTAATCTCCTTTGTCTCCATATACCCACTTACTTAAATACCTACACACACAAACCCACACACACAGACACAGATGCACACAGACTCACATACATATACACACACATACACAAGTATGATTCTGTTTTTATATATATAATTAAAGAATGCCAATAGAAAGGTAACCTATAATAGATGTACCTCATTTTCATTCACTTAATGTTACTATCTCCAGTTACATCTGTTTCCCTGAAAACCACAACACTTTATTTTAGAGACTGGTCTTGAATCAATCTCTCCTGTTTCTGCCTGCCAAATGCTAAGTTTAGAGGCATGCCCACCAAAAACTTACCTGTTAATAAAAGGGATCTTAATGGTTTATTTTACATACAGTTATTTGTTTGTAAGCGGACAGTATGTGCACATGAGTATAAATGCTTCCTGAGGCCAGTGCCATTGAATCCTCTAGACATGGAATTACTACCAAGTGTAATTTGAGTGGTGTGGGTAATTGGAACTAAACCCGGGTACTCTACTAAAGCAGAAATTTTTATAAACCATTGAGCCATCTCCCCAGCCCCTGAAACAGAACAATTTTAATTTTAATATATACTGTCTTATCTAATCTGTGCAACTATGCATTACTCTTTTCAATCTTTTATTATATTGCTACCTTAGTTTTATCTCAGGCTATATAGGTTTAGTTTTTAAAAGCGCCCAAAAGAACAGCAATAATAACTTTGACTTTTATTTCATTTCCCAAATTCAGGGGACACAGAAGTACCTTCCCTGATTAGTAATGCTCTAGGGCACAACATAAGGTAAGACAAAAGTAGAGTGGAACTGAGGTGGGACAAAAAGCATCCCCCATACCAATCTTCATATTGCAATCATCTCAGTGTCTGCAGGAGGTGAAGCAGAACTGGTAGCTCTATCACTGGTCTGGCCAGAGTCCTCACTCAGCGCTCTCTCAAGACTAGAAGGCAGGGAATGAATCAGTCTCTCTCAGAAGTCCTGGTCCATGAAAACATAGAGTATTAGATTGAGACAACTACTGAAGTAGGCCAATGAGATGGATGGATTAACCAAAATCTTAAGAATTTTGCAACCACCACTAAATAATCTTTCTTTGAACTACACTGTGCCCAAAAGAGTCAAAAGTTGAAAAAGGAACCAACAGATAAAGAAGGAATACACAACTGTCTTAAGGACTCATAATGCATGGCTGGAATTAATAAGGGCTCCTCTGTGGATCTTGACAATGATGAGTCCATAGCAGATGGCAATGATAGACATGGGTATGCTAAAGTCAATAATGAGCGTGATGATCCCTGTAGCTGTTAAGAAGTGATAGCTATGTTTAACTTTTCTTCATCAGTGTTAGCCCAAAATGCAAAGTTGAATGTACAGTTCACATCCCCTCTAGAATCTCTAACTGTAGTCAAGTAAAGGGAAGGAGCAAAGAGAGAATCAGAGCAAAAATCCAGGGTCCAACAAACACCTTCCTAGCTAGGCTCACTGTGTGGTGGTTCTGAGATCAGACTGAATGCAGAACACAAATACAGTGGTCCAAAGCAATGACAGCAATCAGGAAGACACTGATAGGCTTGGTAGGTCCAAATAGGTTTATGTTTACCATAATATGAACAAATTTACATAGGAACCAGTCAACAGGTCTTTTTTTTTTTCATAGTCATTGAGACAAGGAGGAATGGTAGAGTTGTTGTGAAAGAAAAGTCAGCCAAAGCTAACAGATAGTGGTGACAGTCTGTACCATCTTGAATCCAGCTACCCAGATCGCTAGTCCATTGCCCAGCATGCCAAGAAAAGTGATAGAGGCAACCACCATCAAGAGAATCCACAGAACTCTGGAGATGGTAGAATCATATGTGACTCCATCTTACATGACACTTATTTAGAATGTACACCACCTGCCACTATAGGAGAGTCGTTTACCCAGTAATATTTCAAAATTAGCACTTACTGCATGTTTTGGGGGGGTAGTATAGCTCTCTACATTCATCACATTCTTAAAATTATTCTTGGTTAGACTAATTATAAAAAATAACGATAAGCCCACATGTCTCAGCAGTGATACTGAACTAATGGTAAACGAGCAAAATATGAGTGGAAGGTGTTTAGCACTTGAAAGAAATCAATGGACTTAGTAGATTATTCTTCAGTGAAGGCTTTTTTATCAGTTCTCATGATCACAAGAAAAATAATTCAGTGGAAAGATGTCAAAACTTAATCAAAAAGGTTTTTTAGCAAAGTAATGAACTGTACACTCCAGAGGAAGAGTAAAAGGCACAGAGGGAAAGACAAACAGATGCATAGACTCACACAGACAGACAGACAGACAGACAGACAGACAGACAGACAAGAGATAGTCAGTGGGATGACCCAGAGAATGAATAGCAGCCATTGGAGTCTACACTATAGATTTCAAAGATATTTTTGTGAAGATTTATGAGGTGAGTGATGAACATATGGAAATACGATGACCTTTATGGTTCGAACTTGTGGTAGGTCAAAGCTTTGATTTTAGGAGCACTGAATGCTCTTCCAGAGGACTCAAGTTTGATTCCAGTAATTCACGTGGTGACTCACACCATCTGCAACTACAATCCAAAGGGATTCAATGCCCTCTTCTGGCCTCTTCAGGTATCAGACGCAAACATAATGCCCAGTCATGCATAGAGGTAAGACACTTATACATTTAAAAATAACTATTTTGCTTTTAAAACACAAAGATGGTTAGATGCGTAGAAGTCTCAATGGCAAATGGCACTCACTGTTCTTTCAGGGGACAAAACTTCATTTCACAAGCCCATACCAAATAGCTCATAACTACCTAAAACTTTACACAACTAAGTGGACCTCTGGACTTGTGATCCTCTTGTCTCCACCACTAAAGTTCTAGGATTACAGGCATGCACTATCATCACCAGTTTTTTATACAGAACATGGTGAATGTTACATAGTCATTCTGCTAATTGATCTATACCCCAGTCCAGTCATCTTCTTTAATATATTGTGGTAACTAAATGAATTTAAGGTTATCATAGACATGGGAATCCCTAAACTAAAGCAAGTAAGTTTGCAAAGATTGTCACTACAAATCAGCACACACTGGGTTTCTTAAAAATATAGCAACTGATTTTGTCACAGTTCTAGATGCTGGAGGTCCAAAATCACAATGTTGGTTCCAGGGTGTCTCTCTCTCTCTCTCTCTCTCTCTCTCTCTCTCTCTCTCTCTCTCTCTCTCTCTCTCTCTCTCATCAATCTTCTCCTATCTAACTTCTAACATACACATTTCTGTAAGCTTACACCACCCTGGTGTTTCCTTCCTCTCAAAAAGACAGCACTTATATTGGATTACGGCCCCACCTTGATGGCCTCATTTAACTTTAATTAGTTCTTTAAGTACCCCAAATCTGAACAATCACATTCTGATGGAATATGAATTTGGGCTTTAATCTAAGAATAAGACTCCAGTTTCTGCCAGAAGACAAATTTATGTTACAAGTTGATGAGAGAAGAAGATTCTAGAACGGGACCTGAAGGGAAAAGTGAACCTATCATGTGCCTTCATTTCAAAAGCAAGGTCTGAAAGAAAGGCAGGGGATGGCATGAGGTGTGACAGAAACTTCCACCCAGAGAGTCTGTCAGGAGAAAAGACTGTTTTATAAGACCTAGATAATATTTGCTACACTGGAATTTGTGATATGTGCTCTGTATCAGTTATCTTGTCTATTATACTCAAATAGAAATTATATTTGTAACTATTATAACTTTGTATTCACAGGTAAACTGGCTGAGCCTCATAAACCATGATCACAGCCTGCCACCATTTTAACTGATCTTAACCACTGACACTCTCTTTTCTGTCCCACCAACACCAGTTGTACAGCCTGAAAGCTAGGAATAGTTTTCTTGTTTGGTTGGTTAGTTTTGTTTTATTTTGGGTTTTGCCTGAACAACAAGAAAAGAATAAAAGATGTGTGAAGTGATGTGATATCCAACTACTATGTTTTTAAGTGATGCACTGTTGCCATATTTTCTCTGTCCTCATGCTATAAATCTGAGCTGAGGACCCTGAAGCCTGCCAGGTATTAAATATTAACGTTCTCACCCTTAATAGGAAATGTTCAGTTCTGGTTAAATGGCTTATCTTATCACTCAACTAGTGACCTAACTAGGCCCAGTTCTAACTGAGAATTTGCATTGTTCCCAGAGGCAGTCGGTAGAACTCTATTATCTGACAGTAATGATTTGGTATCTCAAGCAGGGATTTTCCCCAACACCACAGATTGGAGTCCCACTTCCCTTGGGTTTTCATAAATTGTGCAACAGAGCCACACAGAGCAGAAGTCCCCCCCACCCAAAGATGTTCCTGATTTTCTTCATTCTCTAAATTGTACCCTGAACACACATGCCTCAGCATTTTTACAGTTGCTGTGTGGTAACCATGGGATGTTGGACAGAAAATAACAAAGCTTCAGTAATAAGGGTGATGGAGTGTGGAGGAGCCAGTTTCTCATCAACCATCTTGAAGAAAAACATTCAGAGTTCAAACAACCTGACACTTAGTTCTGCAATTACTCTCTATTGATTCTCTTTCTTGTTTTCTCTTGGGATCTGAGTCCTTCTCAATATAAAAACTGATACCCCTTACCATTATTTCTGTGAATTCCTTTTGAGTTTGCATAACTTCACTCCAATAAAATCATTGATGCTCAAAGTTGGATGTGACTTATTCATTACTTTGCATTGTCCTCCATGTCTTATCTCAAGTCAATAGTTATCTTTTGATATTCCTCCAGAAAAAAATCTCACACACAACATCTCCCTTTCTTGGAAAAATTTCTAAAAGGTGCTTGCTATAAATGAACACAAAGACAAGTTGACAGAAGTGTGGGCTATTGCATGATGGATCTCAGAGACCGTAGCTAAGTGTAGAATGGCTGACCACCTCTGACTGTCTGAACTATTCACATTTATCTAGCTCTGTCTGGGTATCTAGTTCCTATTTCTCTCCTCTTCATCTCTGCCTTTCACTATTTATGATAGGTTCTCCTTACCCTAGCCTCCTCTTCTTTCATTAAGGAGAAAGGGGGACATCATTTGAAATGTACATGAATAAAATGATTAATAAACAAAAAATAATAATTTATTCATTTAAATGGTATTAACTCCTGAAAGTTCAAATTTATGTTGATCTGCAGTACATTTACATTTACAGGGTGGCCTAATGCCCAGGAACCTTTAGATTATGTAGTAGTGACAGGAAAGTCATATCAATCGCAAGAATCAATCCTGAGATGAAATCTCTTAATACCTTGCCTTTCAGAGCTCTCCCATCTGAGACCATGCAGAAAAAGGTAGGCCATCTTCAATAAAGTCACTTGCTGGCCTTGACCTCTCCTAGATGGCTCCTGAAAATCTACGTCATTTGTGAACTACTGGGATTCTGAAAAAGGCCAGACATGATTAACCAAAGCTACAGGATCTCCATGACACAGGGAAACAACATAAGAACCATGATGAGGGCTGCTGAGGATCCAATGTTAATGGTGTCACAAAAGCTAGAGATATCAAACAAAAACTATGACTCATAGCAATGAACATTTGCAAGACATCTGTAAATAGAGAGCTATACCAGGGGACAGTCTCTGACATAGTACAGCTTCCACGATGGGGTGTGTTTCATGTTTTCTTTTTTTGTTGTTTTGGTTGGTTTGGTTTGGTTTGATTTGGTTTGGTTTGGTTTGGTTTGGTTTGGTTTGGTTTGGTTTGGTTTGGTTTGGTTTGGTTTCTTTGTATCTATGGGTATTTTTCCCCTTGTGGGTGTTGCAAAGGTGGAGCACAGATACAACTGGATGGTTAGATGAGCAGGATTGGGTGCATGATATGAAATTCACAAAGAATAAATTAAAAGGCTTTAAAAATACACAGACAAGCATCCCTGGCAGGGCTTGCCCCAGGGTTTTTAAATTTATCTTACTGCAGATGCAAAGCAACTTACTGGATACTGTATGACATCTTACGGCTGTTCAGACACAACACACCAAAACAGAAGTCATTCAGTGCAAAAGAGATCAAGGAAGAAAACCTGTTTAAGAAAGCAGGTTATGATGCTAGTAATGACAAATTTTTTAAAGTGGTTGTATAGGAAGAAGGAATGAGAGAAAATACTTTAGTGGTCTGGTTATATCTTTGGTTAGAAACATTATTCCTTTAAAACCAAGACCACTAAACCAACAGAGAATAAGTTCAAGTGATGGGAAGTGAGTATTTTAGAAGTGGATACATAGAGCTAATGGTCAGATCTTTCCCCTTTTAGTCTTTGACCTATGAATACTCCATATACGCAGTACCAAAAAGCAAATGCATATACAACTTCTCAATGTGCATCTCTCTAGCCCAGAAAAGTACTGACATCTATGTGATGCTATAACTGATTCTCCAAAAGGCCAAACCACCTAACTCATGGATGGTGAAAAATATGCAAAGGTCAATAATTTCCAGTGTGGGCCCATCAACACATTTTATTTGCTATAAATAAGCTGCTTAACAAGAAGGAATTATGGGTAATTCAAGTGTTAGTGGTTTTGCCAGCAGCTTCATTTGCTTATAAAAAAAGATCACACCCAGTATGAAGGTCTCAGCCAATAACAACAAGACTCTGGGCCTTCCATGATGGAACTGGCTCAATGTGATCAACAGTAATAATCTAATCCTTTGACTCTGTCTTCCAAAATTTCTCCTAAGATCGAAATTTCATTTGATAGATAATACACTTGTCAAAAATAACTCTTGAGGAGTTGAAGAGATGATGTGTTGATGAAAATCATTTGCTGCTTTTTGCAGAGGGTGTGTGTTCTCTTCTCAGCATGCATATGAAAGTTCACACCCACCACAAGTCTTGTGTGATCTGACTCCCTCTTCTTGCTTCCACAGGCACCAGGAACATGTATTCTTGAAGACACACAAAATACAGATAACAAATAAAGTGAAACAAAGTAATTGTTTGGTAAGCATTGGAATGAAATTTGACAAGGTTGCTGTTAGAGTACTCCTGGTGGACTAGAGGCGAAGATAACTGGCCTTTGTTACTGAACCAGAGGCTATTCTTTCTCTCTGTCTCAATATGTCTCAAAATCTTTTTCTAACCAAGCACCCACTGATTCAGTATTCGTTTACCTGCTACAGGAGGTATAGTGGAAATAAGGGAGTAGAAATGGAAGGAATCTTCTTTTCTTAAACATTATTTCTACCAACTTTTCCTGATAATCTGCTCTGTCAGAAAAAAAAATTAACATTGAACTTACATCCATTTGCTGCCTCAATACAACAGTAGAGGGTACAGGGCTTTGCACAAAATTTTAGAAACAGCAGACTTTCTCTGAAAGGTTTTGTAGTCTCAAAGGCTGGGTACTCCTAAAGCTTCCCTACTAGTAAACACTCCCCTCCAGGTCTCCTGAGGCTATGCTAAACCTTCCCCTGCTACTCTAAGCCCAATTAAGGAAGTGGCCAATGGCCAGTTACCTGAAATCTTGCATGAAAGGTTGACTTTCTCTCTTGCAGCTATTCTGCCTTATCCTTCTCCCCAGAGTCATGAAGATTCCCTGCCTCCTTCCTCTGTTCCAGATTCTAACCTGCCCAGATCCAAAGGACCATCCTCAGTCTACCTGTACAGCCACTGGCTATTGGTTCTTTATTTATTGATCAAAAACCAATTAGGGACAATGGCCTTTTCTTGTGGAGACATAGATGCCCAGTTTGGGGAGCAGAATTAACTCAAAGTATTAGAACTGATCCCCAACACCTCGAATTGCAAGCTGGTTTTATACAGTAGTAGGAATTGAACCCAAGATTTCATACATGCCGAGGAAGCAGTATCCTCATCAATGGCTGAAAAAGTTTAAGAGAGAAAAGGAAAATGAACTTCTCTGTGATTGTGTTTTCACTGAAGCATCTGTTGTACGCCACCCTCTGAGAATCCATCACTCTGGTGGAATATGGAGCTTTGCAAGACACAGGAGAGCTTGGTTTCTGGGGGAAGCCCAACAGTGGGTCAAGATGATGACTCTTTGGACAGGTTTTTCTTTAAAAAGGCTAATGCTGGTCTTGGGGTGATTGGAATGACAAGTCAATCTCAAATGCACCTTCTGTAGTGATAGAGGCTTTCCTGAATTTATCTGTCACATTTACTTGTGCAGATGCACTTAGAAGTTTAGCAGGGGCCACTAAAGAGAGAGGGGAAAAAAGAAAAAGAAAATGAAACATTTCTAAGGTGTCTCAATGAGGTCACAGACCTGAGCAGCGAGGCTGACTTATTTTCTTACTGTGTGCTTGGACAACCACAAGATGGCGCACAGTATTCAATAAGTTGCTTTGCATCTACTTGCAAAACAAATTTAAGAGTCTGGACCTAGCCATGCAAGAGGCTTGGGTTTTCTGTGTTTGACACCTCCATCTCCTAGTAGATTGAAGTAGAACTTCTGCTTCTACATAAATGCATTCTCTTTATTAAAGTACCCTGAATCCAGACAGCAGGAAGGGAAAAACGACTCAAGTTTAACATATCTATCTTTTGAAAATACTTTATATAAGTATTCCGCTCACTATTATATGCCCAAAGGACTACGCAGCCTAGTATACACACCTACTCATCCAAGCTTCTTGCTGCTGTGTTCACAATAGCAAGCAAATGAATTCATCCTATCTATATACAGCAACAATTTTTAAAAGAAACCATTGATATAAAAAGAACAAGGGGAGTACGGAAAGATTTGAACAGAGGAAAGCGAATAAGTAAATGATATGACTATGTTATAATCATAGACAATAGAGATAAGAAAATGTGGGGAAGAAACTGTGAGGAGATATAAGGGGTAGAGGGTACACACATACACACACACAACAAAATTAACAAAATTCCTTAATATTTTTTCTTATTGGCCTTTCCTCACTATCAAAACAGAGACTTGAATTCTCCTTATTTATTGAGATTTTGGAAGTGCTTACTACAACAGTTCCGTTACACTGACTTACAGTATTTCTTATTAGTTAAGAAATAGTGTAGTCTCATCTCTCAGCCTTGGTTTTACCATTTGTTATTAAAACTATGTCCTGGTTGATAACATAATGGTTTTACCATTTGTTGTTAAAAATATGTCCTGGTTGATAACGTAAGCAATTTCTCTATCCTCACTTCAGGTCCCAAAGACAAACCCAGGGCTTGACTCTCACTTTGGAGAACCAGTGAGTTTACTGAGTAGCTTCATGAATCATAGGTGATAGATTCCTTACAGGATCACAGTCACTCTTTCCCCACCAAAGACCTGAAGACATGGGCGAATATTTTCTACTACCCCTGTTTTCTTTATTTCTTCATCTTGTCTATGTTATAGCTTCATTTATTTTGAATTTTAAAATTGTGTACATGTGTATATTGACTGCTTGTTTCCAGGTCAAACACACTTGCCTACATTTCTCACTTAACCTCACTTCAGTTCATCTTCTCTGTCTCCCTAGACAGGCTTTCTTAAATACCTACACCCACATGCATACACACATGCATGAACACAAACACACACTACACATATCACACAGACAACAAGCACACACATCACACACAAACACAAAACAAAAATACACGCCAAGCATCATAGACACACACACACAAACAAACACATATGATTCTGTTTCTATGTAGATTATACATAGACACACAATTGAAAGTTGGTATAGAATAGCTGTGCCTCATTTAATTCATTTAATGTGAATATCTCCAGTTATATCTGATTGTCTGCAAACAACATTTTCTTTTGGGAACCGGTCTTGAATTAGTCTCTGTTGCTACTGCCTGCCAAATTTAGAGGCATGCCCACCAAAAACTTACCTGTTAATGATAAAATAATTCTTAATGTTTTATTTTATATTTAGTTATTTGTTTGTGTGTAAACAGTATGTGTGTATGAGTATACATGCTTCCTGAGGCTAGTGCCGTTGAATCCTCTAGAAATAGAATCAATAGCAATTGTAATTTGAGTGCTTTGGGTAATTGGAACTAACCCTAGGTACTCTGCTAAGGCAGAAATTTTTATTAACCATTGAGCCATTTCCTCAGCCCCAGAAATAGAGTAATTTTAATTTTAATATTTACTATCTTATCTAAAACTTGCAAATATGCATTACTCTTTTCCTCTCTTGTACTACATTGCTCCATTAGTTTTACTGACATTGGTTTTACTCAGGCTTTATATGCTTAGTTTAAAAGAGCACCCAATAGAACAGCACTATTAACTTTGACTTTTATTTGATTTCCCAGGGTCAGGGTACACAGATATTTTTTTCATATTAAAAATGCTCTAGGGCACAACATAAGGTAGGACAACATTGGAGTGGAATGAGGTGGGACAAAAAGCATCTCTCATCCAAATCTTCATATTGCCTTCATCTCAGTGTCTGCAGGAGGTAAAACAGAATTGATGCCTGTGTCGTTGGTCTGCCCAGAGTCCTCACTCAGGGCTCTCTCAAGACTAGAAGGCAGGGAATGAATCAGTCTCTCTCGGAAGTCCTGGCCCATGAAAACATAAAGCATTGGATTGAGGCAACTATTAAAGTAGGCCAATGAGCTGGTTGGGTTTACCAACATGTCAAGAAGTTTATAACCACTAAACAATGTCTCTTTGAACCAGATTGTGCCTAAAAGGGCCACAAGTTGAAAGGGAAACCAACAGATAAAGAAGGAAGCCACAACGGCTGTAAGGACTCGTGAGGGACGGCTGGAATTAACAAGAGCTCTTCTGTGGATCTTGACAGCAATAAGTCCATAGCAGATGGCGACAGTGCACATAGGCATGCTGAAGCCAATAATGAATCTGATGATCCCTCTAGTTGTTGAAAAAATGATAGCTGTCTTCACCTGTTCTTCAGCAGTTTTAGCCAAAAATGCAAAGTTGAATGTACAGTACACAGCTCCTCCCGGAATTCTAACGGTAGTCATGAAAATAAAAATGGGCAAAGTGAGAATCAGAGCAAAAATCCAGGGTCCAACAATCACCTTTCTAGCCAGGCTCACAGTGCGGTGGTTCTGAGCCCAGACTGGATGCAGGACACAAATACAGCGGTCTAAGGCAATGACAGCAATCAGGAAGACACTTCCAAACAGGTTTATGTCTACCACAATGTGAACAAATTTACAGAGGAACCAGCCAAAAGGCCATTTTTCTTTCATAGCCATTGAGACAAGGAGGAATGGTAGAGTCGCTGTGAAAGAGAAGTCAGCCAAAGCTAGATTCAGATAAAATACAGTAGTGACCGTTTTTGCCATCCGGAATCCAGTGACCCAGATCACTAGTCCATTGCCCAGCACACCAAGGAAAAAAGTGATGGAGACAACCACCATCGAGAGGATCCACAGAACTCTGGAGATGGTAGAATTATAGACCACAATTTCTGATCCATTCAGATGGATGGAGTAGTTGGTTTCCATTTTCTCTGCACCTGAAAACGTTCAAAAACAACCATTTCTTAGATATTTGGTGCCTTCTGACATGGCAATTATTTAGAATGTACACCACCTGCCACTACAGGACAGCCATTTTACCAGTAATATTCCAAAACTAGCACTTTACTGCATGCCTTTCTAGGGTAGCGTAACTCTCCAAATTCATCAAATTCTTTAAACTATTCTTCCTTTTAAACTAATTATAAATAATAATAATAATAATAATAATAATAATAATAATAATATAAGCCCCCATGTCTTAGCAGTGATACTGAACTGAGGGAGAAAGAGCAAATGTAAGTGAAAGGAATTTAGCACTTGAAGGAAATCAATGGGCTTAGTAGACTATCCTTCAGTGAAGGCTTTTTATCAATTCTCATGGTCACAAAAGAAATAATTCAGTGGAGACATGTTAACTGCTTAATCGAAAAGATTGTTTAGCAAAGGAATTAAAGGTATACTCCAGAGAGAAAGAGTGAAAGACACAGAGAAAGTGGCAAACAGACACACACAAAAACAGACAGACAGACAGACAGACAGACAGACAGACAGACAAGAAATATTCAATGGGATGACCTATAGAATGAATATCAGCCCACTGGACTCTGTACTATAAATTTCAAAGACATTTTTGTGAAGATTTTTGATGTGAGTGATACACATATGAAAATACAATGATCCTTTATCATTCAAACTTTGGTAGACCAAATGCTATTTTTGAGTATTTTTTGAGTATGTTTCTAAGTATCTTGAAATTTTATGAAGAAAGAGGTTAAAACCACCACAGTTAAAGGGATATTATAACAAAACTAAGGACACATGCAGACCCTTTGATAATGTATAAGTGTGGTTTCTGGTGATGCTTCTTGGTGTCTTAGTTTCTTATATAATACAAAGAGAATGTTCAAGCAAAAAGGAACATTCTGGACTCCGCTGAACATACTAACAGGTAGGTATCATCTTTATATTCAATTCAGTACCTGCTTGAGGTGATGTTTCTCACACCTTGGTATACAAAGAGTATGCATGACTGCACAGTTTACTGTTATGTGGGTTAGAGGGTGAATATTAGTGGAGTTTGCAGACTTCTGTTGAAAAACCATGCATTCTGTATTTAATGTGCTTGGAATTTTGAGTGATCTATAGAAAAATTCTAAAAATTCATTATTTCTCATTTTTATAAGACTAGAATGGGGATAAGAGGAAATATAATCCTGAAAGCTAACTAATGTGACAAATTTTAATCCAGCTGCATCTGAGTCCTCCTACCACACATGTGACAGATGTTGCTGAATGTACCTTATACCCTCCACACCAGAATCTGATAACTTTTTCTCTGCTAAACAAATCACAATTTTGTTCATGGAAGTTGTCTCTCCATCCACTTTTGAATATAAATCCTGAACAGGCTAGAGAGTATCTTGAACCTTCACTGCTTCCTAAAGTAGTACTGGCATCATGCACACAGGGCAAAATTCTGGCAGATACCACAATGGGGAGAAGTCCTCAGGGAACTTCTTGGTTACTTTTCTAACTTCTGGAGAACAAAAAGCTTGAAATACATTCAAGTTCAGGAGACTTGAAATATTTTCTTATTCTATAGTATGTGCCCTACAAAATCTGCATATAGGCTATCTTTTCAAATTTGTGTGACTGAGGTTGTTTTATCAGTAATAGAGTGCTTTTTTAGAATCTCCTGTGAGGAAATGGAACATGGCTCAAAGGTAAAACACTTACTTGCCTTTAGTCCCCCACTGAGGAATGGGACATGGGCTTGATAGTAGAACATGTATGTTGTATGCAAGCAACTTTTAGATCCAATCTCTAGCAATATAATAAAATAAAAGTGCAGAAAGAAACTATACCAATTATCACTTAATCCTGCCTTAAAATGTACTTGCATAAAATATAGGGTAATTTTGTACCACCATAAAAGTTTTAGACTTATCAATCTATCTTTAGAAAGGAACAATAATACTGAGCATTTCTCTGGTTGATAGGTTGGTTGATAGGTTGGTTGTTGGATGTGTGGTTAAGCTATGTATCTCATATGGTCTAGTTATATATCTCAGCTGACCTCATACTCCTCAGCTTCTGCTTCACTGTTCAGAGAGCTGAAATTACAAACATATGCTAGAAAGCATCAGTTCACAAAATTGCACTTTACTGTAATCATTATATTACTCCATCATGGAGTAGACATGTGTGTCATGTTACGCCCAGAAGTCACGCAACACACACCCATATGTTACTCACCTATAATTCTCATGACAATATTCTCCCAGAAATTCAACTTTTAATTTTTTCCTTCTCTTTTCTTCCAAGCCAAAGGGGGAAAAACAAACCAAACAAAAACAACACCAAAACAAACAGACAAACCAACATGCCAGGATATACTTTCCAGTAAAGCTTTTTCATCAACATATAATTATCATGTTGCCTCCTTTCAAGACCCATCCAAACATGGTCTTCATACCAATAATCCCAACTGTTATTTGAGGCTGTGATGAGAACTGCATATTCAAGGCATGCCTCTGAAACAGGAAAAGTTCCAGTTTGATAATATTCTGGGATCATGTCTACACAATAAAAAGTAAAAAGGGGGCTGGTAAGATTACTCAGAAAATAAGAGCACTGTCTGCTCTTCCTGCAGATCTCAGCTCAGTTTCCAGCACGCTGATGTAGGCTTATAACTATCTGTAATTTCAATGCCAGGAGATCCAATGATCTTTGCTGGCTTTCTCATGCACCAAGCAAGCAAAAAGACACATATTTGTGAAAAATACCGATGCATATGAAGAAATCAAGAAGTAAATTGAATGCTGGGAATGTTGCTGAACATTAAAGCATCTGACTAGAATCCTTTACTAGTAAGGAACCAGGAGTGTGAATCAGTGGTCGACCACCTGCCTAGGATCCCTGAGTGAGGGGCATGATTATCAGCACAGCATCTGACTAGCATATGAGAAACATTAAATTCCATTGAGAACAGAGGCAAGAAGGGGAAAGGAGAAAGAGAATGTGATAAGCTCTGTTTCATTAAACAGACTTCTTCTGTGAAAAAACTCACAGGGCAATCTTAGGCCCTATAAATAGTCTATACACTTTAGTGTTATCTCATACCTTCTCATTAATTCACTCCATATTGACTTGGGTCTTTGTTACTGCACCAAATTTCCACCTTCATGGATGTGGACTCCAGAAAGCCAAACCCAAGGTTCTTAGTTCTTATGCTGATAGCTCTCATGGCACAGTGCCAATCAAACCCTCTTCTTTCTTCCTAAGCCACATTTTTTTTATACTTTAAGTTGAAAAAAGATACATACAACACCTTCCTGGTTACCTTTATAGCTTAATGGCTGTATATATAAAAAGCACAAAGATCAGACTCCTCCACTTGACTTTTAAAAGTGTCTTCAACTCAGTTCTTGCAAGGCAAGCACTTGTGTACTGACACATTTCCCCATACCTTCAAGTGTTTCTGTTCTTCACATATTCTAAGTCAAGAACTCAGCATCTGGTGAGAGTAAAGATCCCACACCTCTCTTCACAGGATTTTAGGAAGTGTCTGTCATATATAATAGCCATTCAAAAAATAAGTTTTCAGTTGTTGGAACACAACTTACCACCAGCTGAGGTCTCTTTCCTACAGCAAACTCTTGGCTTCCTGTGGTGTAATTGAAGTACTTGGCTCTCAACATAAACTTAAGGAAACCCTGAGAGGAACAAGAAAGCTGAAACCAATCTTGTTGTAGAAACACGAGATTTCTTAAGATTCCCAGAAGCCATGCAAACGTGATGCTACTGGCATCATTTTATTTTGTTCTATTTTTTTCTGTATGGATGATTTCCTTATCGTTGTGTGCATATAGCACATACATGCCTGGTGTCCTCAGAGGCCACAAGAGAGCACTGGATTCCTAAGACTGGAGTTACAGGTAGTTGTGAGTCACAGTGTGGGTACTGGGAAATGAACCTAGATCTTCTCGAAGAACAGCCAGTACTCTTAAATGCTAAGCCAACTCTCTAGCCCAAGTGGAGTTCTTAGAAACATAAAAGTGTTAATGTTCTTCCACCATTGATCTGTGGAAGACGTGCCTTCAATCCCTGACAATCTCTGGCCCAGGCATCTGTGTTCTGGTTCTTTGAATTTGGTTCTGATTTGATTTTACAAACAGTTGTGAACAGCCTGATAAGGGCTTTGGCAATCAAACTCGGGTCTCTTTCAACAGAGCTATACCTGTTCTTAACCTCCCAGACTCCTCACTCTTTAAACAAATGGGGAGGCATAGAAGCTAGAAGGATGGCTTTGAGATTAAGATGCTCTTCCAGAGGACCCAAGTTTGATTCCAGAAATCCACATGGTGGCTCACACCATCTGCAACAAGAGTTCCAGGGGCTCAATGCACTCTTCTGGCCTCTGCAGGTAGCAGACACAAACACAATGTACAGTCGTACATGAAGGTAAAACACTTATACATTTAAGAATAATTATTTTGCTTTTAAAACATGAAGATGGATAGCTGGATAGATGTCCAAATGGCTAATAGCACTTACAGCTTTTTCAGGAGACCCAACTCATTTCCCAATGCCCACCTCAAACAGGTCACAAATCCCTATCCAGATCCAGGGAAACTAGATATCTGCTCCTGGCCTTTATATGCACAAGTACATATATACATGAATTCTGAGATGATAACAAACACAATCTTTCCTCTGTGCTTATTACACAGTTTTAACAGCACACGTATGAGTTTCTTTCCATACCAAGACATTCTCCACTTCTCTATGAACAAGAACTCTGAACCCTAACAACTCAGGTCTTCCCTAACTCAGATATAAACAGAAAGGATATACACACTACCATAGTTACAGAAATGTCAAAAATAAACACATTCTTTAATTTATGCCACTGTGTCTCTGTCTCTGTCATTATTCATGTCCCCACCAGCCACTCTCTTACCCCCATACTTTGAAAAGACTCCCATGAGCCCAACCTGTCTTTTTTTTTTAGAATTCTTTGTTTATTATTTGTTTATTTTTGATATATATGAGTGCACTGTCATTGTTGTGTTTTCAGACACAACAGAAGAGGGCATCAGATCCCATTACAGATGATTGTGAGCCACCATGTGGTTGCTAGGAATTGAACTCAGGACCTCTGGAAGAGCAGTCAGTGCTCCTAATTGCTGAGCCATCTCTCCAGACACCAGCCTTTGTTTAAACACACTAAGTGGACATCTGAACTTATAATCCCCTTGTCTCCACCACTTGAGTGTTGGAATTACAGGCATGCATTATCATCACCAGTTTACACAGGACATGGTGACTGTTACACAGTCATTCTGCTAATTGATCTGTACCCCAGTCCAGTCATCTTCTTTAATATACTGTGGGAATTGAATAGATTTTAGGTCATTATAGATGTGGGAATCCCTAAACTAAAGCAGAAGGGTTGTCCCTACAAATTAACACACACTGTGTTTCTTAACGTATACCAACTGATTTTGTCACAGTTCTGGATGCTGTAGGTCCAAGATCACAATGTTGGTTCCAGGGCTTCTCTTTGACTTGCAGGTGGTCATCTTCTCCTCTCAGAGTTCTAATATACACATTTCTGTAGCTTACACCACCCTGGTGTTTCCTTCCTCTCAAAAAGACAGCACTTACATTGGATATAAGTAATGATGGCCTCATTTAACTTTAATTACCTCAAATCTGAATAGTCACATTCTGATGGAATATGAATTTGGGCTTTGATCTGAGAATGAGTAAAACTCCAGTTTCTGCCAGAAGACAAATTTGTTATAAGTTGATGAGAGAAGAAGATTCTAGAACGGGACCTGAAGGGAAAAGTGAACCTATCATGTGCCTTCATTTCAAAAGCAAGGTCTGAAAGAAAGGCAGGGGATGGCATGAGGTGTGATGGGAACTTCCACACAGAGAGTCTGTCAGGAGAAAAGAATTTTTTTTATAAGACCTAGATAATATTTACTACACTGGAATTTGTGATATGTGCTCTGTATCAGTTATCTTGTCTATTATACTCAAATAAAAATTATATTTGTAACTATTATAACTTTGTATTCACAGGTAAACTGACTGAGCCTCCTAAACCATGGTCATAGCCTGCCACCATTTTAACTGATCTTAACCACTGACGCTCTCTTTTCTGTCCCACCAACACCAGTTGTACAGCCTGAAAGCCAGGAATAGTTTTCTTGTTTGGTTGGTTAGTTTTTTTTTTTTTTTTTGGGGGGGGGGTGCCTGAACAACAACAAAAGAATAAAATATGATGTGTGAAGTCATGTGAAATTCAACTACTGTGTTTTTAAGTGATGCACTGTTGCCATATTTTCTCTGTCCTCATGCTATCAAGCTGAGCTGAGGACCCTGAAGCCTGCCAGGTATTAAATATTAACTTTCTCACCCTTGATGGAAAATGCTGAGCCCTGGTTAAATGACTTATCACTCAACTAGCGACCTACCTGGCTTGTTTCTGAAAACCTACACAGTTCCCAGAGAAAGCTGTTGCTAGTACTCTATTATCTGACAGTAATGATTTGGTACCTCAAGCAGGGAGTACCCCCAACACAGAGCACGGTGAAGTACCAATTCCTTTGGGTTTTCTTAGATTGTGCAAACTGGGACACACCCAGCTGAAGTTCTAAGACTTTCCTGATTTTCTTTACTTTCTGTCTTAGTTAGGGTTTTAGTGCTGTGAACAGACACCATGACCAAGGCAAATCTTATAAAAGACATTAAATTAGAGCTTGCTTACAGGTTCAGAGGTTCAGTCTATTATCATCAAGGCAGGAACATGGCAGCATCCAGGCAGCCATGGTACAGGAGGAGCTGCGAGTTCTACATCTTCATCTGAAGACTGCTATTGGAAGACTGACTTCTATGCAGTTAGGGTGAGGGTCTTAAGACCACATCCACACTTACACCACAGACAGTGACACACTTACTCCAGCAAGGCCACACCTCCCAACAGTGCCACTCTTTGGGCCAAGCATATACAAACTGTCACACCCTCTAAATTGTACCCAAAATACACATGCCTCAGTATTTTCACAGATGCTGTGTGGTAACTATGGGCTATTGTTCAGGAAAGAACAAAGCTTCAGAAATAGGGATGGTGCAGTGTGGAGGAACCAGATACCCATTAAACTATCTTCAAGAAAAACAATCACAGTTCAAACAGCCTGACACTGCTCAGTAGTTCTCTCTACTGATTCCCTTTCTTGTTTTCTCTTGGTGATCTGAGTCATTTGCCATGTAAAAGTGATATTCCTTACCACTCTTTCTGTGAGTTCCCTTTGAGTTTGCATATCTTTACTCCAATAAGATCACTGATTTTGCCAAGTTGCATGTGACTTGTTCATTACTTTTCTTTGCCTGCCCTCCATGTCCTGTTTCAGGTAAATAGACATCTTTTGATATCCCTCCAGGAAAAGGCTCACTCACAACATCTCCCTTTCTTGGGAACTTGTAAAAGGTGTTTGATATGAGTGATCTCAAAGACATGTTGACAGAAGTGTGGGCGATTCTTGGAGGATCTTGGAGGCTGTAGCTAAGTGTAGAATCTCTGACTGTCTGCAGTATTCACATTTCTCTTCCTCTGTCTGGGTATGTAGTTCCTATTTCTCTCCTCTCCATCTCTGCCGTTCATTGTTTACAAGTGCTCCTTACCCCAGCCTCCTAGCTTTTCCTTACAATCAGAAGGTTCCTAGGCACCCAGTTTCCTTCTGCTCTGATATGAAGAAGGTTGGACCTCTGTGTTCCACCAAAAATGAGGCAGAGGAAGTTTCTCAGACTCTTGAGTTTACAGAAGGATCCAGCCTACTCACCAAGTGCTGTTAAGAAATCATGTAATTTGGGTATAATCTCAGGGTCCTTGTAAATCACAGAAAACCCTTGCTTCCTGTTTTCTGTTTCCTGTTACCCAATGCATTTCTGCTCTCCTTCCCCTCCCCCTGTTGGTTTTGTATATTTTCTGCTGAGCCCATTAGGGACAGGCTCCTTTCTTCAGGAGATCAGACGTAGATCTGTCCAGAGGAAGGGCCACAGCTGTTGGAAAGTTCAGGTGAGAAAACTTTGCCTAAAAATCTGCACAAATTGGTGAGAATGCATTCTGCAGATTGGAAGCACAAGAGACTGTGTGGTAGAGGGATGGATATGTAGCATAGTGGGTAGAGTGTTTGCCTAGTACACACAAACCCTGGGTTTTATCTCTAGTACCATATTAACCACAGAGTGGCACATTTCTGCAATCTCAACATTGGAGACATAGAGGCAAGAGAATCTGAATATTAAGGTAATCCTTGGCTACATATAGCAAATTGACGTCAGCCTGGATTACATGAGAGCCTATCTAAAAATATTTAAAAAAAAAAAAAAAAAAAAGGAAAAAAAATAAGCTCAGTTGTGAAAAACGGTAAGATAAAAAAAGTAAATATGGGCAACCCATATCACTCTTTTGCCACAAAAGAGAGTCAAATGTATGGTTGGAAATTAAAGGGTGATTAAGAAAGTGAATGATAACTTAAGTTGAAAATGGAATACTCTAGAGAATATTGATGTGTGCTCATTTTTAGAGAGGAAGCAAGGAAAAGTGTTGAGTGTGTACTGAACATGGATAGCACTCCTGGAAAAAAAGTAGAAAAAAAAAAAAAACTAGAGACCAGATCTAAGGTTGTGTTAGTTATTACCTGGTCATAGAGATGAAGCTAGAGAAAGAAGGTACTTCAGGAGAGTGGAGGGCAGTGGCGATGCAGGGGGTGGGTGGTGGAATCTATGAGGGCAGTGGTGATCCCACAAGCAAACAAATCCCAGATCCTTCATGAATTTGCCTCTGTGTGCTCCAGAGTTGCTAATTTCTCTTGTTTCCCCCTCTGAAAGCCTGAATTTCTCCTATCACAATGTTGATGATATTTAATCAAGTTCAACCTTACCAGGGTCTGTAGAAGGTGAGGATGCAGTACAGTGATTGAAAGATTGAATGGGCTCTATAAATGGTGTGCTACAACATTCCTATTCAGTCCAAACTGCAATCTCTGTTCCTCCAATTGTAGATAGGGCTGTATCTTAGACTTCTTCTGCTCTTGTATGTTGTGACCTAACACTGCAGAATTTTCCCTGTTCGTTTCGTAAACCTTTTATTTATTGCCTCATAGATTTTTTAAGAACAAACATCCCTCAGCACAGCTTGGTGATTGGGGGATGGTGGAACGTGGAAAAAGAGGAGACAAATAGTTTCTAAAACTGTAAACCATTTAGGTTCAATAGTAATGTGATCCACACAGGTGATTTTAGGCTGTCCCGTGGGCACTTTAAAGAAGGAGAGTGGCAGGGCTAGGGTTGTAGCTCAGAAGGAAGAGTAATGTGTCTAGCATACATGACTTGGAGTCAATCATCTTGTAAATTGAAGATTGTTCATATCTGCAATCCCAGAATTAGGGAGTAGAAGAAGAGGAACAGACGGTGTAAGTCTATCCTTGGCAAAATTAAGATTCATAAGACTATGTCTCAAAAGACAAAAAACAAAAGGGAGAAAGAAAAGGAGGATGAGGAAGTAGAAGGAAAATGAGGGATATCTGGTTTTGATAGCACATATATGCAATTCTACTACCTGAGAAGCACAAGTAGGAGGACTATTATAAGTTTCAAGGCCAGCCTGATTTACATTGAAAGCTGCATGCCAACCAGGGCTACATATAAAGAACCTTTGTGAAACAGAAGGAAGGGAAGGAAAATGAAATGGGGGAGAGAGAGAAAGGAAGGAAGTAGGAAGGAATTAACTTTAGTTTACTATCTGTTTAACAATTCCATAACCTTAGCTAACCAATTTTTCATTTCAGCATGTTTTCAAGAAATGTAAACATCATTAGTGCGGTATTGCAAGTTGATTCCTCCATATAATTTTAAATTTGATGGTCATTGTTACTCTTTCCCGTCTCAAACTGGAGTCAATATTTCGTGAGTCAACGCATCTGCCAAAGTAGTATGGCAGAGCAGGGTCAGGAAGAGACCATTGCTGAAATTTCAGACTGAAAGATTAAGTAATTTTTCAGAAGTTAACTTAATGTTCCAGGACAGGTCTGTTTTCTAATTTTCAGTGTCATGATGAAAAACAAAAACAAAAAAAAAAAAAAAAACAAGTAAGTTCTCTGGCAGAAGCGATGCTTCAATTAATAAATTCTTTGCTATGCAATAAGGACCTGTATTCAGATCACCAACACCCACTTAAAAGCTAGGTGCAGTGGTATGAGTCCTCAACTTCAGCATTGGGACTGGCATGTGGGAACAAAAAGGAGATGGGCAGATATTTGGATCTCACTGATCAATCAATGTAGCTCTAAGTTTAGTGAGACACTTTGTCTCAAAAACATAAGGTGAAGAGTAATTAGGAAGGCACATGACATTGACATATATATATATATATAATCAATACACATATATATGTGTGTATTGAACATGTATATATACATATATATATGTATTGAACATACATATATATATGTATATGAACATGCATATATTGAACATCTATATGCATGTTCATCAATACACATACATGGGGATAAAACCTTCATTATTCAGTACATACTACTTCTCAATCACTAATTCATGTCCAGTCCTATTAACTAATTTTACTCCCTCTACCCAATTTAAGGAAGTCTGTAGTTAATATTAGGGCAAACCGTTTTTGACATGAATAATACATAATACATACATACATACATACATACATACATAATCGCATACATAATCTAGTGAAATCTCATACCCACAACATGTTGGAACCTTCCTCTCTCTCTTGTCCTTTCTTACCGTAAAGCATATTGAAGACATCTCACAGTCAGCGAGAACATTATTTCTTTCTACCAAGACAATCTCAAGAAGAGGCTGGAGAGACACTTCTTGGAGAGATGTTAAGAGTGCTTGTTTCTCTTGAAGAGGTCCTGCATCCAGTAGTCAGCACATAAGTCAGGCATGTACATCTGGGATCCACCATCTCTGGCCTTCTTGAACATCTGTCCTCATGCACAGATACACACACATATACACATATACACAAGTAATTAAAAATCAGTGTTAAAAGGTAATTTCAATTGGTTATCCAATACCAAATGATCTGCCTGAGGAAGTTGTATCTCTCTCTCTCTCTCTCTCTCTCTCTCTCTCTCTCTCTCTCTCTCTCTCTCTCTTTCTGTGTGTGTGTGTGTGTGTGTGTGTGGTGCAACAACAATTAATGAAAAAATGAGGCCATACCCTTGAAAGAGAGCAGGGAGGAAGTGGGGAAGCATATGGGATAGATGGTTTGGAAGGAAGAAAGGAAGGGAGGAATGATGAAATTATAATATCAGATTTAAAAGAAACTATAAAAGATGCAATTTCTGCCATGTCTCCGGAAGCCATTACTCATGTAAATGTTTTCTATCAGCAGTGGTAAGGAGCCTCTGTTGAAACCCTAGTAAGGCAGGAGGTAGGTGTGTAATGAAGACAGCTGATCACTGTCTCTCTGAGTCACTGAAGTGGTCTTCTTCCAGTTACCTAATGTCCACACACTATTTAAACTGTGCTAAAATAAATGTAATAAAAATTCACCTGCTACTTTTTTCTTATTGTTGTTGTTGTTGCTTGCATGAAGAGGCAATCAACTTTATTATTTTGAGAAAAAGACTCTCACTGGACTTGAGGTTCACCAGTTTAGTTTGATTTCCCTTCATAATAGAGTATAAAATATACACTGAAACAAACCCTTTTCTTCCCAAATTACTACTGAAAAAAAAAAACTAGAAAAGGTTGTTTTGATATTCTAGCTATAATGAGAAATGCTACAATAAAATTTGTGCACAACTTTTGTTTGAACACAAGTGTTTTGACAATAACTTTTATTTATGCTTTGACAGTTACATACACGATCATCCTCACACTCTTGGCCTGATGACATCTCCCAGCACATATCACCTCTGCCATCATGTCTCCTCCTTCTGTTTTTAACAGTCCAATTAGGACTGTCTGCTGAAATGTTGACTCATCCTGTTGGTTTAATCTTGTAATGAAGTGGTGAACATAAATCTTACCTATGTACTGTTTGCCCGGTTTCATTTGATTTCTCTTGCAAGTTAAGGATCTACATAAGCCCGACTAATTGCTTTGTGAGCAGAGTGCATATTAGCAACTGTGGAAGCACCGGCACACCTTCCCCCATCTGATAAGAGGTTAACAACAAGCGTAAGCATGTCAGGCCATGGTGAGTTTTCTCTAGCTTGAGTGCGAAGGACTTGGGAGGAATGTAGACTCGATACAGTAATAAAGAAAAGGAAAACTGCTTGGAGGAAGCATTTTCAAAAATAGGTACTGAAGAGATGGCTTAGTTGCTATAATGCTTACATGCAAGTGTGAGGGCCAGAGTTTGAATCCCTAGAAAACTACGTGTCAAGCGGACAGAGTGGTTCATCTATAATTCTAGCCTCGGGAAGTGGAGAGATCCAATTATTGGAGCAATTTGCCTTTCAAGGTTAATCACAGCAATTAGCTCTGGATTTGGTTGAGAGACCCTGTTTTTGGTGAATTAGGTGGAGTTGTGGTAGAGGATGATTTCCAACATCAATCTCAGGGTTCCACATAAATGTGCACATATGTATAAAAGCATGCCCATACATGCATACACGCATGCATGTTTAGAAAAGAAGCACACAAGAAAAAAATGAAAAAATAAAGTCAGGCATCATGATATATCACTTTAATCCCGACACAAGAGAGGAAGAGGCAGGCAGGTTTCTATGAGTTTGCAGCCACTTTTGTCTCTAGAGAAAGTTCTAAGTTAGCAAGGATGTTTACAGAGACTTTGTCTCATGGAGAAAAGGAAAGGTAAGACAAATAAACACACCTCTTTCTTAATGTTCTAGGAGGCTACAAGATGAACACCAACGTGTCCCTCTTCATGAACATGTCCGCACCAAACGTCATGAATGTGTCTGGGAGTACTCAGTCTGTATCTGCTGGCTACATTATTCTGGAAGTCTTCTCATATTTGATCTTTGCAGTCACCTTTGTCCTTGGAGTGCTGGGCAATGGGCTCGTGATCTGGGTGGCCGGTTTCCGCATGCAACACACCGTCACCACCATCTCTTACTTGAACTTGGCCGTTGCTGACTTTTGCTTCACCTCCGTTTTGCCATTTCATATCGCCAGCACAGCCATGGGGGGACAGTGGCCATTTGGTTGGTTCATGTGCAAGTTCATATACACTGTAACAGACATAAACCTATTTGGAAGTGTCTTCCTCATTGCCCTCATAGCATTGGACCGCTGTATCTGTGTCCTGCATCCGGTCTGGGCTCAGAACCACCGCACCGTGAGCCTGGCCAAAAGGGTAATCATTGTACCCTGGATTTGTGCATTTCTCCTTACCTTGCCTATTATCATTCGTGTGACCACAGTCCCTAATAGACTTGGACCAGGGAAAACAGCCTGTGCTTTAGACTTCTCCCCCTGGACCAAAGATCCTGTAGAAAGGGAGAAAGTGGCCATCACCATGTTTACTCTCAGAGGAATCATCAGGTTCGTCATTGGGTTCGGTACTCCTATGTCCATTGTCGCCATTTGCTATGGCTTAATAGCCACTAAAATCCACAGGCAGGGCCTGATCAAATCCAGCCGTCCCTTGCGGGTTCTCTCTTTCGTTGTGGCTGCCTTTTTCCTCTGCTGGTGCCCATTTCAAGTCGTGGCTCTCATCGCCACAATCCAAATCCGTGAACGGTTGAAGAACATGGCTCAAAACATTGTAATTGCTTTGAAAATCACGAGCCCCTTGGCTTTCTTCAACAGTTGCCTAAACCCAATACTTTATGTCTTCATGGGCCAGGACTTCAGAGAAAGACTAATCCACTCTCTACCTGCCAGTCTAGAGAGGGCCCTGAGTGAGGACTTAGCTCAGACCAGTGATACCGGCACCAACTTGGGGACCAACTCTACTTCCCTTTCTGAAAACACTGCAAATGCAATTTAAAGAGAGGGCTCTAACGCCCAGCTTCACCTGCTTTGAGTTCCACTGTGCTATAGGCATTTCCTGTTGACCTTCAGGCTACATTCACATTCGAAAAACTTGAAATGAACTTTTAGACTTTTGTACCTCAACCTAGGATGGTCAATAAAAAAAAAAAAAAAAACACATATATTTTCTTCTAAGTCTGAAATAAATCCAAATGATGGTTAGTACTATAGTGTCATTACTAATAGTCCACTCACAGGCTGTAAACTCACAAATTCTCTTAAGTGTTCTTCTGCAGGGAATGGATGTATGTTCTCTTTAGAAAATGAAGCGATATGGGGAAAGACTTCTATTTCTTGAGCTATGCAACTGCCTGATCCCTTTTATTGTATTATTTGATCTACCTGTTGCCCCCAGGAGACAAGTGTATTCACTTGTGGCTCTCAGTGTAGCTACAACCAAATTAGTATAGTTTAAATGGTATCTGGCATTTAAGGTACTTGCTCCAAAGGGAATGAACCCAGAATGAAATTCCTGTTTCCATTCCCAATGGCAGTGAATAAGTGTCATACCCCGCCCCCTCCACACACACCCCAACATTTGATGGCATTTGGGTTCCTTGATCTTCGCCATTCTAACTACAGTAAAATGAAATCTCAGAGTACTTTTAGTTTGCAATTTCCTGCTGGCTAAGAATTTTGAATATTCAATTAAACATATTTCAGCCATTAGTAGTTCATCCTTTGAAAAATCTGTCTTCTCTATTGCCCCTTTTTCATTGTATGTGTTATTGTTGTTGTTGTTATTTAGGGGGTTTTGTATATTTTAGATAATATTCCTCTGTCAGATGTGCCAACAACCAGCCTCGACTTGGAATGAGGTTCTGAGAGAAGGGGTGTCTGGGAGCTACAACAAAAAAAAAAAAAAAAAAAAAAAAAAATGACTTGAAATCAAATCATGGACCCATGCTAACAACCTGTATTCTGCTTGACACAGTTTTTCCAGTCTGCTTCTCTCTGTGTTTTGCTTTCTCTCTGGAGATCTTTCTGTCTATATCCTGTTTTAAGATATCTCTCTGTCCGTGTCCTGCTTGTGTGTGTGTGTGTGTGTGTGTGTGTGTGTGTGTGTGTGTGTTCTCCAAGCAATCCTCCCTTTTTATCCTAAAAAATTCTGTGGATAGCCCATCTTCTGCAGAAAACAGGTGCAGTCTTTTATTTTACATACCAGTTTAATCATTTACTCGAGGTTTATTATTATTATTATTATTATTATTATTATTATTTATTATTATTATTATTATTTTATGAATCAGCATCCAATGACCCCAGATCTTTGATTCTTAGGAGACAGTAAGTATACATTTTTTTTCTTAACATTGCAAAAGAATTCAGAGATCTGACTTCCATTTTTAAGCCCAGATGATAAATTAGTTGAGTGGAACTCTGCCCTGAAACTACCATTTCTACCACACCTTAGCCTGAACTTGCTGTGTCCCAGGCTGACCCTGTATCTTGCTGACAAGCTAGCTTATTAATGCAGCTGCCTTTGTTAGCTTAGATTTATGAAGTTCCTCATAATTCATACTGCATCCTCATATTTTGTATAGTTAAGAAATTACATATTTTCAAACTCATGTATTTAAAGCTCTCTCACATGGCCTCAAGGACTGTCTTGAAGGTCCCAGTGTTTACCATTTTGCTGAGACATAACCGCACCCTCAACTCCTGGACTGGTGCTGTTTCTAATTATCATGGAATCATTAACATTAACAGGGAGGACATTCCTCAAAGGAATGTGAAATATACATTATTATACAAACTAGATATAACCCACAGCAGCCATCCACACTCCACACTTGTGGAGGCTCACGCCAGGGCCCTGTCCCAGGGGCAAGAACCAGGGCACTCTGTTCCCACCAGGGCTACTCCAGGCTAAAGTTCTATTTTTAAAAGTCTTGCCTATGCCAATGAGTTCACATGTATTCTTTGCTCTTTTCTGTATCAGATTCAGGGCACCTTACATAATATTACAGTCCTTGATCCATTTGGAGCTGAATTTTGTGCAGAGTGTGGATTAAGCTTTTTCTTCTACATGTAGCTATCAAGTTTAATCAGCATCATTTATTGAATGATGCTGATTAAACTACTGCCATGTGTACTATTGGTTATTTAATTAAATATTAATGTAAGGGTCTGAAAAATCACTGAAGGAAGACCCCCAGACTCAATAGCATGCAAAAACAAAGAGCGTTTATTGTGCAGAAACAACCAGCATGCAGGAGTCAACCATTTTTTAAAATGGTAACCCCAAACAAAAGCATGCAGGCCCTCTAATAGGAAACCAAGAGGAATTCTCTAGAAGGACTAAATAATCTAAAATTATATTGGTGGGTGCTAGGGGGTCACAGGTGGTCAGTGGTCTGCATTTCTATGTCATAATATTTAACCATAGGATGAGATAGGGCTGTCCAGCACAGATGGCCCATTCTGGGATAAGATATTTCTCCATTTTTGTGATTATACTCGGGCTGTTATTTGGGAAGGGGTTTTATGATCTTGTTCTGGATTTTCTGGTCTGTCCCTGGAGCTGGTGCCTATGGGCTAGTTTCTGGGTCTTATGGTATATTCCTGGAGCTGGTACTGTACAGCCTTTTTTCAAAATCAGGCCTGGTCCTTAAATAGAGACAAGTGAGGTCCTTAAGAGCCCCCCATATGTTGTCCTTTCAATTACTTGCTTTTGGGAGTGCGGACTTATATCTGGATTCCCAATCCTATTTCAGTGAACAAGGAGTTTGCTTGCAGGCCAGTGTCATGTTATTTTTATTGGATCTGTATAGATCTATAGCATAGTTATATAGTGCTAAAAGGTGCTATTCACACTATGAGAAAAGAAAAGGAATCACCAGTCTCACCCATTTGTGAATACTGAGAGTTGCAATAACAAACATCCTGGCAAGACATAGCCATTGGTACAATACTAGCATAAACAGCATGGAAGTAATCAAACACTCTCTTATTGGATTTAAGGCCCACTTCACAAATCCAAACTCCTAATCTTCCACCATTATTGGAGGTATTAACCTATGTCTAGGGAGCTCAGAGGCCCTAGGACAGAACCTCTACCGCTATTCTGCTAAACAGACAGTGTTAACCAACTAGTAATGACTATCAATCTATATATAAGTTATCACATCCCTCAACTCCCGTCAGAGAAGCTTTTATGTCCTGGAGATAATAAGGAATGCAGAGACCCACAGTTGGGTAAGGTGTAGAGAACAAGAGACTAATGAATGTTCAACCCTAAATGAAAAATATATATCACACACAACCCTCCCAGGGTTCAAGGATCATTGTAGGGTTTATAAAAGTGTGAACAATTCCTGTGAAAACTCAAACCAGATCATATCCCAGTATGGAAGGAAGAAATGGGCTTGAGCACCTAGCTGAGGATTTGTTGACAACTGGAAGCTTATGGGAAGAGTATACTTTTTTGTGTAAATATATAGCCTCTGGTATATCAACCATACTACACTGGAAGGCCACACATCACAAATTATGCAGGAAGCACAAACTTGAACATGAGTGTGTATTTATTTGCCTATGACTGTGTTTATATGTGTAGATGCATCTGGATGTGAGAATAGCAGATATCATCTTCTATCCCTCCACCCCCTTATTTTGAGAACGAGCTTCTCAGTGAATCCAGAGAATACCAGTTTACTAAACCAGATGGCAATGCAATCTGGAGTTCTGCTTGTCTCTGCCATCCCTAGCTCTGGCATCATAGGTATGCACTACTGTTCACATCTTTTAAATGGGTTCTGGAGATCTGATGTCAGGTCCTCATCATTCCATAGTAAGCACTTTACCGAGTGTGCCATCTCTCCCTAGCCCATGAACAGGCCTTTCTGCCTGCAAGATAGGATTAAGACACATATCACCACATCTGTTTTGTGTGGTGCTGGGGACTGAATTCAGAGCTTCTTGATTATGAGGCAACCAAGCTATTAATAGAGCTATATCCTCATGCTAATACTATTAAACTGTTAGCCCAGAGTAATTCACATGCATCTCTGGGTCTTCACTAAGCCAGAGTAAATTGAATCAAATGGTAGAACTCAGAGAAGACATCAACCAAGAACTAGGGAATTTCTTAGTACTAGAAGAACTTCCATATATTTATTTTCACAAGAGCTATAAATAAATGTGTTTTTCCCCTTAGCCCCCATCCCAGAGGATAACAAAACAACCACTAAAGTGAAGAGTACATTGAGAAAGAAAGCTCAGTTATGGCAAACTTGGAAGTGTGAGGAGTCTATTATTGAGGGGACTGGGTAGTACCTTAGTTCAAAGAGGCTCTGTCTTAACCACTAGTTGTGAAGACAGAGTTAAGCCATATCCCTTGCATTTTGAAAATCAGAAAGAACATTGATTTCCTGTTGCTCAAGTAGCCCCAAGCCTACTTCCCTCCTTTTTTTTTTTTCTCAATTCTGTTCAGAAATCCCGGAAGATTGAGACACATTCCACAAATGACCAGAAGCCGAGAAATCATAGAGTTAAACCAGGACTTAATAGTCTGTGTCAGAAATATATATCTCTAGAGCACGTAATTAAAAAGTGAAGAAGAGCTGAGGGGAGGGGATAGTAACAGACTTCTGGAACTCAAGACTTCATCTCTCTCTGAGCTTCCATCATCTGGTTTGTAAAATGAGTGATTGACCTGTAGGCTAGTCTGTAATTTTCTTAGTTAATGATTGACGGGGGGAGAGGGGGCTGCTCACTGTAGGCTCACTGCAGGTAGTATTCTGTCATATTATAGGCAAGTTGTTGGTCTAGAAAAACAGCTGGCTAGAATTTGGTATCCTGCAGCCTAAGAATCCACAAGGTCTGGTCTCGGGGCCTCATATGTCAAGTATAGATATGACAATGTTTACATTTACAGTGAAGATTGAGGGCTCAAGAATGCTCTACTTCAGTATTGGTTACAAGACCTGTTAACACAGACACATTAACCATGTGAAGATTTATCAAGAAATGGTCTGTGCTAAGTACAATGTTTTCTGCCTATACTATATTTTGTTTTACCAAAAATAAAGAAAAGCGAGGGACAAAAATGACAAAGATAAAGAGAGGATGGGGGAGGGAGAAAAAAGAGAAATACACAGAGAGAGGAGGAGAGTATTTCCTGGCATGTAAGAAATGAAAGATGGCTTTTAAAGTGTTTAGCAGCTGAGCAGGGTAGCACAGGAAAACCAGTGGAAATTCATTTCTGGAGCCCAAGATGCTTTAACAGGTAAACACTCTTGTTACCAAGTCCAGTGGCCTGAGTTCCATCCTAAGAATTCCTGAAAGAACTAATTCCTTTAAGTTGCCCTCTGTGTCACTGTGTGGATGCATTGTTTAACACTGTGCACTCCCAATACACAATAAACAAATAAATGAAAAGATTTTAAAGTAATTTCCAATCTTTTCCTACCCACTTCTTCATCTGAAAATCTAGAGTCACAGAGGGGAGGCTGGGATGACACCAACTCTGAAGATAGGAATGTCTGAACACAAAGCATACCTGTGTCAGGAAACTGAGGGATCAGAACTGTGTCTAGGGTAGAGATATAACATCTGACAAATTCATCTGTTACCCTATTATTTCCATTGGGAGTGGGTGATCTGCTTACCTTCCATACCACAAATTAGCCAGAGACCTTGATTTTTGGAAATCAGAAATGAAAAGTTCCCCAATTTCTCTTTCTTCCACATAAACAGGGTTCCCTCCCCCAGTCAGGTATTGTGATGGTTAGATCAGGCTGGAATGACATTGTTGCTCTGATTTCAAGAATTTTACAGTTTTCCTCTCTGCCCCCAATTTGTCCTTCCAACCTCAGTAAAAATGTTGAAGTGCAGTATACATAAACATGTTGCACCGGTTATTAATATATTATTCAATGAGATAAACAGAATAAAGCAGACACAAGACATCTCTATCAAACCCCTCAGGCTCAGTGAACATTGTGGAAGAGCGGGGGCTAAAAGAATGTTAGAGCTGGAAGAGGAGAAGTGCTGTGAAATAAGATCTGGATATGCCATGGCTGCTGCCTGGAAGAACTCACAGCATATAGAAGATCTGTAGCTGATCAAGCCAGTTAAAAATTCCAGTGTGGGTTAGGGATGAGCTCCTGAGGCCAAATCACGGCAGAGAAGCTATTGGCAGTGGATGGCTACAGGGGAATGTAAAGCCACTTTCATTTCCCTTTATTTTTAAAGATCTATTTTATTTTGTGTATATGAGTATGTTCTGCGCATACATCTGTGCACTATGTGCATGCCTGGTGCCCACAGAGGCCAGAAAATGGCATAGAATTCCCTGAATCTGGACTTACAGATAATTGTGAGCGGCCATGCTACTAAGAATTAAACCCAGATTTTTCTGGGAGAGCAACCAGTGCTCTTAACTGCTGAGCCATTTCTCCTACCCTGTACTATGTTTTATTGGTTGTTTGATATTGTAACATAATTGTTGGCAATAGGATTAGAAAAACTACTGTTGGATCTACAGATAATATTAAGTTAGTGGTGTGCTTACTTGGCATTCACAAAGCCCTGAGTTTTATCCCCAGAAGCAAGTAAACCAGGTGTGGTGATATATGGCTGTCACTCCAGCACTCAGGAAGCAGAGGTAAGAAAATTAGTTCAAGATCATCTTCAGCTTCCTAGAAAGTTCTAAGCCAGCCTGGTCTGAATGAGACACTGTTTCAAATGAAAGGAGAAAGAGAAGGAGAATGAAAGAGTGGGATGGAGGGGAAGGGAAAGGGAAGAAAAGAGAAGAGAAACTTCACTTTTCTAAGAAATGTCATTTCTCCCTTTCTAATCACCCTCCCTTCCTCCAGCCACACCCTTCTCCCAGCTGCATGATACATCTTGAAATTTCCAACACCTCTCCAAACTGCCTGAGAATGTTACCTGTTTGCATATAGGTCATTGAAAATATAATTATTTAATTTAAGGTTGTATCATATCAGATCAGGGTAGAGCTCTAATCCAGTATGACCAGAATCTTTGTGTAAAGGGAAATGTGGACACACACACACACACACACACACACAGAAAGAGAGAGAGAGAGAGAGAGAAACAGTATGTACTGAAGAAGGCAGGGAGACAGAAAACATTTTGAAAAACTGTCAACATATCAGTAGCAGCTGAGTTATGGGGTTATGGGCTTGGAACAGATCTTCTCTCATAGTCCTGCTAAATCCTTGATCTTGAATTTATAGCTTACAGAATTGTGCAGTAGCAATATTCTGTTGTCTCATTGGCCTTCGTTACCATGGAAACTGTAACAAATGAGTATGCTTGGCTCATAAATTCGTCATAGCTCAGCCTGTCTTCTAGTCATTTTCTCAACTTTACTGGCATTTAGGACCCACCCTACACACAGGATGAGCTCATCTAAGAGTCTTTAACCTTATTCTGTCTACAAATTGGACCAGTGTCCTCAAATTCTGGGCACTGAAACTTACAGCTAGCTTTGGGAGGCCATCAGCTGTCTTACTACATATTAATGTCTTTGTGCAATCTTTGTTCCAAGAGACACAGGAGGGAAACTGAGGCTCAAAAAAAATGTCACTTATGCAAGTTCAGTATTGGAGGAGGTATTCTAGTTTGATCCTCACTGCCCAAATAGTCCCCGTTTCTGTTCTCAATACCACTTATCCCATTACACTCTTTCTCTTCTCCTTCTTCCCCGGGCATCCTTCTCCTAGCTCCAAGAATTGGATTTCTGCAGTTCAATGAATATAATAGAGTCTTGGGGGGGTATGTAAAATGGGCATTATAATGTTTACCTCACAGGTTGTTTTGGAGGACATCAAGTGAGAAATTGCTCTCAGGCCAGTGTCATGTATAAATTAATAGATTGGATTGTGCTATTTTACGCCAGGACCCATTTTCCCTAGTCATCTAGGGATCTCCGTATTTTATAGCACACGAAGTGTTCTGGAGTTCCAAAAACGCAGGCCTTTGTTGGGGACTCAAGAAAGCTGGAATGCTGGCCATGGCCAGTAAGAAAGGGAGAAGTGAAGACTTGCTGTTCAGGCTCTGCAGGACCATCTGGAGTTTGAGAAATTCTGGCCATGTTGGAGCAGTCTGTGAGGTTGGAGCATTTGGGGCTAGCCACTTTGGAGCCTTCTAGGATATGGATATTCAGGCTTGTTGGAAATTCCATCAGCAGCACCTAGAACTGACAAGTTTGAAGCAGCTTGCAGTCTTTAGCTGATTAAAAACCTACTGAAATAGATGTAAATTAGGGACAGAAAGTTAACTTGACACTTGAATATCAGAAAAAAAAAAAAACAACAGACAAATTAGCAGGGGAAAGAAAGGGGTCAAGCGCATTTGTTTCAGACATACACGAGTATACATAATGGAAATAAAAAGTGAATATTAAACAAGATTTTGAATTGTATATGCCCTTCCCTATAGCAAATGGAAGTTGGGAGTTGTGAGCCATTTAGAGGATGAGAAAATGACTTTTATGGGACATGAATAGTCCCAAACAATAGACAATGCTGAAGGAGAATACTTATCTCATCTTTGCTGTGGTGCTTGTCCCTCAATCTCTTCTATGGTGACAGCTTTTTTTTTTTTATTGGATATTTTATTTACATTTCAGATGTTATTCCCTTATCCCATTTCTCCTCCGCCCAGGAACGTCCTATCCCATCCCCCCTCCTCCTGCTTCTATGAGGATGTGGCCCCACCTACCCCCCCCAACTCCCACCTCCCCACCCTCGAATCCCACCCCCTTGGAGCGTCCAGCCTTCATGGGACCAAGGATCTCCTTTCCCACCTATGTCCCACAAGGCCATCCTCCCCTACATATACAGCTGGAGCTATGGGTCCCTTCCCTGTGTGCTCCCAGGCTGGTGGTTTAGACCCTGGGAGTTCTGGTTGGTTAGTCTTGTTGCTCTCCTCATGGGGCCACAAACCCTTTCAGCTCCTTCAGTCTTCTCTCTAACTCCTCCATTGGGAACTCCTTGATCAGTTCAATGGTTAGCTTCGAGCACCCACCTCTGAATGTGTCAGGCTCTGGTAGACCTCTAAGGAGACAGCTATGTCAGGCTTCTATCAGCATGCACTTCCTGACATCTACATCAGCCTCTACCTTTGGTGACTGCACATGGGATGGATACCCAATTGGAATGGTCTCCAGACGGCCCCTCCTTCAGTTTCTGTCCCACACTTTGTTTCCATGTTTGCGCTCTTAAGTATTTTGTTACTCCTTCTAAGAAGGACCGAAGCACACACACACTTGGTCTTCCTTCTTCATGAGCTTCCTGTGGTCTGTGAGTTGAATCTTGGCTATTTCAAGCGTCTGGGCTAATATCCAATTATCAGTGAGTTCATACCATGTGTGTTCTTTTGTTGTTAGATTACCTCACTCAGGATGATATTTTCTAGTTCCATCCATTTACCTAAGAATTTCTCGAATTCATTGTTTTTAATACCTGAGTAGTACTCCATTGTGTAAATGTACCACAATTTCATATCCATTCCTCTGTTGAAGAGCATCTGGGTTCTTTCCAGCTTCTGGCTATTATAAATAAGGCTGCTATGAACATGTTATGTGTCCTTGTTATATGTTGGAGCATCTTCTGGGTATATTCCCAAGAATGGTATAGCTGGGTCCTCAGGTAATGCTATGTCCAATTTTTTGAGGAACCGCCAGTCTGATTTCCAGAGTGGTTGCACCATCTTGTAATCCCCCCAACAATGGAGGACTGTTCGTCTTTCTCCACATCCTTGCCAGCATCTACTATCATCTAAATTTTTGATCTTAGCCATTCTAACTGGTGTGAAGTGGAATCTCAGATTTGTTTTGATTTGCAGTTCCCTGGTGACTATGGATGCTGAACATTTCTTTAGGTGCTTCAGTTTAATTTTGTTGTTGTTATTGTTGTTGTTGATGAAATAACAGAGCAAGATTTTGTGCAACTGTGTTCCTTTCTTGTAAAGCCAGGCAGACAAGGAAATTTGGAATAAAAGTCCTTGCCTACACTTGCTGCTACCCAGACACAGTTTGATATGGAAAGTGATACTTTCCTGTTATTTGTTAAGCCTCAGTACTAGACAAAAATCATGGCAAAACTATTTCCTTTTCTCTGTCTCACTGAGGATGTCATCATGGTGGTTTTGACTGTTTCTCTATAGGTAACTAAAGCATTTGACACAAAGGAGGCCTCTAGGCCTCTAACCTAGCATCTTCCACTTGGCCCCTCCCATGCACCCCTTAAAGAGTCCATTGTCTATGTTGCAGACTCTTTGAGGAGCCACACCCAAGCCATTCCAGTCTTCCCACTGAGCAATCTCCTCTTGTAGCCCTGGGAAGAGTGATCTCCTACCCCACACTCTAGACATGAGAATGATCAGTTCAGGAACTAAGGCTGCCCACATCCATCAACACAGTGACTGCATCTTGTGGGCTAAAGTAGATAAAGATGAGAGTCAAAGTATGGAAATGACTGGCCCAAGACAACCAGTTTTGGAATCCACAGTGACTTGGAATACAGGCTTCTTCCAATTTCCACCTGGCTGATTCTTTGGAGCTGATATCCTCAAGGAAGACAGTCTTGTCTCTGCTCCCAGCCCAGCCCAGCCCAGCCCAGTCCAGCCCAGCCCAGCCCATCCATCAGCTACCCAGTGACTGCTGGTTCAGCAGTCATGCTATAGTTTAAATCTGAAATGTCTACCCTTGTCTCCTAACTGGTGCCGCTGTTTTGGAACGTTGTCTGCCTGTTGTCAACTGTTAGGAGATTGGGAATTGTGCCGATGTTGATTGCCAGCCTCATAGGATATGTATTATTTAGGAGACAAACTTCCATGCACTCCTGTAAGAGATTATTTAGATTAGGAGTTACCTTGGAAAAAAGAGTCAAAAAGCCAAATAACCCCTCATGGCCTCCAGCTAAGGTCTGAAGACTTCCTAGTTTGTCTGTGGACCTCCACACCAAGAACCAAGTTGCAAACTCAATACGTCATTTTGTATCAAAAGGTCAGTTATGAAGCACCTAGAATTTTTCAATTAAAAGAATGTATTCTCTGGGTTCTGTTGTGGCCCAGATAATAACTTTTTTTTCTATTGTGGGTTCTGTTTTTTTTTTTCCCCATCGAGAAATTGGTTTTGATGTACCTATGACTTAAGTTTCTCAATAAAGGAAATAAAATCTTAAAAAAAAAAAAAAAAGGAGTTATCTTGGTTAGGTCAGTCAAGGTATGAAGATCTTCCCCATTTACATGGCACCATTCCATAGGCTATGGTCCACATGAGAAACCGAACACCAGAATTAATCTCCCTTTGCCTGCCAACTATAGATGCAATGTGACTGGCTACCTCAAGCTCCTGCTACCATAACATCCCATCTATGATGGACTGTACTTTCCAACTATGAGCCAAGATAAAATTTCTTCCTCCATTAAATTGTGTTTCCCCAGAATATTCCATCACAGCAACCTAAAATAGCTAATACAGGCCTAGTGGGTATGAATAGGTCACTAGGGCAAATGGTTGCATATTTTATACAAACCCTGCTCCATTTTGTATGTCCTTCTCTCTTTCCCACACACTTTCCCCCTTGACTGCCTTGAACTGAACTGCTCTGACATGCTTTTCCCACTGTGATGAACTGAAGCCTTTGAAAACCTTTAGCCAAAGTAAGTCTTTCCTTGCCTCATTTCTGTCTGGTATTGTGGTCACAGCAAGGTAAAAGCAACTTCCACAAATGGATAACCCCACTTCATGTCCTCTGTTCTGGGAAGGTTCTCCCTTAAGGGTTATGCTGTGAAATATGACTTGAAATAATTTGACATTATATATGATGAAAGAGGGGTTGAGCCTTTCAAGTAGCATGCAAGCAATTATGGTATGTATAATCAGGGTTCATATCTAAAATCCATAGTATGAAACTTAAGGAACACACTGGCAATAGGTCTAATTTCATTTCGACTGATGTGATAAACACCATGACCAAAAGCTACTTTGAGGGAGAAAGAATATATCTTTCAAATGACTTACAAATCCAGGTAACAGACAATTCCTGTGGGAACTCATGGCAAGAACTTGAAGGCACAAGCCCTAGAGACTCCACACAACATTACCTACAACTAAAAAACTCACGTAACAACTAAAGAAGTATGGAAAGAACTATGGAGGATTTTACTTGCTGGCAGGTTCACACTCAGCTAACTTTCATATGTAGACCATAATGACACACCTAGGGAATGGTGCCTCCCACGGTGGGATGCCTGGGCCAACATGGCGAAAAGAGAGAAATAACTACTGGAAACTGTCCTCTGACTTCCAAATGTGTGTTGTAGCACATGTGTACAAATTCTTAACATACAAAATTTTTTAAACAAACAGTAAAAATCATTTTTTTAAAAAAAAAAAAAATGAACCAGGGTTTCCTTACTTTCTAGTATAAAGACCCTCCTCCTTCAGGCCTTAAGTATAAACCGTAGCTTTCCTCCCACAAATATAGAGATTCAAGCTCTAGTCCTGTTCCCTTGGATTCAGAGCTTCAGAACACAGCCCTCTTGTCTTGTCCAGGAGTCCAAATCCCCATCCTCCCCCATCAGACTCAAAAATCCAGGACCCATCCTCCTCCCTTAAAGCCAGGAGTCCAGACTTCCATCCTCCTCCCTCAGACCCAGGGGTCCAGACCCACTGCCTCCTCCCTCAGACCTAAGAAGCTAGGTTCCATCTATCCTTTCACAGACTCAAGTATCCAGGCTCCAGCCCCCTCCCTCATACTTAGATGCCAGGCCCAGCCCTCCCTCTTTCAGATTCAACTGTCCAGGTCCCAATCTTCTTCCTCAAATCATGGGTCCAGGCCCTGTCTTCTCTTCTCTCGCCACAGGTCCCAGCCCCCTATCACAAAAAGAGACCTAATTCAGAACACATATTTGGTCAGCTGGTTCAACTAACCCACATTCTTGCTTCATTTTTCTGGCTGGGGTATTACATTTCTTGGGCCTCAGTTCTTCTTTGCTTGCTTAAGCAAGGACAGAGAACTGCGAATAAATTTCCTGACTTCTTTCTTCCCTCTTGTTCTTTCTTTTACCCTCCAGTGAGAAGGGTGGAAGTAGCAGAAACCCCTGGAGAATAAGTACAGGAGTATCTGTCTGGGATAGCTACCTTCCAGAGGCATGAAGCAAACTGCTTCTGTTGGGTGATTTCCCAATAGAAAAGAAGTCTTAAAGGTCTAGGTATTTCCTGGAATTTCCTTTGTGGGGGAGGAATGGCTCACTGAGGACCCATTAGCAAGCAGCATTAGGATCCAAGCCTGCCTAGTTCCTGGAAGTCAGGAGCAAAGAAGCAGAATGCTTGTGTATCTGGGATCTGTACCCATCCTAGGGACTCCTTGCCTCAAGTCCCACCTCTCCCAGGCCCCACTCCCACCCACACTGTTAGGAGTTCCTTATCTTATCTTGCCCAACTGAGTGGCTGTCAGCCACAGAGTTGTCAAGTGTGGGCCTTCCATCTGCTGGGCCCTCTTCCTCCTCTCATCTCCTCCTTCCCTTTTTCATTTTGCTGTGATCCCTCCTCCCCAATCGTTGTCTCTCACTTGTCTTCTGCCTCCCTGGGAAATCCCAGGGTGTGAAAGCAGAGAGAAACAGCAGGGAGTTATGGGGTGGGGAGAATGGTGAGAGATTGAGAATATATGTATGAAAATAAAGATACAGACAGATGAAAGTTTGAATACTCAGAAAATAAAGTCAGGAAAAGTAAACATTAGGGTGACCCCTGACCCAGACATCTTTCATTTCCTCAATCTAGAACTTCCTAGGCCACGAGATTGTGAACTGGAGAGTAAACTGGGCTACAGGGTGAGTTCAAGGCCTGTCTGAGCTGCAAAGTGTCAGCCAGGAAGGGACATGTAAACAAACAGAAAGAAAACACACACACACACACACACACACACAACAAGGAAGAATGAGAAAGAGGATAAAATGAAGAACCAATGAAAAGAACAGATTGAAGGAGGAAAGGAGGAAGGAAGGAAAAGATGGAGGGAGGGAAGAATGGATAGAGAGAGTGAGATACAATGAAACTATAAGTGTTGTGTTAAAGTTCCTCTTGCTTTTATTTTCCCTCTTCCCCATTCTGACTTTTCATCCTGGCCACACACAATCATCCAACACCTGCTGTCCAGTAATTAGCCAAGGCTCTAAGGGCAGAGATACTGTGTATACTGGGTAAGGACACCTGCCTATGGAGAACTTACATTCTAACAAGAGAAGCCCTCATTATACCAAAGAAAAAGATGCTGCATTATACCAATGAAAAGGAATTTACATTATGGTATATGGTCCATAATGGTTAGGGAAGTGTGCCGATTCAGTGACTGAACCCATCACAGTAGAAGCTCATTCGATGGCTTATTCACATGTTGATGGATCAGGAGAGAGTGGGAGGATAAAAGAGACCAGCCTTATAACACTCAAAGCCCTTCACCTACCCAATGGCCAGGGTCTGACAAATAGACAGAGAGCCCAAAACATTATAATTCTGAGTAGAAAAAAAAAAAAGTTCAATATGAGGCGTCCTAGCTTCTTTCTGTGGGAAAGAAAATAAAAAACCTGCTGATGGGGGAGAGGGGAAGGAGGGGGAGGAAGAGGGAGAAGGGGAGAGAGAGAGAGAGAGAGAGAGAGAGAGAGAGAGAGAGAGAGAGAGAGAGACTTATTTGGCTTATAATTTCAGGTCACAATCTATTTTAATGGAATTCAGTGCAGGAACTCATATAGGAGCTTAAAGAAGAAACCATCAAGGAATGCCACTAGACTGCCTCACTTGTAGACTTATGCTTAGTTAGATGTATTCTGCAGCTCAGGGCCACCTGCCTTCACTACCACCCACAGTGGGCTGCAATCTCCTACATCAATCACCTGTCAAGATGTTCTTTGTCAAACATGGCCTCAAGCCAATCTGATCTAGAAGCTCTCTTCTCATGTAGCTCTAGGCTGTGTAAAGTTGACGAAGCTAACTGTAACAAGAGGTAACTGGGGAAAACTGTACCTGAGTCTTGGTAGGTGTATCTTCCTGTGGTTAGAACTTCTGTGCAGTTAAATATTCCTGAAGCAGTTAGGTTGTTCGCCTCATAGTAGAAACTAAGACAAGGGGAAGGGGAAGAAAGTGGATGTGATGGGGGGGATTGTGGAGGGGTAACTGGGAGAGAAGGGTGATATCATTTGAAATGTAAATAAATAAAATGATTAAAAAATGTACAGTAACCAAGTGTCTGCACACTCAAATTACATATATATATATATATATATATATATATATATATATATATATATATTCACTTGAATTGTAGTATTTATTGTCCTTTTGTGGACTTTTCTAGAGGATCATGGTCATGGGAAGAAATACCTTAAAACAAATACCTAATCTCTTGACTGAACTTGATTCTTCAAAAAGACAAGAACAGAGAGACCATACCACATACACACACAGACACACACACACTCAACCTTTAAAACAGTGCCACCAGCTGGTTACCAAGTGTTCAAACACATGATCTGTGAATGATGCCTCCACCTATCTCTCCTATGTCTCTAGGTTTCTACATCTCCTTAAAGTATTTTCTTTCTAAATCAGAACACTCAATAGAGTAACCACATGGTTGGATTCAAGCAATTAATAGAATGCATACTTCACGTTACATTTCAGTGGCCAGTTACCCTCCTTATTTCTCCATGAAGGAAGTTCAAACATAAAACTGGGGCTGTAGTTCAGTTAGTAGATAGAGTGCTGGCTAACCATACACAATGCTCTGGATTCCTTCTCAGCACTGCACAAGTCAGTCATGATACCTATCATATGCCTGCAATCCTAGCACTTACACCAGGACCTCAAGTTCAAGGTTATCTTCAGCTATATTGAGAGTTAGAGCTCAACCTGAGCTATAAAACGTTAGGTTTCAACTCAAAACAGATGGCTGACGTGCCTACTTAACATATTAAAGCAGACTTGGCCACCAGATTCTCCCTGCATATCTCCCCCACCTCCGCCACCATAAACTTCTCTAGTCCTGAGGCTGGGCTGCCTTTCCCCCAGTTGCCCTTCCCAAATAATTGAGCTATTTTTGTTACCTGGTCTTTTCTTCTACTCTTTTGGTCCTCCTAGCTGCTGTGCCTTCTACTTCTCCTTCCCTTCTCTCCACCTCTGCCACTTCTCCACACATGACTCAGAGTCATGTCCACTCTGGACTCTTCCAGATGTCCCTGCCTCTGTCTCCATTTTATCCACAATATATAGATGATAGTTTTATATAAATCAATGATAATTGAAAAGAGGCCATGAATTTGAGACGAACAATGGGGAAATTAGTGGAAGGCCAGAATGAAGTTATTATTTTATTTTATATTTTTTATTGGATATTTTATTTACATTTCAGGTGTTATCCCCTTACCCCAACCCCACCCCGCCCAGGAAACCCCTATCCCATTCCCCCTCCTCCTGCTTCTATGAGGACGTGCCCCCACCTACCCCCCACTCTCCCACCTCCCCACCCTCAAATTTCCCCACACTCGATGGAAGTTATTATTTTGTAATTAAAAATTATTGTTTTAATTTATAGATTGTTGAGCTGGAGAGCTGACTCAGTGGTTAAGAACACTAAATGCTGTTATAGATGACCTGGATTTGATTCCTAGACATACAGACAAGCAAAACACTTATGCATACAAAATAATAAAATAGAAATAAGGTTTTAAAATTCTAATTGTCTATTCCTAGGAATTTCTTTTGGACCTTGGTTGATACTGTTAATTGCAACCTCTTTGTTTGGTTTTTGAACCCAGACAAGGGACTGAGGTGCATATTGTAGATGCCAAAACAAATCTGGCCTCCAGGTTCTCCCAGCATCCCTCAGTCCCTGCCTGGCATACTGTGCCCCCAACCTGAACTTTTCAGTCCAGGGGCTGGGCTGCCCTACCCCCAGAGGCTCTTCCCTAAATAATACAGTAATACAGATCTCTCTCTCTCTCTCTCTCTCTCTCTCTCTCTCTCTCTCTCTCTCCTTCTTCTTCTGCTCCACCACCTCCTCCTCCTCCTTCTCTTTTTTACCACCCACGTGACAGTATAGTATAGAACAGAGTTTATTCAGGGCACAGGGAGGGCCGTTGAAAGGGTAGTAGAGACAGAGAAAGGCAAAAAGAGAGAGTGAGTGAAGGAGTAGAGTAGTGGAAGCCCGCCATGAGCACATAGAGAAATGGGGGAGGGGAATGAGGGGAGAAGAGGAGGTGGCAAGAGTACAGAGCGCGAGTAAGAAGGCAAAAGAGAGCAGAGGGGAAAACAGCCCCTTTTATAGAGAGTCAGGCACACCTGGGTATTGCCAGGTAGCTGTGGGGCAGAGCTTAGACAAAATGCTAACACACAGCAAGCACCACTCAGTGTGTGTTTTGTAAACTAGCCACAAGTCTTGCCTTGGACACCTTTCTCCTTCTTTTTCCACTCTGCTAACTCCACATCAGTCAGGAGCACCTCCTCCAGGAAGCTTTTCCTGCCTTTCAGTTGGGTTGAACCATTATTCCATCAGTGTTCAATCCTGTATTTACACAGCTGCCTCCTCTACTAGACTAGCATCTCCTCAGAGGCAGGGCCTCCCTGCTGAGTCATTTTTGTGTGCCTGGCATCACTTAGGCCAGGGCCCCACCCATCATCTGCTCAAGAGATGTCCTTATAATGAACACATGTTTTTCCTCTGCTTCTTCTCCATTTTTAGCAATCACCCTTACCCTTCTCTTGTGCTGAAGTTAAACGGTGATGATCCTACCTGGAAGACAGTGTAGATTCAGGACAGGGACGAGTTAGTTCTAAGCCCTCATTGGAGGGCAGGGATCTGTCAAAGAGTGCTCAGCTTCATCTGTCCTTGTCATCTTGTCTTTGCTACATTCAGTCTTGGTCATCTGTGCTTGCAAGGAAAACTGGACCCCTGCTCCTAAGGGAGCAGGGTTAGGCCTGTATTCATTTTTTGAAATAGGAGGGCAGATGTCTAGACTCAGACTCCTGAGTTGAAATGAGGGGACTGAATTCTAGGCATCCAGATCTGAGGGAAGCAGACTGGGGTCTGAAATTCTTGGTCTGGCGGAGGAGAGCTAGAGACTGTGACCCTGGGTCAAACAGAGGAGTACTGATGCCTGGTCACCTGGGTTCAAAGGAGCCTGTGGACTCTTGTACCCTGGCAGAGAAAACTCCCAGGGTTTGTAATCCTGGTCTGTCTCTCATGACTCTGGTTTTAGAAACATCTGGTTTTATACAGCTGCTCCACCCAGTTAGGGTGGTGTTGAGGCTAGGCAATCAAATACCCAGCTCCTGGGTGGAGCCTGGGCTATCCCTTTCTAGCCATGGGAACTCCCCTTATCCCCAGCTCTGGGCTTGCTTCCATCAGAGGATCCATCATCCTGACACAGCCAGACACTAGGCAACACAGGTTCCCAGCAATAGCATCAGACATAGCCTGTCCTGCCCTGATATTGGGTAGTATCAGTTTCCAACCATCAGAGACCTTCTCCCTAGTGGCCAAGGTCAAGCAAAGGCCCAACATGGCACTGGACCTACACCCTGTATAACAAGGTTCTCACACCCTGGGTTCTCACACACTCCTGGCTCTGTCTGGGAGAGTGCTGAACGGTTAGAAGAGATGAAGCAGTCAGAGGAAAGAAAAACAGAGAGACATAAAAAGTCAGAGGGGGAGAAGTGAGTGAGAGTCTGCCAAACAGACCGGCAGGCAGATGATAACTAAAGACACAGAGAGATAGAAGAGTAGATAGATAGATACACAGATTGTAGATTGGTAGAAGTTGAGAATAATAATAGACCTGAGATGGGGAGAAGAGGAGAAGCAAGAGTGAAAGAAATGGGAATACAGATGGGTAGAGAAATATAGTCAGAGCAGCAAGTACAAAATGAAAAAGTAAGAAAGTGAGACAGAGAAAAAGGAGAGAGAGAGAGAGAGAGAGAGAGAGAGAGAGAGAGAGAATATAAACTTTATCAGCATCCCTCACACAGCCGAATGCAGGAAGAGACAACTACTGCCACAGACTGAACACAACTCATCATTGTGTACTAAGAGGAACTCTGAAAAACATAGTCTCACAGAAAACATAGTAGATATAGATATAGATTAGATATAGATATATAGATATATATCCTTATAAATATCATATAAAAGAGTGATAGGGATCACTGGCCTTCTGGCCCCTAGGAGAGCTAGGATTTACTCTGTGAGACCCTCTTCTCTTCCCAGCTGTGTTCTGACCTAATCTCTATCACAGCACTGAGCACAGGCCACTCTATGGAGTCACTGCCCCCCCCCCCCGCCCCCTGCCCGAAGACAGATTCCAGTATCCCAGCCCTTAGCCCTAACCAGACTGTAACATGAACATATGTGTACACAAGTACACACACACACACACACACACACACACACACACACACACACACACACATCAGCCCAAAAAAGAACAGAGAATTCTGGCTGTGGCTCTAGTCTGCTGTGATACACATGCCAGCAATACAGACACACCCACAGAGGTGCATGTGTGTGCACTTTCTGTATCTGCCCATTGCTGAAATACGGTCCTGGGAGGACACATTTGTAGAGACTCTGGGGAGAGGAAAGGTGGGCTATGGGGAGATGAGTGAGTGAAGAAGAGGAAGAGGTAAGGAGGTGTGGGGGCAGGACAGGGAGATAGGGAGATGGGAGTTGTGACAGGGGAAAGATGAAGACAAAAATACAGACAATACACAAGGGAGACAGCTGAGGGAGATGGGAAATACAGAACTGGGGGAAAGGGCTGAGAGAGGGGGATTGTGAAGGGCCAGTTTGAGGGGCTGGGAAAAGAGGTCCTATCTGATGAGGGGGATGGGGAAAATATCCGGGAATTGAAGAGGGTGGAGCAGTATGACTGCCTGACCTCAGAGCCCCTGGTCAGACTTGTCTGACGTCAGCCCTCCTCCACCCCCGCAATGTGCTGGTCTTCAAATGGCCCCCCTCCAGCTAACTTCAGACACACTCAGATTGCAGAGCAAGTCGGAGAGGAGAGAATCCAGGAGGACCAACTGCCATGAGACAGGTGCGTGTGTGTGTGTGTGTGTGTGTGTGTGTGTGTGTGCGTGCACACGCGTGTGTGTGTTCATGTGCAGTGTCTGCTGCCATGAGGGTTTATTAATACCATATGTATTGGAGGCTAGTAAGAACGCGCTTGTATGTGCATGTGGTGAGTCCATGTGTATCTATGTAAGCGTATCTATGTATTTGACAGCAACCATATGAGTTCAGTGACCACATGAAGTAAAGTGTGTGAGTGTCCATCTCTGTGTTCAACATTGTAAGGTTTGCCATCCATAGATGTGTATGATTCTATGAATACGTGTTTGTGTTTCCTAGGAGTGAAAGATTTTGCCGGTGTGTAACATATGCATTTTGGGTTTTGATTTTTTTTTTTATGGGATCAGAATCTACTTAGTTGAAATGCATGCAGTCACCAATATTCAACCTCTCTTGCCCTGTAAAAAATAGCAGTTTCATATGGTTGGGGTTCATTTTAACTGTTCAGTATTTCTTCTGAAACTTTCTGTTTCTATTCCTTCACCCCAGACTCACGGTGGCTGTCTAGGTATTTATTGACATATTGCTAAATCTTCTTGATATTGTTTCTTCCTGAGGCTGAGGCCTTGTGTGCTCAGGTCCCCTGAATGACTGTCAGAGGAACCCTGTGTTCAGCCTGAGACACGGAAGTCTTCTGAAACATGGTGCTTTCAGTTGTGTGGTTCTTAGCGTTGTGGGTACAGCTGTACGTGGAGGTATCTGTATGGCTGGCATCAAAAACATCCTTCTAAGATGAGCTAGCCTTAGGAGCCCAGGCAGAGCTGTGTTTGAGACAAAAAGATAGGAACAAAAGAGTGTAAAAGAATAATTGTTATTGGTAATTTAAAATGTCTATCTCAAGTTGAGTATCGTGTACCTGAGGTCTTAGATACTTGGCTGAGACAAAGGAATGCTTGAATCTCGGAGCTTGAGGGTAGTTGGGCAACACAGGGAGACCCTGTATCTTCTTTAAAACTCCATGAAAACCATAACTCATCTCTATTGTTCAAAAACACAAACTGACCTAATAAATACAATATATTAATAAATAATAATAAGTATATTAGTTTTAAATCCTCTTGAAAAAGTAAAGGGGGGCCACAAGATGCTCTGGGGGTTAAACATGCTTGCTGCTGAGCCTGACAATTTGAGTTTGGTCTTTGGTCTCCAAGACCCACATGGTAAAAAAAAGAGAGAGAGAGAGAGAGAGAGAGAGAGAGAGAGAGAGAGAGAGAACCTATTCTCATAATTGTCTTCCAAACCCCCCAACACACACAAAAGTACACAGCAAGGCATTGTGCATACATATACCCACAAGTATACATACACAAAATAAACAAATAACTGTACATTTTAAAGGAAAATGAAAGGAAATTAATTTTGTTAATTTATTTGCTCCAACCCAGAGTGTGAAATGACATAAACTTTCTACCAAACACCAGGTGGTATCATTTGAGGGCTGGAGAACACTGCATTCTCTGCTGAAACTATTCATCGTAGGCATTCTACCGTGTCCGCATGCTTGGGTTAAGAAGACTGGAGTTTTGAACTGTGTGTAACTTTCATTCTCCACAAAATATTTTTTTGTTCACCTTTAGCTTTAAAAGCAATTTGCAAATGTAAAACATTACTTATTTGTAAGTGGTAGTGGAAATTAGTGTACTGACCACTACTGTATACTTAAAAATATGATTCTTTGGGGCTGACAAGATGGTTCACCAAGCAAAGGTGCTTGCTGCTAAGTCTGATTAGCTGAGTTTGCTCCCCTACATGTTGGAAAGAGAACTGACTCCCGAAAGTTGCCCTGACTTTCACTCACACACTATGGCATGTACACATGGGCATACACATAAACACACAAACAAACACTTTTGAAACAGGATTGTTTTAGGGACTAGTGATGTAGCTCAGCTGGTAGAGTGATTTCTCAGCATGCATAAAGACACGGGCTCAATCTCAGCACCAAATAAACTGAGTGTGGTAGCTTACTTCTATCATCACTCAGAAGTCAGAGGCAGAAGCATCAGAAATCCAAGGACATTCTCAGACACACAGTGAAGCCAAGGCCAGCTTGGGATTTATGGGACATTATCTAGGAAACATGATGATCATTTCAATATTTTGCTAACACAAAATATTAATGAGGTCTCTTGTTTTATTACCCACCCCAGACTAAGACTGAAAAATACCCTGTGTGTAGAAAATGGTTTATTCAGGTTTAGGTTTTTGTAAAATTGACAGTTAAGAAGAGAAGGATCGGGTATCACACTTTGTCAAAACATATTTTAAAGTTTTTCAGGAACCAAGCAAAACTAAATAAGAAAATTTGTCTTAATCTGTGTATTTAAATTATGTATTTACATACAAAGTGCTCAGGATTGAATCCAGGGCCTCATGTACGCTTGGCAAAAAGTTCCACCACGGAGCTTTACACCCACCATTTTTTTACTTTTTTTAAAAAAAAAACATTTGTGTGTGTGTGTGTGTGTGTGTGTGTGTGAAAGAGAGAGAGAGAGAGAGAGAGAGAGAGAGAGAGAGAGTGTTTACTCACAACAGGTTTGGAGATCAGAGGACAACTTGCAAGAATCTGCTCTCTCCTTCTTCTATTTGAGTTTTGAAGAACAACCTGAGGTCCTCAAGCTTAGTAGCAAGTACTTTTACTTACTAAGCCACCTTGCCAACCTCTTTATGTTTATTTTGAAACAGAGATTCACAAAGTTAATCAACCTAGCCTTAAACTAGAGATCTTCTATCATTCAGCCTCAAAAGTAGCTAGGAGGACAGACTGCACCACTGCCATTTTAGTGTCTGTGTGTGTATGTGCTGTATATGTGTGCTCATCTGTGCTAGCTCCCATGGAGGTCAGAGGTCAAGATTAAGGTCTTCCTCTATCTCTTCCCCACCCCCCACTCCCACTTTTTTTAAAGAGAGAGTTTCCAGTAAACTTGGAGTTCACAATTTCAGTTAAAATGGCCCTCCAGCAAGCCCTAGGCCTTCCTGTTGATGGAATTACAAAAGGGTGCTCACTCTGCTTCTTTGTGTATCCTGAACAACCTCCTCAGCCCATTAACAGTAAATTTTAAATTAAGATTAGAAACTCGCACTCAGGTCTGAGTGCCTGCCTTTCAGCTGTGGTCAATGTTGATTATGTTGTAAAGATGTCTTAACCCACAGTCAGAGAAAGAGGGTCTGGTAGCCTAAAATAGAGGATGCACAACAGCCAGATTGTCTGTGTCTGAACCCTAAGTCTTCTGCTTACTACTTAGGTGACCTTTAGAGAGGGAAGTTATCTATCTCTTTGGGCCTCAGTAACAAGACACAGCAATAAGACCCATTGCATAGGTTTGCAGTAGAACAGGGTCGAGCTGCGGAAGCTGCTACTCACCCATTTTATTGACAAGAAGACAAAAACCATTTTCAGTCTCCTTTGCACATGGCTCTGGCAAATAACTGGACAGTAGAAAAGGGGTACAGGCCAGGCCTGTAGGAATTCAGAAGTATAATTCTGCCACCCATGGCTCTGTGGTTGATCACCTGCCACAACCTTCTGTCAACCCTCACCTTTGCTATCTATACCATTACTGAAAATGCTGTCACTCCTGAGAGGAGAAATCAGTATAGAAGGACTGATTAATGATTAGGATCATGGGTTCAAGTCCCACTATCTTATATGTAACTGTCTGCATTTCTATGACTATGTACGTCTGCTGGAAAATAGGGATGATAAAAGTACTTACCTGGGGTTAGAAATGTGGTGCAGTTGGTAGAGCACTTGCATAAATTCAACATGGTGGTACTAGCCTGGCATCCTAGCAATCCAGAGGTTATGACAGGAGGATCAGAAGTTCAAAGTCATCCTTGGCAACATGTAGGCTAGGCTGGGCTATAGAAGACCTCGTCTCTAAAATAAACAAGTTCGTCTAGAAGGGTTAAGAAAGCACTTGATACACATTTTCTATTAACTCTTTAGTACGTGGTATTGTGTCTTGGCACAGAGAAACTTTTGTTTGTGAGGTTATTCTTAACTTTATTGTTTTTCTAATTGTAAAAATTATTTTGTGTGTGTGGGGGGGAGGGCACACCAAGGCATGTGTTTTAATCAAAGAACAGCAAGTTGATTTCTCTCCTTGAATCCTGTGGGTTCCAAGGATCAAACTCAGTTGTCAGACTTGGATGCAGAACCTTTATGCCACCTACCAGTCAGCCCCATAGTATGGGCCTCTAACAAAAACAGAGGAAAAGCCTGGGGAATTGCGTTGTGTAATCCTTTTATATACAAGAGATGTTAAAACTGGAGGAGGGGGAGGCAATGTAACTTACTTTAGTAGGCAGCCAGTAAAAGCCTGGCTTGGTGGCTCCCTCCTTTCTTCCCTGCACTCAGGAGGCTGAGGCTAGAAGATTGAGTTACATAGACCTTTTCTACTAAAAAAGGGAAGCGACTAATAAAATTAGTCATTAAAGTCAACATTATAGCCACAATTTCTTCAAACATGGTACTGAGAGTAAGAGTATCTTCTTTATAAGAGGTCCTGATACATAGGTATCTCCGCGGTTAATGGCATCTGATGGCCTTGCAGAGGACCTGAGTATGGTTCCCAAGAGCAAACCGTTTCACAATTACCTGTGATTCCAACTCCAGCTGCATCCCATACTTTTTCTCTTTCTGGCCTCCATACACATTAAATAAAAATAAATTTACCGTTAAAACATAAAATATTTCACTAAAAAGTTCTGAGATGTCACCATCCAGTTTAGGAGAAGGATTACCAGGAGTAAAGTCACCTCCATCAGGTCCCCAGGGCTGATCTTTCTCCTTGGCCACCCACAGGACATGCCAAAGCCCTCGGAGGCAGCGCGTTGCTGCTCCGGCCTGGCCCGGCGGGCGCTCACGATCACCTTCGCCCTGCTCATCCTGGGCCTCATGACCTGGGCCTACGCCGCAGGTGTTCCTCTGGCTTCCGATCACTATGGCCTCCTGGCCTTTGGGCTCTATGGGGCATTCCTCAGCGCGCACCTAGTCGCACAGAGCCTCTTCGCTTACCTGGAGCATCGGAGGGTGGCAGCAGCTGCGCGGCGTGCCTTGGCGAAGGGACCCCTGGATGCGGCCACTGCACGCAGCGTGGCGCTCACCATCTCAGCCTACCAGGAGGACCCGGCTTACCTGCGCCAGTGCCTGACCTCCGCCCGCGCCTTGCTGTACCCGCGCACGCGGTTGCGCGTGCTCATGGTGGTGGACGGCAACCGCGCCGAGGATCTGTACATGGTGGACATGTTCCGAGAAGTCTTCGCTGATGAGGACCCCGCCACCTATGTGTGGGATGGCAACTACCATCAGCCCTGGGAGCCAGTGGAGGCGGCGGGCTCTGTGGGTGAAGGTGCCTATCGCGAGGTGGAGGCAGAGGACCCTGGGCGGCTGGCGGTGGAGGCGCTGGTGAGGACCCGCAGGTGCGTGTGCGTGGCTCAGCGTTGGGGCGGCAAGCGCGAGGTCATGTACACGGCTTTCAAGGCACTGGGCGACTCCGTGGACTACGTGCAGGTGAGTGAGGGGTTTCCCCGGGACACCTGTGAGTATGATATTATAACCGTCCTCCCTCTCTACACACACACACACTTCAGAAAGAATAGGGTGCATCCAAAGCCATGCTTGGGAGGTGGAGACAGAAGGCTCAAAAATTCAGTCCGGTTTGAACTTTTATCCAACCTCCAATAGACCATGTATTCTTCAATGCAGAGTCAATTTTGTCCTCTCTCAATTGTCTCTGTCTGTCTGTCTGTCTCTCTGTGCCTCTCTCTGTCTCTGTCGCTCTCGCTCTCGCTCTCGCTCTCACTCTCACTCTCACTCTGCATGTGTGTGTGCCTGAGAAGAACATCAGGTGCCCTGCTCCATTACTCTGTTTCCTTTATTCTTTTGAGACCCGCTATCTTATTGAACTTAGACCTAGGCTGGCAGTCACCAATTCCCAGTAACACATACACACACACACACACACACACACACACACACACACACACACACACTATTATGTTACAGGCAGGCATATGCAGCTACACCTAGTCTTTTACATGGATGCTGAGGATTCTGGGTCCTCAAGCTTGTTATCTGCCCAGCTATCTGCCAGGCTTTGAAACCTTTCTTTTTTTCTTCATCACCGCACGTTCAGACCCTCATTCATTCATTCATTCATTCACCAACTATTGATAAATTGATTTAATGTGGCTATTTAGCCAGTCTTATCTATCCATTTGATATGAGTCCTTTATTCCTTTGATGTGATTCTTTTGCTTTCAATGGTACATGCAGCTATACAGTGAATTCACTCTATCCATTTGTATACTGGTTGCTGTGACAAAATGCCAGACCAAAGCAACTGAGAGAAGGAACGGAGGAACGGTTTATTTTGACTCACAGTTTCATGGTACAGTATATCATGATAAGGAAGGAATGGACCCAGGAGCTTGAGAAAGCTGATCACACTTACTCCTGCAGATAGGAAACAGAAGGAGAAAAGGAAGTGAGACCCACTAGCTGTCCTCCAGTGACCCGCTTCCTCCATCGAGGCTCTACCTCAATGAGAGGTAGCAGGCTCTACCTGCTATGAGACCAAGTGTTCAAACACATACATTTATGGAAGACATTTCACATTCAAACCACAACACTGAATGAAAACAAACAAACAGACAAATCCATTACCTTCTTTCATTCATACAGCCACTGAAGACAGAAGGAAACTCTTTCATTATACATTCATTCATTCATTCTTGTAGCTTGCTACTTATTCATTTAAAATAACACTTATGCACCCACCAACCTAATCAGGCATTAAATATAATGTTATTTTCTTTCTCCATTCAATATGGAAGTTTTACTGCTCTACCCACCCATGCATTTTCTATACAACCAGTGTGGACCTCACCCACTTATTTTTTTTCACTTACCTTTTTTTATATAGGGGCTGCCCCCCCTTTTTGTCTTTTTCTTCAATGTTGACATTTTTGTCATCTATCTAAGAAATATAGACCTTTATTTCATCATACGTTCATCTATTCATTAGTCATTCACTGATATGCTGCTGTCTTAGTTTCTTTTCATGTCACTGTGAGAAAATTCTCCAGCAAAAACACCTTAAGGGATAAAGGGCTTGTTTTGCCTCACAGTTTAAGGGCTAATTCTTCATGGAGAGAAAGTCGCAGCAGTAAGCGCTTTAAAGCCATTGCATCCAGTCAGGATGAACGCTTGTGTTCAGCTCACATTTTTCTTTTTATATAATCCATAATCCCAGTCTGGGGAATAGTTTAATATGTTTATAAGCTTTTCCAAGCAGTAGCCCTGTTCAGGGTTCTGGTCTGATCCGGCTTTTTTGCTCTTCACAGGTCTGTGACTCAGACACAAGGCTAGACCCCATGGCACTGCTGGAGCTTGTGCGAGTGCTGGATGAAGATCCCCGAGTAGGGGCTGTTGGAGGAGATGTGAGAATCCTTAACCCTCTGGACTCCTGGGTCAGCTTCTTGAGCAGCCTTCGATACTGGGTAGCCTTCAATGTGGAGCGAGCTTGTCAGAGCTACTTCCACTGTGTGTCCTGCATCAGTGGTCCTCTGGGTGAGTGAAAGCAGCTTGGAGGGCTTGTGGGTGGGGAACAAGAGAGAAAGGGAGGAAGAGGCAGGGTAAAGTTGAGGACAAAGGATTGGGGTCTGGATTTCAGATAACATCACATTGGGACCAGTGGATAGAGATGGTGTTAGAGTTGAACTGAGTTTACTGGAGAGGAACGACGCTGAGAAAGGGAAAGGGATGGAGATTGGGGAAGTGGCTGCAAAAGGTAGTGAGGTGAGGTTGGCATGGAGATGGGGTTGAACAGGGTACTGAGAATGCAGTGGCTTTGTCAGGAGATTGGTGAGTTTCTGCATGGAGATTGTGCAAGGTCAGGTGACAAACACATTGGAATGGGCTTGAGCCTAAGACTGGGGCTGTTTGTAGGGGATGGTGAGGTACAAGGATGAAGCATAGGGTGGGAAACAGAGAACATTGTACACATCAGAGGCTGATGCTTGGGCACTCCCCATTCTACCTAGGCCTATACAGAAACAATCTCCTGCAGCAGTTCCTAGAGGCCTGGTACAACCAGAAGTTCCTTGGCACCCACTGCACATTTGGGGATGACAGGCACCTCACCAACCGCATGCTCAGCATGGGCTACGCTACCAAGTAAGTTAAGGTGACCAAGTGGTCAAATGTGTGAAGCAAGTGAATGTCTTTGATGGAGAGAGACAGAGGGAGAGAGAGGGAGAGAGGGAGAGAGGGAAAGAGAGAGAGAGAGAAGACAGATGCCATAAGAGGCAGAGAAGCCATTTGTATTTAGCCAATGGCCTTCAAAGAGTTTGATATTAGGATAAAATTGAAGGTATTGTGAAGGTTGGAAAGAGTTTTCATGAACTCTTTTCATTAAATGGTCTCCACCAAGCAAGACAAGGTGAGGGTGTGTTAATTCCATACAGAAAAGACAAGGTAGGTGGGTTCAGTGGGCTGTACCAAGGAGACCAAGCCAGCATGGAAGTGAAGTGAGAGGGGTAAGCTGAATGGATAGAGTGAGTGAAATCCAGTGACAAATGCAGCAAGAAAAAATGGGCAACTGCTGACAGAGAAGAGTGCATGCTAGCCCCTAAGTACTCTGGAGAAGTCTTTCAGTGGCAATATGAATTTGGTCACTAAGTCTCTGTTGGATGCTCTAGAGACACAGAAGTATGCAAAGGAAGACATAAGTCCTTCCTGCTTTGAAGAGACAATGTAACTATCAGGCGTGCTAACCTACATAGTATGTCTTGTGACTTTCCCAGAGAAGGAGTAGTGATCTGATTTAATTTTTGTTTCTGCCACAATATCCTTGACTGAAAACAACTTGAGGGCTTGTTTATTTAGCTTACAACAATTCCTGATCCCAGTGCTTCAAGGCAGAAACTCAAGCAGCCAGTGATGTCACATGCACATTCAAAAACAGAGAGAGATGAATGGAACTCCTCAGGCTGCCACCTTCTGCTTACCATGTAGCTTGCCTTCTCTACTCTCACACTGTTCCGTGCCTGCCCTGTGAAGTAGCGCTACTCAAGTTCACACACAGGCCAAGGGCCAACCTGATCTAGACAGCTCCTCAACGAAGGCTTTCCTCTCAGGTGATTATATATTGTGGCAACTTGAAACTAACTGGCACAGATGTGAGCAGACAACCATTTACCCAAGTCAGGGCATAAATGATAGACCAAACCAAACAAATAACGAAGCCAAACAAAATCTACCCATGATTAACATGGTGCTATTGAGATTATTGGATAACTTATGTATGAGTGATTCTGCGGCAGCTTTGACGGGTTACAAGAGCTGCATCCGAAGAGCTCCCTGCATACCTTGCAAGCAGCTCCACTGAAAAAATCCTCCTTCCCCCTCCCACACACACCTCCCTTAAGAGGGTTCTTCTTGTAACATTTTAATCTTCTCCAGTTTGGGTCTTGTAAGTCCCATGAGCTTCCATCAGCTTTTTAAATCTCCCCTCCTCCCTCCAAGAGGAAATGTTTCAGTTTGGATAAAACTGCTAGATTTGGAATAATCTCATTTTAGCCTAGGGCACCAGGAGAGAGGAAAGAAGGGCAAATGGGTCCCCTTGTGAAAGGCTCATAGGACCTTCAACAAAAATGAATGGTGGAGGACTTTAAGGAGAAGACTGGCATGTATCAGCATCCTTCAGACAGCTGGTTTGGGTACAAACAGCAAAGGCAGAAGCAAACAGGGCATGGAGGGTGCCAAATAACACAAGGAAGAGAGACTCTTTAAGTGCTGCCCTTGGCAATAGGCTAGTTTGATGTTGCCTAATGAACTAACTGTGTCTGACTACCTGTGATTTTCCCTAATTGAGATTCTGTGTAACCTTGATGGGTGTGGCTAAGCCATGCCGGGACAGATAAACGGTTTCTGCCTCAGCCACAAGAAGGGGTTTAACTGCTCTGTTCCGAATTTCTTACGCATAGACTAACCTGGGTAGCAGCCAGTCTCATCTTGCTTCTCATAGCAGATCCTGCCAATTTGGTCAACACTTAGTCAAGTCACCGATGGTGTTAGTGTCAATGACTATAATATTAGTCACTTCTGTAGTAAAGGTGTTAGTCACAGGAAAAGCAGCAGTAGCTAAGTAAGCAGTTACAAGAAACTCTTTGGCATTTTGATCTTCATGCAATCTGGGCTGTTATAAATATGAAATAATGGTATAGGTCCATAGAAAGGATGCTTTGAAGACTTTTGAAGACGGTTCCTTGGTTAAAAGGACCTCTTCCAGGGGACTCAACTTGAATTCTAGCACTTCCATCTGGTGTTCACAATTGCCTCTACCTCCATCTACAGGGGACTTGAGACACTCTTCTGGCCTCCTTAAGCATCCATGCACATGGGCATCCACCCCGGACCCACCCACACACTCACAGACACATACACACAGACACACACACACACACAATGATATACATAGGGAAAAAATAAAACAAATCTTTCAAAATCAAACTGAAGCTCAGAGAGGTTAAGTTTGATAGCTAGTATTGTCAACTTGGGGGGCTCTATGATCACCTAGAAGACAAATCTCTGGGCATGTCGGTCAGGGATTTTCTAGGTTAGGTTCATAGAAGTGAGAAGACCCATCCTAAAGGTGGCAGCACCATTTTGTGGGCTAAGGTGCCCCAGATTGAGTACAAAGAAGCAAGTTGGGCAAGCTAGGTGACTTGACTGGTAACCGTCTGAGAACTGATTCCTGTAAACAGTCCACTGACCTCCACTCAATGCTTGAGCTTACTCATGCGCATGTACACCCTCCCGCCACACACACACACACACACACACACCCCATTCATTCCTCTCTGCTTCCTGTCCATGGATGCAATGTGATCAGATGCCTCATATTGCTGTCTCTGTGCTTTCTCTTCCATGCCAGACTTCATCTCTGAACTCTGAGCCATACCTCTTCCTTCCTTAAGCTATCATTGTGCATGTGACTTGTCACAGTGACAACAAGACAGAGACAGAGACAGAGACAGACAGACAGACAGACAGACAGACAGACAGACAGAAGCCCCAATAGTAGTGAAACCAGTCACTTCGAAATTCTGCCCACTGAACAGCACAGACACCTCAGCAATGACGAGCACAGGCTGCTCTGGGAAAGGACCTAGTTTCAATTGCCAGCATCCCCACGGCAGCCCATAATCTCCAAGAACTCCATCTATAACTTCTGACCTCCTTAGGCACCATGAACACATGAAGCACACATACATACATGCAAGCAAAATATTCAAGCGGATAAAATGATCTTAAAATTGAAAACTCCTGCCCAGGCCCCAAGGAGAAAAACACTGATGCCTTTCTTGCTTTGTGCCTGTCAGGTATACCTCCCGCTCCAGATGCTACTCAGAGACGCCTTCCTCCTTCCTTCGTTGGTTGAGCCAGCAGACCCGGTGGTCCAAATCTTACTTTCGAGAGTGGCTCTACAATGCCCTGTGGTGGCACCGCCATCACGCGTGGATGACCTATGAAGCAGTGGTCTCGGGCCTTTTCCCTTTCTTCGTGGCTGCCACAGTGCTGAGGCTCTTCTACGCAGGGCGCCCGTGGGCTCTGCTCTGGGTGCTGCTCTGTGTGCAGGGCGTGGCACTGGCCAAGGCGGCCTTTGCAGCCTGGCTGCGTGGCTGCCTGCGTATGGTGCTACTGTCACTCTACGCACCACTGTACATGTGCGGCCTGCTGCCTGCCAAGTTCTTGGCGTTGGTGACCATGAATCAAAGTGGTTGGGGCACCTCGGGCAGGAAGAAACTAGCTGCTAACTATGTCCCCGTGTTGCCCCTGGCACTCTGGGCTCTACTGCTGCTTGGAGGCCTGGCCCGCAGTGTGGCCCAGGAGGCCAGAGCTGACTGGAGCGGCCCATCTCGAGCAGCTGAAGCCTACCACCTTGCTGCTGGGGCCGGTGCCTATGTGGCCTACTGGGTGGTAATGTTGACTATTTATTGGGTAGGTGTGAGGAGGCTGTGTAGACGTCGGAGTGGTGGCTACCGTGTCCAAGTATGAGTCTGGGCATGAAGATCCCCCAAGGGCTCTTAAAAGAGGCAAAAAGAGTCTTTATGAGGTAGCCCCTGGAGTCATGGATTTCATGGGGAGTCCATTTACCTTCTCTTTGAAATGACGGACTCATTCAAGATTCTTCAGTATGGACTGTATTGGAACTCAGACGTCTGGGGCTCTGGGGAGGGGTAATTTATTGATCAGGGAGTGGGGTTGTAGGACCAGGGCCAGAAGGTCTCCGATTTCTCCCTGTTGCTATTTAATGTTTGTACTGTAAGATATAGTAAATTGTTTATTTATTTTCTTCCAAGTACCTCTTCCCTCTTTCTTGTCACTGAGAATTTGGGACACAGGGCCCTGTCTGGTGTGAGGGATGTTTGAGTCTCCACAGGACATGCGTCTTCCTAGGAACCAAGGTTCTAACTTCAAAAAAAAAAAAAAACACAGTTATTTAAAGTTGGGGAGCCAAGAATTAAGGGCCGTGGCTTGTCTTCCAGAGGACCTGAGTACAATTTCCAATGTCTACATGGTGGCTCATGATCCCTGTAACTTCAATTCCTGGGAATCCAACATCTTTATCTAGCCTCCCATAGGTGTAGTGTACAGACGTATACATGCACCAAGCACTCATACATCTTAAATTTAAATTAAAGAAAATTCGTTTATTAGCCAGAGGATGTGATGCGCACCTATAATCCCTATCACCTGCAAGTTGAAGGCAGGAGGATGAGAAGCTCACAGCCACTCTCAGTTACTTTTGTGTACTGTTGCTGAGAGAAATTAACCTGACAGAAGCAGCAAGGAAGAAGGGGTTTATATGGCTTAAAATTCTAGGCCACCGTCCTTTACTGCAAGGAAGTCAAGGCAGTGGGAACTAGGAGCCGCTAGTCAGATCACATCCAGGCAAAAGCAGAGACCCATGGACTGATGTACCCATGTTTGCTGCTCAGCTCACTTGTTAATCAGTCTTGGGTGGGCCTAGCTCATAAAATGGTGCTGCCTACATTCAGGGAGACTCACCCCAACTCAAGGAACCCCAGTTAGAATCACTCACGGGAAGGCCACTCTAATCCAGAGACTCTGTTCCCAGGTGTCAAGTAGACAATCAAAATTAAGCATCACGCTTTGCTACAAAGGGAGTTTAAGGCCATCCTAGGCTAGGTGAAATCTTGTCTTACCGAGGCTCTCGCCCTCAGTTTCCTTCTAAATTATCGTATCCCTTTCCTTTTTTTGTAGGGAGCAATATCCCATGAAAAGGCTAGTATAACTCGATTTTAGTCAATTGGTAGTTTGTGCAGCCACAGTCATAATCTAAGATTCCCATCACTCCCCAGGTGACTCTCGACCCACTGGTTGTCAGGCTTCCTCCCACTGTCCCTCCTGCCCTGTAGCCACTGAGAATCTCGTCTGTGAAATCTGCCTGTTCTAGATAGTTCATATAAATGGAATCAGGCAGCCTGTGATTTTTTTTTTTTTATGACATGATTCAGCATAGCACTTTCAAAGCTGATTCATGCTATTGACTCTCTGACGTATTCCTTTTTATTTCTAAGCAGTATACCCTAACAGGGATACAACCTATCTTTTATCCACCTTATGATCAGGTTGTAACTTGATGTTCTTGGCACTATGACATGCTTCAGTGAGTTTTTGTGGGGGGCCTAAGATTTTAATTCCCTCTAGTACACACCTACGGAAAAAAAAAAACCTACTAGCTCTTACAGTAATTTCAGACAGACTCTAGATAGAGCACATTAGCCTCAAACATGTCGAGGATGACCTTGAGCTTCTGATCCTCCAGCCTTCACCTTCTGAGTTTTGAAATTATACACACAAGTCAACACACTGCTCATGTTCTGAGGATAAAACCAGGAACTTGGCACATGTTAGGAAATTACTCCACTAACTGAGCCACGTCAACAGCCCCGGCCATTTCATTAATTTTGTGTTCTTCCTGTGCAAACTCACGTGTGTGCATATGTGTGTGCATTATGCGTACATTCATGTGCCTGCGTGCACACACCTGGAGGTCAAAGAATATGTCACCTCAGCATCCAGTCCTCGATTCTCATTATGTTTGAGGAAAAGTCTCTAATTAGTCCCTGCATCTGCCAGCCTTGGCTGCCACAAGCTTCCTAGGATATTACTGGAAGGAGGAGGGAGGTAAGAGGATCAGGAGTTCAAGGTTATCTTTGTCCAATCTAGTAAAAAAAAAAAAAAAAAACCAAACTCCAGAATAAGAAAGAAACTCTGCCCCAGAGGAACAGAACATGATAGAAGATATCCTAGACGTTCTTGAACCCCAGATACACAAACAAGTGTGCAAACCTATTTGCACACACACACACACACACACACACAAATACTCATACTCTCACTCAATAAAAATTTCTCATCTTGCCATAGGAGAAATAGGATTACAGAAACTGAGGACTATGTGCAGTTTTACATGGGTTCTGGAGATTTGAACTTGGGTCCTCATGATTTACTTTAAGTCCTTTGCTCACCGAGTCATCTTTCCAGATCCTAATTCTGGTAGAAACTGGCAGACTCTCCCACAGGGACTACTCTGTTTCACCTCACTGCTAGCCAATGTGATGAGGCTTTTGATCTTGCTCCCGGAACTTATTACCTAACATTTTAATTACAGGCTGTCCTGGTGGCGGCAGTTAGTTTTCTCTTTGTGGTTTTGACTTCTATTTCTCTATGACTAATGTTGACTCTCACTGTTGAAAACCCAAGCCATGACCAGCACCCCCACTACACCTATCTCCTTTTCCACAAAACTGGTCATCAAATTAAGTTTATTAATGATATCCGCACTGTTAAAACCATGGCCCTCCCACTGAGGGATGCTTTCTTCACTTGAGTGTCAGGAAGAAACAGGAGCCTCAGCAACTTGCTCCTTCTGTTTTTTGTTTGGTTTCTTCTGGGCTGGGGATGTTGCTTAGCTGTTAAGGTGCTTATCTATCATGCATGAAGCTGAGCTTCAACCCAGCACTGCATAAACTGCAGAGTTAGTGCAGACCTGTGATACCTGCACTTGGAAGCTGGAAGTGGGAGCATCAAGGTTACAGCCTCACTCTTCCCTTCTTTCTCTTCACTGCCTACCTGTGGATGAAATGATGATCAGACAGCTTCCTCTTCCTGCCTCTATGCCTTTCCCTGCTTGCTGTCAGGCTTTTCCTACCATGCCCACCCACCCCCCAAACACACACACACACACACAGAGCACATTCAAAAAGGAAAGAAGAGATGATAGAAGGAAGAGAAGAAGGAAGGACACTAGTCAGATACTGTGGCCTGTCCCTAGCAACACTAAGCCACATTGAGATTGGAAGAGTCTACCTCTTGCTGTCATCATTGGAAAGGGGAAAGGAGCTGAAGAGTGCTAATAACTAATCATATCTAGGGCTAGGGGTATACAGCAAGTTGCTACAGTGTATACATACATACCTAACAGTATATACATACATACCTAACAGTGTATACATACATACCTAACGGTGTATACATACATACCTAACAGTATATACATACATACCTAACAGGCACAAAGCATTATGTTCTGCCTCCATCACTGCATAGAACTGAGCACAGCAGTGCACACCTGTCTTACTTGGGAGGTGGAGGCAGGAGGATCAAACGTTGAAGGTTACGTGAGTTTTATTTAGGTGAGCCTGGGCTAAAGAGGACTGCATCTCAAAAACTAACCATCCATCATGTTACATGGAACATGGGGGTGGGGGATGCAGGGTGAGTGCGTGAGGAGTAGTAACTAGTCAGAGAAAGTGAATTGTGGGCTGGGGCCTGGGCAATAAGTGGTGAGTTCAAGTTCAAAAAAAAAAAAAAAAAGTCATTTCAAGAGCCAGGAGGAGCATGGGTGAAGGTTGACACGGAACAATGCTCTCAAAGTTCAGGGGACTGAAGTTAAGGTGCTCTGAGAAGTAACAAGGAAGATATGATAAGAGCTCCGCAGTAAAACAGTGCAGGTGTTGGAGGGTTGTCATGGCCATGTACAGGGATAGTGTAAATGAGTAAGGAGGTGTCAGGGGACTAAGAGGACATGAGGATAGAGGAAAGAAACTCATTACTGTGAATGGGAAACATGTGCCAAGATCCTGGGGTGACTGAGAATCTTAATGGAAACCACAAGGAGAAAACAGAATTGCAAGGTAGGATGGACAGCTCTCTTCCTTCTATTGTAGGAACAAGGCAAAAATAGACAAACAAGGGCCAGAATGTGTGGGACCTGGGGAGTTTTAACAAGATATTAGATTTGGTTCCAGTGACAACAGGAAGCTATTGATGGATTTAGAGTGGAGAAGTAACCCAATGTGATATACTTAAAAATACTGGATTGGAAACTAGTGTTTAAGATCTGAATCCATCCCCAGAATCTACATGTAAAAAGCATACACCTAAATTTTAGAGCTGATGAGGTGGTGACGTATTGATCCTTGGGACTTGTTGGCCAGCTAGCCTAACCAGGCAAGCCTTAGCATTGAGAAACCCTGTAACACCACACACACACACACACACACACACACACACACACACACACAAAAAAGCGAATTAACCGACAAATGGCACTAGCATTGACCTCTGGCTCCTCCATGCACATTCATGTACACATATTTATCCAATCCCACACACACACAAACAAGAAGCCAGATGAGGCATGTATCTTAGGTGTATAATATTTGTCTAGAACCCACAATAAGGGACTAGAGGTGTGGCCCACTGCTAGAGTTATTGCCTAGAGATGCTGGGAGTGTAACTCAGTGGTAGAGACCCTTCCTAGCATACTCCAGCGAGGGGCTGGGTGTGGCTCCTGCCTAGAATCCCCCCAGTGAAGGGCTGGGAGTATTGCTCAGTGGTTTCTACTCTGAACTAGTAGAAGGCTGAAAGTGCTTTTTCGGATATTAAGTTTTAGGGAAGGTTTTTTCTTGGGGGGCGGGGGGAGGTGTCACCGTATAGTACTCTGAGGGTATTTTCTAGAAATGGAAATATAAAAGTGTTTGAGCTGATGCCCAAAGTCCTCAAGAATGAGCCTCCCAAGCCGGGCGGTGGTGGCGCACGCCTTTAATCCCAGCACTTGGGAGGCAGAGGCAGGTGGATTTCTGAGTTCGAGGCCAGCCTGGTCTACAGAGTAAGTTCCAGGACAGCCAGGGCTACACAGAGAAACCCTGCCTCGAAAAACAAAAACAACAAGAAAAAAAAAAAAAGAAGAAGAAGAAGAAGAAGAAGAAGAAGAAGAAGAAGAAGAAGAAGAAGAAGAAGAAGAAGAAGAAGAAGAATGAGCCTCCCAAACTAAAAGTTTATATCCTGTCACCATATTCACCTGAGCCTTTGGAAGGTATTTTGTCGTGTCCTCACCTCTAGGTGAGCAGTGACCTTAAAAATCAAACAAACAAACACCCAAGAACTAACTAAAATATATACTTTATTTCCAGGACAGATGTAGGATCAGGATTTGTTAGTTGCCACTTAAGTACCATCGAATAAACAGCCTGAGAAAACAAAGGAGTCTGTGCTATAGGAAGGCCCAGTGATAGAAACACACTTGGGTTTCAAAGTGCACAGAGCTTTGACCTGAGTTTCCAAGAAGGCTTGGTATCAGGACTCATGGGTTTTCAGACCTGGACTCCTAGATCCGAGGAAGAAATGCTGGGGTCTGGACTCCTGGGTCTGAGAAAAGAGGGTTAGGCTCCCTAGGTCTTAAAGGGTGGGAACTAAACGCCTAGATTTCAGGTAGAATTGGAACCTGGAAACCTGGTTCTGGGGAAGGTAGGCTAGGGAGTGGACTTTGGAGTCTTGAAGGAGGAGAGCCAGGCTTGGACTTGGTCTAAGAGAAGACTTGGGTTGGACAGCTAGGAATGAGGAATGAGGTTGGGGCATGGACTCCCAGAGTCTGGGAGCAGAGGCATGCGGTGTAGACCAGAGAAGCTGGGGGAGGGGAGGGTGCTGGCTGGCACTCACCACACTAGCACAGTGACGCCAGCGGACCCAAGTGCAGCGGTGGCCGCTAGCAGGAATAAGTTGCCAAACGTCAGAGCCTGGGGCCTGGTAAGCAGTTCGCCTAGGCTGGGCCTCCAGGGCTGGATCATTTCCGCCTCCTGCTGCTTCCAATGCATCACTTCCCGGAACGTGACCTGGAGCTCAGTCTCCTCCGACGGAGGAGCGCCCGTCACTGCCAGAGCACACACGTTAGAGGGCAGAGCTCCGCCCTCGGCCCTACCTCATGTCCTCGCCCCGCCCGTACCGTTCAGAAAGAAGTAGAGCCGCGCCAGGGGGCGCTGGTCGTGCTGGATCACGCAGGAAAAGGTCCCACTGTGGCTAGGTTGCACTGGCCGGATTCGTGCCAGATACCCGTGAGCTCCCGGCACATCACGGAAGTGGGAAACGTCCTGAGTCCGGAGCTGCGGGACGGCAGGGCTGAGGCTGAAGAGCTTAAATACACCCGGAATGGCCAGCTCTAATGCACGCCCCCTCCCAAAGCACTGACTAAGCAACCCTTCTGGGCATTCCCTAAAGCCTGACTCATAATGCACACTGAGCATGGGTCTTCCATATATTTAGCCCCCATCTCTTCCTAGGTGCCCGATCCTTCTTGCACTAAACCGAATCCCTATATTGAACTGAACCGCATCCTTCCCAAGCCCTCCAGCTGGCTGTTTCCAAACTCACACCTCCTCCCGCAAATCTCCAGGAATAGGTGACCTCCGACTCTGGCAACTGGAAGGCCACGATACAAGAAAACAAAGCCTGGTCCCCTCGGCTCACCAACACGTCCTGAACTGGAAAGAGGCCGGGTAGCTCTTGTAGGCCCGCACAAGCCCCGCCCCGTAGCATCCCAGCCTCGCCCTCTCACCTGGACAGTCTAGAGGCAGCGTGCAGATTGCAGAAAAGCAGCCCGAGCAGTTGAAACTCCTAGTGTTCTCCTGGACGCCTAGTGAACCGAGAAGAGGGCTATTGGGCTCCCCCTGAAGTCTCCCCATAAATTCTCTGAACCTTGTTAAATCTATGAAAACCCCCAGGGTTCTATTGGGGAAGTGGAAAACAGACTCAGTCTTTTCTGGTAAATTAATCTCTGTCCTGTTGGGCCCTGGCTAACCTTCTGGCTTGTGTGACCACTTGAGCCAGTTTCCTACAACATATATGCTGTATGTTTTGTGTTATAGCCGCTGGAAACGAAACCTAGGGATTTATGCATGCTAGCCAAGTTCTCTACCACTTACCCATACTCCCACTCCCCTACTTGGAGATTTTAGGCAAGTCTATACCACTAAGCCATACATACCCCAGCCCCTCTGGAAGTCTAGGCAGGGGACCTACCACTGAGCCACACCTCCAGCCTATCACTGGTACTCCACGCAAGCACTCCATTACTGAGCTGTATTTTCTGCATTCTTTTTAGTTTTTGTTTTGAGTCAGGGTCCCCTAAATTGGCAGGCATGGAGTAGAATTCTTGTAGTCCAAGCTGACCTGTGACATGAGGTGGCCTCCAGTGGCTATGACGACAGGCCTGAGCCACCAGGGCCTGCTCCTCAGAAGTTTTTGAACAGTACCTAGTTTATGTGCTTTTCTACTGGGTCCCATTGGATCTGAGTCCCAGTCATTGTCTCATTCTTAAGTTCCAGGTTTCCACCCCAGTCACCATGCCTCCCCTGCTGTTTTGAGTTTGGAACTAATTTCTTACCACAAGGAGGGATGCAGTCCTTGGCTGTGGAGAGAAAAGAGGCATTAAGACCCAAGTAGTTGACAGAGGGACCTACCTAAAGCTCCTCCAGAAGGTATGACAGGCAAGGAACCCTATCCTCTGGAGAACAGGTCTAGGCTCCTAATATAGCACTTGGGAACACTGTACACTGACCCTAACATGCAAGGCCAAGTCCATGGAGCTTCATCCAAAAGATGGAGCAAGGCCAAGCATGTCAGGCCTTAACCTGCAGTTAGACAGCTATGAAAAGGAGAATGTGGTGGGGATACATTATCCTTGAGGGTGGGAGTAGATCCCAGGCAAACAATTTTTTTTAAGGAGTCAGCACCTAATTAGTGGGCCCTGTCAGAGAAGAAACACCTAGAGAGGATGCTTTCGAGTGCAGAGTCAGAAACAGATCCAGAAGAGACCTAGGTAGATATGAGCCGGGACTGTCATAATGAACTGTACTAGAACAACAGGAAATCCACAGTTCCCAGCATTTTGGCTGGATTCAGAATATCTGTCTGTGTGGTATGGGATACATCTGCAGGGAATGGAGTTAGAGGCTGGTTTACCTTTTGTAAGGTGTTCAATGAAGCTCTTCAATTCTGCCGAAGCATTGGTAAAGGCATGCCAAAAGGACCCTGAAGGATGAAGCAGGGTAGCTGGACTAAGAGCCCTTTCCCTGAGTCTTGCTGTCTCTCCCATAAGCCCAGGCTGTTTCCTCTTCCCACAGATCCAAAGGGAAGGCTGGCAAACTTCTCCCAAGTGTTCTTTCTGCCTCCTGAAAGAACTATCCATTTATGTCTTTGTGGAAACGGGAGGATAATGATCAAACACTCTTCAGGGCTTACCGAGCCCTACTCTGCTGGTTCAGTTTCCTCTTTCTCTGTTGCAATGCTCTTGTCCACTTTCCATCACCAGGTTACATGGATTTATGAACATCTTTTGCCCAGCTCCCCACCATTCTCTATCATCTCGTGTATCACTGCAAGGGTTTTGATCATACCACATATGTACGAGAAAGTCCCCCACCTCTGTCTCCCATTGTGCACAGTTTACATAAGCTCCACCAGTTTGCAGTTACGAATGTGTATGTAAATTTGAAGCTTACATATGCTAATGAATTAAGGTCATCTTTTTGCCATTTTGTTTCAAGGCAGTGGCTCACTATGTTCCAGGCTGGCCTTGACCTCTCTGTAGCCCAGTCAGGCCATGAACTTAGAGATCTGCCTATAGCACCCCTGCCTCCCCAGTGCTGGAATTAACGGCACACACAACCACACCTGGCATTTGGTATACTTTTAATTAATGTCTTTTTGTTCTTTGAGAATTTTATACATGCCTGCAATGTATTTTATATTTATCCCCTATCCTATCTTCTAAACCTACCCACCTCCTACTCCTCCCAACCCTCTTCATGTTTTTTCTTTTCTTTTCTTTTCTTTTTTTAATATAATAACCACTCAGTCCAATCTGTGCTGAGCGTTGACTAAAGCATGATTAGCCTTAAAGTCTATCAGGGACTACACGCACCCTTGAAAATAACTGTCTCTAATTCCGGAAGCAGCCACCCACTCACTATAAGTATGGCCTCCGTTAGAGGTGAAGGTTTGTGAGCCCCTCCCCCACAGTGCTGGAATGTTGACAGACTTGATCTTGTGCAGGCAACCACAGCTGCTGTGTACAGCAGTACATTAGTCCTGTCATGTTTCAGACACACTTCTTTGTCTCGTCCTCCCTGAACTCTGACCCTTAAAAATATTTTCCCCCTCTCTTCTCAATATCCCTGAGCTTTCCACCTCTCGAATACCGCATCTTCGGAACACACAAAAGAAAACAGCCAGGTACAGGTTGAGTGATTTCTAAAGTCCAGCAGGAACTATGTAAGTCACCAGCAGTGGCCTTAGACCCAAATGCATCACCTGTCTGACAGGATTTCCCCCCACCCCCACCCCCAGTTTTTCAAGACAGGGTTTCTCCGAATAACCTTGGCTGTCCTGGAACTCTGTAGAACAGGCTAGTCTTGAACTTGGAAATTGGCTTGCCTCTGTGGGCCGAGTCCTAGGATTAAAGGTGTGTCCCCTCAGTGTGACCTGGCTTCTTTTTTCTGAATATGAGCTGGTTGCCAATATATGACTTTGGGATAGCTTGGTATCTCTTTTTTAAAAATGGGAAGGAGGCTGAGGAGATGGCTCTGAAGTTAAACCAACGAATTGCTCTTGCTTTGCACAGGACCCTACTTTGTTTCCCAGCACTCATGTCAGGAGATTCACAACCATCTGTAACTCCAACTCCAGGGCATCTGAAGTTCTCCATCTGGCCTTCAAAGGCTTCGGGAAACACATACACCAACCCCTCCCCCGACACACACACATTCAAAAATGTGCAAAACTATAAAACATGGGCTACAGTGACATAAAGCTGTAGTTAGCAGGTCAGTGGCCACTATTCCCTTTAAAGAGCGCTTCTGAGTTCTCCTTTCCTACCCAAACCACCATTCATTTCTACCCCTTCACATGTTATGTTCAGAAGCCTTGATCCTAACCACTATAAATGCCACCAGATCATGAGCTGGAGCTCTCCAGAGACCAGCTTTCTGGTTGCAAATGGTTATGACAGTGTATACCCCCAACCCTATTCATATGTGACATCCCAAACCCCACTACATTATGGAAGAGAGTGCCCCTGTACTTGGAGACAGCATTACTAGAGGGATTAAAATGGGGTCCTTTGGGGGGATCCTAGACAAATAGGAAAGTTCATATTTTTTGTTAACTTCATGGGATTTAGAATCACCATAGAAACCAACCTCTGGGCCTGTGCAGGAGTGGGTAGGCACACCCTGTATGTGGGTGGTACCATATCATGGACTGGCGTTCCAGAGTGAATCAAATGGAGTAAGCTGAACACCAGCATCCATCTTTCCCTGTTTCCTGTGTATGCACAGACACCTCACACCCCTGCCATGTCTTCTCCACCCCACGGGCTGTACCCTCCAACAGTAATCCATTATAAATCTTTGCTCCACTAAGCTGATTATCAAGTCCTCTGGTACAGCACTGAAGGTAAAACCAAAATACATGTCTGTATGAAACTGTTCGGAGTGAACTGGAAGTATTAACTAAAGAATGGGTACATTGTGGGTTATCTATACAAGGAGAGAGAAATACCGGAGGCATAAAGTTGAATCAAAATGAAGAATCTGGGGGCAATTCTTAACTGTAAGAGCATGCTCTAGACATGGCAGTACTGTGAGGAGGGTATGGTTAGAGGGGAGCCCTCAGTCAGCGAGTCAGAGGCCTGGATCCTGAAGGTCGCACCCAATATACATCCAGAAGCCACACACTGAAGGGGATGGGTGGGTGGGACATACCAAGTGCACCATAGAGGCCTGCTAGGTGGGAAGAGGTGGGGTTTAGTTTACATATCTACTACACATGGGGTGGGTGATGGAGGGAAAGATCCTAAACAGGGTAATCTGAATGAAGGTGGATTATGACAACTGAACCATAGCAGTACAACGGATGCGGCAGTTACCCTGGTGAGGAGCATGTGTTAGTAGCTCTGACACTAGATTTCAGTTCTGGCCTGTACAGGCTCTTGGAGAGGCTCAGAGAATCATGAGATCAAGGTCAGCCTGGGCTACTTAGTTGAGAGCATCCCTCAAAATGAAGAAAAAGAGTAAAATAAGTGTCAAGGTTATATAGTCACATGACTCTGGCCTCTATACTTACTCACTCATGCAACATTTGTAAAATAAAATTTATGTGTCTGTGTGAATGTATGCATGAACCTGCAGGACAGGCATCTATTCATACCCATGAGATGTCCTATATTACTCTGCCTATTCCACTGAGATTGGGTCTCTCTGACACTCCAATTAATATTTCCTCAGTTTTGCTGGAAGCCATCAATCCCCACCAAAGCTCCTGTCTTCATGTACTTTAGACCTGGGATTAAAGGCAGGTAAGGTTGACACCTGACTTCTTTTGAGGGTGCTGCAATTCAAACTATAATTCTCATGATTGCATAGCAAGCAACCACTGAGCCATCTCTCTCTAGTCCCGTCTTTTATTTTGTTTGTTGTGACAGGGTCTCAGATAGCCGAGAGTGGTCTTCACTAAACCCAGGGACATAGACACATGATAAGAAATGAAAACAGAGCCTGGAGAGATGGCTAGGAAGTTAAGAGAACTTGCAGCTTTTGCGTAAGACCTGGGTTCAGTTCCCTGCCAACACATACATGGTTGCATACATCCTCTTCTGGCCAGTTCAGGCACTAGGCACAAACATGGTGTGCGGCATAAATAAAAAGGTAAAAATGAAAATTCAATTGTTTCATAAAACATTACAGTCTGAAGGTTGAGTTCACAAAATATTCTTAAGCAGTCCTGAGTTTCACCTGTCATGTCATGTGATGTTATGTACAGCTAAGGTGATACCCAAAAAGGCTTTGGATTTTGAAACATTTCATATATACGCATACACACAGGTAAGAACACATGTATGCCACTTGATTTTTTTGAGACAGACTGTATAACCTAGGCTCCCTCAAGCCTACTGCCTCCTCAATTCTGGCATTGTGTGAACTACCTGGATCATTTTATTTTTCTCTAAGACACGGTCTCTTATAGCCTTGGCTGGGTTCAAAAATCACTCTGTAATGAAGAATGATCCTCCTGCCTCTACTGCTTGAGTGCTAAGATTACAGATATATGCAACCAAGAAGTTTACTAGGTGCTTGTTATAAAATCGATGATTTTCTGCATAACAGACAAACACTCTACCAACTGTCTACCAACTGAGCAACATCCCTAGACTTTAAAAAAGTTGTCACTGTAGTTCAACGTGCTCTCAAACTCTTGAACCCCTGTCCCACCCCGCACACCCACTTAGAGTGACAAGTCATATCCAGTTTAGGAAATGTTCAGATTTCAGATTGTTGCACTAATGATATTCAATCTGTATTCACATTATAAACCTATGATATGTACACAGAGACATTATCACATGTGCATCCCCCTTTTCCTCCAAGAGACAGCACTAGTCTGGTTCATCCAATGCACAAATTACCCTAAATTCTTACTACATATCTTCAAGCCCAGCTCAGTCCTAACTTTTTTACCTGGAAGGTATGGCTTTAAAACTCCTAAGGGCTTGTAATGGACTAGCCTTTGGAAGACTAATTAGAATAAATGACTAACCAGGAGACACAGCACTCCTTAGGCAAGTACTCCACAGCTTATCCATAGCCCAGCCTTCCACTGCTGAATTCTGTATGAGAGCTTTATTACCAAGAATTGTAGAAATTGTAGAACCTTCTTGGGGAATTCTAGGCAGGCTCTCTTACCACTGAGCCACACCCTCACCCTTGTACTTTATTGGCTGTTTATTGTTGATGCTCTGTCCTTAAACAAATGCATCTCTAGGGCAGGCCATTTGTAGTTTTGGTACCAGCTGTGACCCCCACAAATGCTTCTGAAATATTCAATAAGCCTATGAAAAAATTACTATGAACTGTATCCACCAGTTTCCAGTTTCTCCCCCTATTTGGGGGAGGGGGCGTGGTGTCTGAAAGGCTCCCCTGCCCTGCTGAAAATTCCCATTTGGTTCTCCAGGTCTCCCTGGTCAGTGTCTTAAGTCTCCTTGACTGATCTCAACATCCAGGTGTCTTGGTTCCTTGTGGATTTCTTCAGTACTACTTCATGGTTATTGTATTATTACCCTAGTCATCTGTCACCAGTCCAGCTCTTGCCTCCAAGTTCTTCATTTTGGGATGTCACTTCTAAGTAGCCAAACCCCATAAAAGACCACCAGACACAGATCCACTTTTCTATTTTCTAGTCCACACCCTCTTCACTATGGTCTCAGATGTGCATCAGACGACCCCCTCTCTAGCCCCAACCTCTGCCTCGAATTAGAAAGAGCTCTTCTACTCCCAAGGTCTACCCTTGATCACTTTTTCCAAGCTTCTAATATGGAGACATGTGCAGGCATCAACAGAATGCATATCCCAGCATTCTACATTCCTTCCATCTTTCAGGTTCCTCTGAGTTTTTTTTTTTTTTTTTTTTTTTTTTTTTTTAAGAGTGGAGACACACAGAAAATTCTGAATAGGCCTGGACACCCTTGAATGAATTGTTCCTTTCTTTGTTTGGCAGGCCTCTGATATAAAACTTAGTGGGAACAAAATGAACTATTGTAGATGAGAAACAAAAAAAAATAAAAAAAGCCCTGAACTCCCAGATTCTGGGAGTGGCCAATTTATCCTTCAAATGAATAAACAAACAAAAAGGACTTCTCACACAGCCATACTACTACTATCTAATATACTTAGGAGACTGTGTGCCCAGTGGTTGAGAGTACCTGGTGTGATTAGTGTTAATCATATCTTTCGAAACTCATGTCCCCAGAGCCTTAAGTCTATTCCATACAGCTATGTGTGTCTGATCTTCCCTAATGTCCCAGCAGGAGTCTGGCCCTGACTATGTCCCCTGAATGGCTAGCTCCACTCTTCCTAACCTATCTTTGTTAGCCATTAGAGTGTATTTGTATGTGTGTTTCTGTCTGTGTCTGTCTGTCCTTTGATAAAGGATTATGTCTGTCTGTCTTGTTCTAAAGGATTATGTTTGTCCTGTCCGAAGGGATTATATTTTCTATAACACGTCTCATAAAAGAACCATTTCCTCCCAATGAGCTCCATTTTCTCTGGAAGATAAAGAGAATGTCTCACCCTAGGAGATAATAATGTTCCGCCCTCAGAGATGACAAGGACTCAATCTGAGAGCCTAAGATGTTTTCTATCTTACAGGTAAGTGGAGCCCAGGTGAGAGGCAGGAACACATCCAGGCTTCAGAGCCCAGACAGTGAGAATCACAGCTAAGTCACATGTACTTGACCCCACAAAAGCTTCAGACTCCCAGTGACTTGTATGCCTCCCTCAGTTCCTTGTTATCTTTGACTCCACTCACTTCTGGAGTTTTCTCAGCAAACAACCTAACTCAAACAGGTTTCCAATATCATTCCCTCAAGAACACTTTTCCCATCACTTATGCCTTCACATAGTCCATAAAACACTCACCCCGGGAAGCAGCCACCTCCTGAAGGGAAACCATCATCTGTGAAAATTCATCATGCAGGTGACTCCTCTCATCATAGTCTGAAGGTGGAGGAGAAGCAGGCTGAGGCACCATGGCACAAACCTGGTTCCATGGTGTTTTCTATATCCGACTTATGGCTGAATATCTCCAAGCCCTATGGCCATCCCAGATTCTACAGCCCCAGTCTATGTTCTATGTGCTCCCCCCTCTCTGTTTGTAGCCCTAACCCAAACCTTCAATCTGAGTATCTCTCCCTCTATCTCATATCTTTCTGCCTCTGTTACCTGGTAGCCTGGATCTGCTTTCCCTTCTCCATCTTTACTCCAACCCCATGGGTCTCTGTCCTACCTATCTCTAGATCACTGTCTCTCTATGCATCCTGAATCTGCTCTTTGTATCAGTACCTATCTCTCACTCTGGGTCTCTGTTCCTGTCTTATCTCTATGTACCTTACTCTTTCTGTGTTCATCAACTCTTTGGGTTTCTAGCTCTCTGTCCCTCTCTCTAGGTCTCTAATCTCCACACTCATCTGAGTTCCGAATCCATACCGTCCTCTCTCTCTGAGCAATGCTTCTACTTTCCCATCTCTTTCCTTGTAACTCTGTCTTTAGCCTCTCTCTGAGGCACTGTCTTGTCTGTCTCCACCCAACTCTGGACCTGTTTCCTTCCATCGTATCTGTCTGTCTTCCCTGTGTCTTTGCCATGATCCTGTACTTAGCTTTTCTTCTTGGGAGTAGCTCAAGAACTCCCCTTCCCCTCCCCAGGGCCCTGGTTCAGGAAGGTGGGGCTCCTCACTGATTTCCACGTCTAAGAGACTCTCAAAAGCAGCTGCGAATGCATTTGCACACTGGCGTATCTTGAGGTTCTCTTTTCCCACAAACATCTGGCAGAGACGGAGGCGTTCCTCATAGGTGGTGAAGCAGAAGAGACAGGCCCACGTGGATGCCCTGAAGATCAGCAGGAACAACAGGACAGTGCTCCCTACTAAGGCAACAAGACCCATAACAGAGGGTCTCTGGGTCTGAAGAGAAGATAGTAACAATTGTGAGGTCACTGTGGGGGAGGGGGAGCCTGTGATCAGAGATTGAGTTTAAGCCAGTGGCCCAGAGGAAGGTTGCCAGGGGTCACCTGAAATCCCTAAATTTGTGGCTGAGCCAGGCGCCAGGCTCCCAAGAACCTCACCTGTGACCCTGGACGTCCTCACAGGTTAAAGGGTCTCAGGGACCCAGAGGCCGGCAATACAGCTATGGTGAACCAGAAAAGCCCCCTTCCTCAAAGGTGGAAACAGGGATGAGAGACAGAAACAGATACCCTAAGCTCCAGAAGAGAGAAAGAAACCAAGAGAGACGTCAAGAAACTCAAGAGACCCACAATGTCACAGAGATAGATTCACAGCATTAGAGAAACAGAAGGTTCTAGAACCCTAGAGACAGTGGCGTAAGAGACAGAAAACTAGAAAGTCTCATGATGGCATAGAGACTGCAAAGAAAAGGGATAGGATAGAATGTGGACAGAGAAGACGCCCCGCTCCTACCAGGAACTCTGGTGCAGTGGTGTGGACCTGGGGTCCCCGCCGGCCCCTTCCAGTGCAGGGCGCAGCCTGGGGAAAGCTAGGAGGCCGTATAGTGATCTCCTCGGGTGTCTTCCTCAACTATACAACCTCCTACCTCAGCCCGGGGGGCGCGGCAGGTGGGCAGATTGACAAATGGATTGATGGGAGAGCAGAAGAAGGGAGGGTGGGGAGGGCCGGGGAGGTCCCAGCCGCGATGGTGAGCCCCCGACACGGACCCACAGACACGAGCTTGTGTGCGGCGAAGGCCCCGCAAGGTCGGTTCTACGGGTGGGTGCCAGGACCCAGGAGTCCGGGCCCCCGGCCCCCTCCTCCCCAAGGAACCCAGGTATTCTGTTCCAGCCCCACAATCTAAGCCCCAGCCCTCTTGTTTCAAGGCCAGAGATCCAGACCTCAGCCCGACTCCCTCAGATCCAAGGCTTCCTCCCTTAGACTAAGGAGTACTGGTCCCAGCCCTCCCTCCCACATATTTCCTCCAATCTTTGTCCTTTAGACTAAGGGGTCCAGGTTCCAGCCCTCCCTCCCACAGATCCAGGGCTGCAGACCCCAGGGGACTCAATTTTCCTCAGTCATACCCAGGGGGCCAGTCTCTAATCCTCACCGTTATCCTCCACCCCGGCCCCTTCCCCATCCAACCAGGTACTTTCCTTAGAGAAGACACAGTCTGGTTAGAGCCCTGGCTTCTGGAGTGCAGAAAGGATGTGTCCCCGTTTGTCTTGGCAATCTGAGACCCTTCTGTAACCCCTAAAGGTTTCACATCCCAAGCCTGAGCTAAAGGTCTTCTGGGTATCAGAAATTCTCATGGGCCTCTCGGAATAATCCTATCGTTTCCAAAACCGTTCTCAACCTTTAGGGTGATAGCTATGATCAAGGAATAATGACACCAACCAGAGCCCTGTCTCCTCGACGCCTCCCAACTCAGAAATGAGGTCGCTACCTGCACCCACGAGCCTCCCAGAGGGGAAGCCACTAGGCCAAAGTCAGTTGTCTGCAGGTGGGAGGAGCCCTAGGATCTGCACCCACCCTGAGGCTCTGAGCTCAGAACTGGTCCTCTGGGGCTCCCAGGTTCCATGTTCGTTCGTCTTTTTGTTTCTTTTTCTCCGCCCATTTTTTTTTTCTTACCTTGCCCTTTTCTTATTCTCCCTTTCTTAGTTTGTATCATCCCTGACTTGGCTTCTCCACTTCTCCCACATCTCCATGCCTGGTCCTCACTCTGTCTCTGTTCTAGCTGACTCTTTTCTACATTCACCTCCCTCCCTATCATCCATAGCTACTTCTCAGTCTCTCCCTCTTTTTCACAATCTTCTTCCGTCTCCTTAACTGGCTTTGTCTCTCTTTTTCTCTGGATTTCTGTCTCCCTCTCCTCCCTGCTTTTTATTTAGTCTAGCTTCCACCCTCCTCCCATCTTCCAGTCTCCTCTCGGGGTCTCTTCCTTTCTCTCTCTTTTCTCCTTCCCTCTCCTCCATCCCCTCCCCCATTCTTCTCTCTTTCTCCTTCCCTCTCTCTCCCTCCCCCTCGCTGCTCCGAGCCAGGTCTGGAGCTGGGGGTGGAGTGGAGATGGAGTGGGGGTGGGTTGAGAAGGGGCCCTGGGCCGGGGTAGCGACCTGCTGAGGAGGGGGAGGAGAGGCGGGAAGAGGGCGGAGAAGCAAAGGGGGAGGCGGGGGACCTGAGACCAGTCTTGGGCCTGAGCTCAAGTCCTCCTTTCCCTCCATCCCAACCTCCCAGACCCTCAGGCGGGGGCGAGAGTCAGGCCAAGGTGGGGAGGAAGGGGAAGGGAGGAGCCCCCCCACCCCCCACCAACCTGGCCCAGAGCCCAGGCCTGGGTTCCCAGCATGCCCCGGGGCTGCCTGGGGCCTGAGGAGGGGGGTGAGGAAAGCGGGGAAGCGAGAATCTTAAAAGATTCTCCAGACCTGAACACCTCTCAACACATCCGGCAAGTTTCTCTTCAGAGGGGAAACTGAGGCTCACAGAGAAGGTTCCGGACTGGTTCAAGGTCACTGCCCAAGGCGTGGGTGCATCTCCCTTGGGCCTACAGGCTTGCTTTGAGGAAGGGGTAGGCACTAGACTTCTCTCTGGGCATGGGTCCCCTCCCCCTCTTTGCAGACCCTAGGGAGCCCCCAAGGGTCAGAGAGCAGACCCAAACAGTCTGGCACCATAGCAACCAACTGGTCCCGCCCCCTTAACCCCTGGAGGGCTGGACTCCAGCTGGGGCTAATAAGGGGTCGGGGAAACCTGGTTCCCGGGAAGGAGCCCCCCACCTATGCTCGTCCTATGCCCTGCAGCTAAGAAGAAAAATGTTTGGGGCCTTGACTCGTGAGTTCTAAAGGAGGAGGGGATTGGGGTTGGCCTGTGCTTCTAGGCAGGAGGTGATGGCTGGAGAGTGACTCCTTAGAGGAAAGAAGGAGCTGGGTGACCCAGACTCCTGGGTCCTGGGCAGACCGCAACTAGAGCTTCGGCTTGTGGAATTTGGGCAACAGCTTGGTAGATGGACCCTAAGGGAAAAGGAAGCTGGGACCTGGAATCCCGGGTCCTCAGGGGAACCTGGACGCTGGGCCTCTCTACTACCAGACAGCCCCAGCCCCAGGCGCTGACCCGGGTCCGTCTGGCAGCCCAGACAACCGCCCCCTCCTGGCACCCTCCCACTCACACGGCTCACCCTTGACCCCGCAAAGCCCCGCAGCCCCATCTATGCCCCTCCCCCTCCCTTCCAGCCAGACGTTAACCCTTGGGCCGCTGGAGGCACTTCCAAAGCCAGACAGTTTTCTTCCACCTCCCTTGCGGTCTCTGGCATCTGGTCCCGAGTTCCTTACACTCTGGGGATCCTACAGCCTCCCTCTAAAATGTAAGAGATCCTCCAAGCTTCTGAAACCCGGGGACCCCAGAATCTAGACCAACAGCTCCTTCCATCAAAGATTCAGAAGTCTATACTCCCAGCTCTGCACCCTCCCCCCCACCACACACACACACTCTCCAAACCACAACCGCCACCACCACTTCGCCATCCAAGCCAGAAGCCAGAATTCCAGGCCCAGGCTAGCTGCCTCCTCCCTTGGGGACCCTGGAGTCCGGCCCAGGTCCCATCCGCCTCCGGTTCCGCAGACTCACCGCTCCGCAGCTCCAGCGTCGCGGGGACCCAGTGTCCTCCTCCAGCCCCAGCCCCAGCCCCAGCCCCAGCTTCTCCATCCTCTCCCTCCTCAGCTGCCCGCGGCCTCTCCTTTTCCTCCCGCCAGCCCCGCCATCCTCCGCCCCCAGTCGCCTGCTGCCTCCGGCCGGTGTCTCCTCCCGGCACTGAGCGCCCCGGCTCCCCCGCCCTAGACCCCGCGGGCAGCGTGGCCTCGGACCAGCCCCCTCCCCGGGGGGCCCCCTGCCCGGCCCCTCCCCACCGCCCAGCCCAGTCCGGCCTGGCTTCCCCCCCCACCCCCTGCCCTGAAGCTGGCCCGGGTCCAGGGGAAAAAATTCCATCCAGCCCTAGGGAGGAGGAGCAGGGCGGAGGAGGGAGCGGGAGGGGAGGCCGGGCTAGGGGAACATGACGCAGGGAGAAGGGAAGGGACAAAAGAGAGGCCGGGAGGCAGTGGAGGCAGACTCCCTCCTTCCCTCCTCCTCCTCAGATAGTGTCCGTTCAGTCTCAGTAGCTTTCTACCCTTCGATTCCTTCCATCTCTCTCCCCCTTCTAGACTCTAAACCTCCTCCCTCTTGTCTCCCACCCTCATGTCTGGCCTCCCTTCTATCTGTCCTTTCAGCCTTTCCCTGTCTGCATCTTCGACCATTTTCCTAGCAAAGGTTCTTGCATTTTCTTTCTGTTTTTTTCTCCCCCTCTGGATGGGTGTGTTCTCCCTCTCTTCTCTCTCTGCACCTTCTCCAACCAGGGGCTGCATTCCCACCCACCCCTTCCCCCTCCCTTCGCCTGCGCAGTGTTCCTCCCCTCCACTGCACTGGAACTCAAAGGTGAATCAGACCCCCCATATCTGCCCTTGCACACAGAGCTCACGGTCTGATGGAGGAATCAGACCCAGCCGCAGACTGTCCGGGGTGATGGAGGGTGCCGGAGGTAGCGGTGGGGGTGTCGAGACCAAATACTGAGGAGAGAGAGGATGGGTGGAACGGCCGATAGAAACCCTACAGCAGTCAGCAGATGATCCGCCAAGAAGGCGTGGTTGCTGGTGCGACCTTAAAAAAAAAAACAAAAAAAAAAACAAAAGTTAGATCCAGTTGTTGAAGGTGAGCAATAAGGGAGGTCCAGTCCAAGGGCACAGTTTAGGCAAAAGGCAAGATCTAAGGTGATAGATAGCAGAAGATAACAAAGAGGTCCATTATGATTAGGGACCAAGAGACCGGAAGCGCAACCCAGACTAGGGTGAGTGGGCGGGCAGTCCTGAGCATGTTCAAGGCCAAGCTCAGAATGAAGTTGCTTGAAGCTGACTAGGTACCTAGAAGCCTTTTTGAGCAAAGAGGAGGAGATGGGGTAAGAAGGCTGTCAGATCTTTCTGGGGATTTGGGTGATCTGGAAAGAAAGATGATGGATTCTGAGAAAGAGGGTTTGGCAGGAGCTAGGACCGAGAAGAAAGGAGTAGAGAGGAGAATGTAAGGGTTTCTGGGTACTTAGAAGAGGAAAAGAGAAACTGGGATTCCAAAACGGTGAAGAGAGAAGAGAGGCCAGAGAATATGAGGGGGAATATTGTGGGCAGCCTATCAGAACCTAAGGACATTAGTGAGGTAGATAAGGAATTTTGTATGTCTTTAAGCATACAGTGCCCTATTATTTCTCCCCAGGTAAGACCGCTTTTATTTTCTTTTCAAATGGAGTACTCCAAAGTTGCCTTATATTCATTCATTTTAGTGACTATTTACCAGTGTATTTATCCATAACTTAGAAGTGAAAAAAGAAACAGGGTCTTTTAAAAACATGTGTGCCCATTCAAATATTCTACTATATATATATGTGTATATATATATATATATATATATATATATATATATATATACTCTATACACACACATATATACAGACATATATACGTATATATACATGTATATATACGTGTATATATACATATATACATACATATATATAGATATACATGATATATAGTCACTGACAATTGAATACAGATCGTAAAAACATGCTGGGCAAGATTTCTGCTGCCCCCAGCCCCTCATGATAGTTGTTGGGTTTGTTTTTTGTTTTGTTTTGGCTTTTGTTTTTGTCAGTTTGGTTGGTTGGTTGGTTTTAGACAGAATGTCACTATGGCCTGAAACTCACTTTGACTAAGATGCATATGAGTGCAGGTGCCCATAGAGACAAGGAGAGGGAGGGCATCAGCTATTGGGAATCTGGAGTTAGGCACCTGCATGGATACTGAGAACTCACCATCAGTTACCTTCAAGAGCAATGCATGTTCTTAAGCACTGAGCAGTACTTCCAGCCTGTCTAATTTTATTTTAAGATTTATTTATTTGTATTTTATTTAGTTGAAGTCTGACTAGGTTGTCTAGGCTGGCCTTTATCACAACTCTCCTGCTCAAGATTCTTAGGATTTTCATTCTTACTGTACTGAAACTGTAATTAAACTTTGTCATAAACATATATGATGAAAGACTAAGTATATTCTGTATAAGGCTCAATAGTAATGGTTTCAGATAAAGATGTTGGAGCGTATTTTATTTCCACACCATATGAGGGAATACTACAGATGGCCCTGGCAATTACTACACATATTCTGTTGAAAGAAAACAAGAAGATTTCCTAAGTTTTGTAGTCTCTATAAAGGTTATCAATCTATGGGCTGTAACCTCTGTGGAGATTGAATGACCTTTTCACAGAGGTCACCTAAGACCCTCCTACATATTACATATTGACCTCACAGTTCCTAACAGTAGCAAAATTTCAGTTAGTAAGTAGCGATGAAAATAGTTTTATGGTTAGGAGTCACCACAACATGAACTATATTTAAAGGTCGCAGCGTTAGGAAGGTTGAGAATCACTGCTCTAAAGAATATTATTTAACACATACCTTATTGTCTGAAATTGGTGTTAGTCTCCATGTCAAAATTAGAGACCCAGGTTCTGCCAGTCAAAGTCAGAGCCTCCTGGATGGCAAACCCTGAGCACTTTACCAGTGACCTAAAACCCCAGCTCTCTAGGACATGGTGTTCTCGATAGATAGAAGCCCCAAAGGACTTATGCTGTGTCTGTGAAGATATGCTAGCACTGGGGACTGTCTCTGGCACATTTTGACTTCAGTGCACAGATTCACAGGTAATTTAAAAGTACTGTTTCTTAGTTGCTGCACATAGACTAGGTGTCCTGAATTGCGGTAACTCATCCATAACCCTGCTGATCTCTTCTCCTGGCTTGGATGAAGCTGGGTTCTGTTGTGTCTGATGGAGCACTCTTTGAGGGAATAGCCTGCCTCTGAGTCACCTCGTGGTCCTGAGCATCACTCAACACGGGGCGTGGCGCAGAGCAGGGATCAGGAAGACATTTGTTAAATGAGTGAATGGGGGGATAGGCGGGTGTCAGTAGGTTATTTAGAGATTAGTCTGTCACTTGTTTAAGCCGGTGGGATAAGGGAACACAACTCTGGAGACATGAAGCCTTTATTCGCATCGGGAAGTCAGGGGCACAACTCCTCCTCTTCTCTGCCTCAGAGCCTTCCTACTCACACAGAACCTAAAAGTCATACCTGAAGATGCTACATATTTTTGAAACTCAAGACCCAGCACTTGTATCAGGTGCCTCCAGCCCCTGTGGTTCAGAATCTGTCACACCCAGCATCCCCTGGGGGTCAAGTGCCATTTGGTAAGATGGCTTTGCAAGCATATCCATGCACATACTCCCACATATACACATAATTAAAAGACTTTTAGCGTACTTTAAATCTTAAATGAATTCATCAATTAAGGGCTAGTAAGATTTAACCGGTCAAAAGCATTTGCCATGCAAGTACAAACCCCTCAATCTGCCGAACACATATTAAAAAGCTAAATGTGAGCCGGGCGGTGGTGGCGCACGCCTTTAATCCCAGCACTTGGGAGGCAGAGGCAGGCAGATTTCTGAGTTCGAGGCCAGCCTGGTCTACAGAGCGAGTTCCAGGACAGCCAGGGCTACACAGAGAAACCTTGTCTCAAAAAAACAAAAACAAAAACAAAAACAAACAAACAAAAAACAAACAAACAAACAAAAAAAAAACAAAAAAACCAAAAAAGCCAAATGTGATGTCTCACAACTAAAATTCAGAAACCTTACACCCAGATAGAAGAAGAAGCAAAGGAAAATCACCCGACATTTGTGGACACACAAGTGCCCCCCACAATAATAGTAAATAAATATAATTTAAAATAAAGATTTTTTTTGGTCTCAGTACATGCTCCAATTTTATATTTTCTGTTTACATTAGCCTCATCCAAGTCTCTTGAATAGAAATTGATACACTAGTTATCCACTTGAAGGATTTTTCTGGGTGCCAACGTCTGTGGATGCATGGGACACTAGATCAGTGCCATAACCTTAGCCATACAAGCAGGTTCTGTTGCTCACATCATCTCGTTGCAGACATCTATGCACTATTTCCCTTACTGTTTGATGAAAGGCCAGATTTCTTTTTGTTGTTTCTGTCTAAATTTGTTATATATTTTCCTCGTACTCAGTGTATTGTCTCCCTTTTTAGCTGCCTTGTCACCCGCTTCCTCCTCGTGTTTCCCTTCCTTTTTGACTTCTATCTACATTTTCATGCATGTGTTATGAATGTTATTCCATGTGCATAGATAGGTTCATGCAGAGTCTGGAGGTTGATGGCAAGAACTATACTCTCTATTGTTCTTCTGCCTTATTCACTGAGGCAGGATCTCTATGACAAATTCAGAGCTCACAGGTAACAGCTAATCTCAACAGCTTGCCCTGAGGATGCCCTGATTTAATCTTCGAGGCTGGAATTACAGAGGGGCTCCCATGCCCACTTTATTTATGTGAGTTTCTGGGAATTCAAACTCTATTCTCGGGTTTGCACAGTAAGGACTTAATCACTGAGCATTCTCCTTCAGCTGTCTTTTGTTTAAAGCAAGGGAGATCTTTTAAGATTTTTATTTTAAATGTATGTTTTTCTGAGTGTATATCGATCGATGCACTACATGGATGACTGGTGCCAGGTGATCAAATCCCTGGGATTGGAGTTAGAGACAGAGACCACTGTAGGCCACCAGGTGGATGCTATGAATTAAATCCAGGTCCTCTGCCACAGTTTGCTACAGTGCGTGTGTGAAAAGTCAGAAGACAGCTTGTAGTCAGTTTCTTTTTTTCTTTTTTTGGTTTTTTGAGACAGGGTTTCTCTGTGTAGCCCTGGCTGTCCTGGAACTTACTCTGTAGACCAGGCTGGCCTCCAACTCAGAAATCCACCTGCTTCTGTCTCCCAAGTGCTGGGACTAAAGGCGTGTGCTACCACTGCCCGGCTTGGAGCCAGTTTTTATCTTCCACCATATGAGTCCCAGGGATCAAAGTCAAGTGGTCAGGTTTCATGAAAAGTTCCTTTGCTCTCTGAGACATTTTTTTCAGAAGTTTTACTTATTTATTTTAAGAAAGGAACTTCCATAGCCCAGACTGGCTTTGAACTTTCTATGTAGCTTGACATTTCTATGATGAAAACCTTTAAGTTCTAATCCTTCTGCCTCTCAATCCCAGATACTAGTGTTTCAGATAGGGGCTCCCACACTGTTTTATGCAGTGCTGGGAATCAAACCCTGGGTTCTGTACATGATAAGCAAATACTCTACCAACTGAGCTACATAACTACCCCCCTTTTTTTTTTCCCGTAGTTATATGTTACTGTATGTAGTTAGTTTTATGTTCCTATATGTTCTATACCTGTTTTCAAATTTAAGCATTTGAAAGTTTTAAATTCAAAAGAAAAATCTTGTCTGTTTTTATTCAATGTCAACACTTTTTCATTCAGATGAAAAAGTGATTAAAATGTGCTTATTATGTATGTATTTGCAGGAGCAAGGGGCTTGAATACTCAATAATGCTTGGGAAAGCATGGAGGGTGCAGGTGGAAAGCAGAGATCATAGTTCACAGGATTAAAAAGGCAACTCTCAAACTCACAGGTCAGGAGCAGAGCAAAGAGAAGAGGATCTGGCAGTAGGAAAACCCAAGTTTCCCAGCAGTCACAACAAAGGCTTTAGCCAATCCCCTCTAGAGATTGCGCTGAATCTTGACAAGAAGATTGGGTCTGAATATTGCACACTGACTGGTTAAGAAAACAACTTTAGCCCAGAAAGGTGTTTCTGGCAATAAATGCTGATGCTTGCTGGCAAGCCCGATGAGCTGAGTTTAACCCTGGGATCCACTTTGTAGAAGCAGAGGACAGAAAACCAAGAGTTTTCCTCTTACCTCCACAGAAGCACTAAGGACATGAACACATGTACACATACAAAATAAATAAGCACATGAGAGCACACACTAGTGTGCATACACACACAAAATAACAAACTATGACATATCAAAATATTGTAGTATTTTATAGATATGAAAATGCATATGTCTGTACAAGCATGCATACACGGAGGGGCACATGTGTGTAGGTCAGAAGACAACTTTTAAAAGTTGCTTCTTTGCTTCCATTATGTGATTCCCAGGGATTGATTTCAGTTTGTTAGGCTTTGTAGCATTCCCCTTTACAGACTCACTGAACCATCTTACTGACCTTGACAAATTAAAATAGCAATTCTCATTTGAACAAAGAATAGTCCATGTATCAGGAAGTGTTATGAACTAGAATTTTAAAAGTTTGACCCAGTAGGGAGTAGACAACAGGGAGCAGGTGGCTTCAAACACCCCCCCACACACACACACACAAACCAAACAGGTAAGCTGCTGATTGTCTAAGTTTGACGACTAAGTTGGCCTTGCTTGAATGTGATGTGGTTAGGGATTCTCTGTTCGCTGGGACTAGGCCAGCCAGGTAACTGATTGAGATTTGGCTGGAACTTCTTTGCAAATGGTAGAAATATGCCTGTTTGCTCACACACACACACACACACACACACACACACACACACACACACACACTTATACCAAGTTAGTGCTATATCAAATGAGTCCCTCCTCTAAAAGACTATTTTTAAAGTTAAGTCTTGAATGCAACAGAGTTGGGAGATGGGCCCTCATGGCCAGGGTTGGGTAGAAGGCATAAAGACCGAGTTTGGAGAAATAAACTCATGAGCAGAGTTGGAAGGCATAAAAAACAGAGTTGGAAGGAGATTATTGAAGGACAAAGATGTAAAGAAGGAATTAAAGACCGTATGGGAAGCAACCTTGTGGCCAGTCTTGAGAGGACAGACTTCACAGACTAGGTTAGAAGGAGTAGCCTTTAGAACAAAGTTGGAAAGAACGGCCTTATATTATAGACACAATTGGGAAGAGACAAGGGAGGGGGAGGCTCATGGATAAGATTGGGGCAACAAGGCTGGAGGAAAGTCACAGAGTTGGGAGAAAGGAGAAGAGCTGGGATGACAGTCCTTGTGGTCAGGTTTGAGACAAGGGAGCTGATGGGAGTGGCTTAGGCCATGAGAATTCCAGACTCAAGAATGTCAATTTCTTTTTCTTTTGCATCCTCTCACCTTGCTAAAGCCATGGGTTTTGGCTGCAAGAACGCCTATGCCTGGACATAGGACTTCAAAACAGTGAGGACAAATCTTTATCTTTTTTGTTCTGTTCTCCTTATTCTCTTATGAGTATATACTGTGTGTTTAGCACATGTCTCCATCCTCCTCTAACCAATGACAACTTACCCACGTCCCCCTCTTGTTTCTTTTTCTTCTTTCATTTTTTTTTTTAAAGAAAGATTTATTACCTTTGTGTGTGTCTGCTTGAATGGATGTCTTGTGCCACATATGTGCAAGTGTGCGTGGAGGCCAGGAGAGCATGTTGATCCTCTATGACTGTAGTTAAACAGGGTTTGTGAGCTGCCTTTTGGATGCTGGGAACCAAATATGTCCTTTGGAAGAGCAACAAGTGCTCTTAAGAACTGAGCCACAGCTCCAGTCCTGATATTTGTTATCCTAGGATGTAGGCCGCCGACCTGATTTGGCTGGCCAAGATGGCACCGCCCTCGGCCTCTGGTATCGGCTACTAGTGCACTGCGCATGTGCAACTTAGTTTTGGCGCAAACCCCTCCTGAACGGGTATGCTAATGAGGTACCTCGATCCTGACCACCCTCCTCCCGGGCGGGGTATGCTAACGTGCTATGCTAATGTGGTATGCTAATGAGGCACTGCAATTCTGACCAATCATGCACCTCCACGCGCTCCCCCCACACCCACACCCTTCCCCCCACCCCCCCAGGGCTGAGGGTATATAAGCAGCTCGCCCTGGGCATTCAGGGTCTCTCCCAGAAAACTAAAAGAGCGCTTCTACAATAAAGGTTGTTGAGAACGATCCGGTTGTTCGGTTGTTCGTTTCTTCCTTGCTGGTCGACACTAGGACTGGTTTGATAGCATATATGATTATGTCATATATGCTTTTTAACCTTTTTTTTTTTTTTTTTTTTTTTTTTTGCTGGTTTGTTTTTGAGTCAGGGTCTCATGTAGTCCAGGCTGTATCCAGATACATTATGTAGCTGAGGTGGCCTTGAACTTCTTTCTACCTGCCTCCACCTCCAGAGTGTTAGCATTATAGGCTGGATTTAAATGCATTATGTAGCTGAGGATGGCCTTGAACTTTTTTCTTCCTGCCTCCACCTCCAGAGTGTTAGCATTATAGGCTAGGCTCAGAGCAAGTGCCTTTAATGAGAATGTTTCAAAATCTTGGGACCAAAAAGGGATAGAAAAAATATGAGAACAAAAACCTATAAAGAAGACGTAAAGTGGAAACAGAGATGGGTTTTGTGATAGGCATACTTTGTAGAATTGCTTACTGTTGTAGCTGTCATCTTACTAAAGAATACTTAATAACTAATGTTTTAATCATTAATTTTATTTAGGCCATATGTCTTTTTAAGAAAGAAGTATTATTTGAAAAGTCTGCACATCTATGAGGATGAATTTGAAAAAAATTGACAGCTTTTTGAAATGAAAATAAAATCATGTGTAAAAGTCTTATAGTAATTTTTTTTTCCCCAAACAAAGTGAATGCAGAGACAAGGAAAACAAGAAAACATTGCCAGGTATTGCCCCCAACACATATTTTCTCTCACTAATTAAACTTCAAAGCAAATAACTTTATTAGAAAAATCACATGATAAATTCTTCATAGTTTCATGTCTATCAAAAATAAAGCTTAAAAAAAATCAAACCGTATAATATCATCACACGTTTTCAGAACTGAAAATTGAGGGATTTTTAAAATGAGTTTAAGTTAGAATCCTTAGAAGTACTTTGAAGAAGAAGAAAAAAATTAGGATAGGCATATTAGTTACCTTTCTGTTGCTGTGATAAAACACTATGGCCAAGTCAACTTAAGGAAGAGATAGTTTCACTCGACTTATGGTTCCAGAGGGTTACAAGTTCATCATGTTCTAGATTCATGGCAAGAAGCAGATGGGAAGCTGAGTATTCAAGTGTTCAAATGCAAGGAGTCAAAGAGAGCAAAGCAGAAGTAGAGAAGAATATGTACTACTTCAATACTTACCATCAGTGATACACTCACTTCAGCAAGGCTGAACTTCCCAAATTCCCCAAGGAGTACCACAGATTGGAGATTACCTGTTGAGATGCCTGAGACTGGGAGAGAGATTTCTCATTCAAACCACCACAAGAGGAGACATGGCTCAGTTGGTAAAGTGATGGCTGCAGACACAGGAGTGTCTGAGTTTGATTCCCCAGAACCAATGCTAACAAGAAGGGGAAAGAGAAAGAGAAGGGGGAGAAAGGAAGAAAGAAAGGAAAGGAGGGAGGGAGGGAGGGAGAGAGGGAGGGAGGGAGGGAGGAAGGGAGGGAGGAAGGGAGGAAGGAAGGAAGGAAGCAAGGAAGGGAGAAAGGGAGGGAGGAAGGAAGGAAGCAAGGAAGCAAGGAAGGGAGAAAGGGAAAGTAGAATAGTACTAGGAACAGAGACTGGTAAATTCCTGTGCTTAATAGCCAGCCTTGCCTATCTGGTGAGTTCCAGGTCAGAGTAAAACCTTGTCTAAACAATAACAAAAACAACACCCAGGATGTTCTGACCAAAAGCAAGTTAGGAAAGAAAAGGTTTGCAATTCTTGGTTACAGTCTCTTATTTCGGGGAAGCCAGGGTGGAAATTTCAAGCATCACATTCAGAGAGAGAATTATTGCCTGCATGGTTAGTAGTAGCCTATTTTTCTTTATTGACTCTTGAACAGGTCAGATCCCAAACCCAGGGAACAGTGTCATCCTCTTTCAGGCTAGTTCTTTCAACATCAGTTATGGCTGTCAAGAAAATCCCCATAAACATGACCACGGCCAACCTGATATAGACAGTTCCCTAGGAAGGGACTTTCTCCCAGGTGATTCTAGGTTATTTCAAGCTGACAATTTGAACCAACCTTGTCATTTTATCTAACAGGTGAGATAAGCAAGACAGGCAAGTCCTCCACTTTTGGGGCTTGAGACTGTGTACTCCAGCCCTGGTTCTGTATACTGTGTGATAGTTTAAAGCTAAATTGTTCTGTTAGATTTACAGAGTCTCACCAGGAGAATGTCCATTCCCTCAGCCTGCAACCAGTCATTTCACCAAAGCATTAAGCCATCTGCTTCTGCCATATTAGCTCATATGTTGTCTTTTTCTTTAGTTTCCTGTACAGGACCTAGACAGGTCATACCTCTAGCTGATTTGGTGATACTGGATTCTTTTTAAAAAGTCAGATACTTTTTTTTTTTAAGGCGTTATTTATATGGGTACACTGTAGCTGTCTTCAGACACACCAGAAGAGGGCATCTGATCCCATTACAGATGGTTGTGAGCCACCATGTGGTTGCTGGGAATTGAACTCAGGACCTTAGGAAGAGCAGTCAGTGCTCTTAACCTCTGCCTGCATCTCATGTTGGGAATGCGGAAGTTACTTCATGTCATTTTCATTTTGGTTGGCCTTCAAGTCACTGAGAGGCAGCCAGTACGCCACGAGATCTTCTTAGTAACCTTTATCACCAGGGTGGCTATATCACTTAATCTCCCCTAATGCTCTCCATCCTATTTCACTATTGGCAATATTTAGAGTAATCATAAAATATTAAAAGTGACCAGAAGACTCTAAAAATAAAATAGATTTAAATAAAAGAACGAAAACATTGAATGCGTTTCAATGAAAGTGTATTCTGATAGTTCAACTTGTGTTTGGGTAATTATATTAACTTCAGAGTTGTATTAGGTGTTCAAATTATAATGTTTAGGATAATGGCCAATGAGGAAACAGAGTGTAAAAATTACAAAAACAGAGAAAATAAGAAGCGGAAAAAGTACCCCCAAAATCAAACATGAACCAGAAATTTTTTTTTAAAAAGGATTATGGTGCCTAAATCTGATTCATCAGACAAAAGGTGCTGCCAGTGAGCCTCAAGAACTGAATTTGATCCCCAGTACCCTCCTGGTAGAAGGAGAGAACCTACTGTCACAAGTTGTGCTTTAATCGTCATGACATGTGGATGAGTATGTGAGCATGCGTGTGTGCACACGTGCTCTCTCTCTCTCACATACGTGCACATACACACACCCATACATGCAATTTAAATTCTCTTTTAAAGAGAAATAAAAATATCACCTTTTAATGATACTGTAATCACCTACTTAAAAAAATCTTGAGAAAATCTACAAAAAAAAATTCATAATCAGGTTCTTCAATTTGGTAAAATATAAGTTCTTTACATTAATCATAGTCTTATAATGAGTCAACCTTACACAAGACTATTTCAGATTTAATGTAACTTTTGATATGACTAAAATATGAACAATATGTTTTATCATAATCATTTCTCACTTGGTTACTTTCTTTTTTTTTTTTTTAATTTTTTGTTTTTGTTTTTTGAGACAGGGTTTCTCTGTGTAGCCCTGGCTGCCCTGGAACTCACTCTGTAGACCAGGCTGGCCTCGAACTCAGAAATCCATCTGCCTCTGCCTCCCAAGTGCTGGGATTAAAGATGTGCACCACCACTGCCTGGCTGGTCACTTTCTAAAGTAGGAAAATCATTGGTTTTTATGAATTAAGCATGTAACCCAACTCAAAAAGAAGCCACTTGTATTCTTCTCCCCAGAGACTTCACAAAGCCTGGAGATTTGTGTGTCGCTCTGTGTGTGTGTGTGTGTGTGTGTGTGTGTGTGTGTGTGTGTGTGTGTGTGTGTATGTGTGTCTATGTGTGTGTAGTCTAGAGAGTAGCATATCTGGTGTCTTCCTCAGTTATTCTCTGTCTTCTTTTTCGAGATAGGGTCTCTACAGGTCATGTTCTTGTCAATTAAACTAGGTTGGTTGGATGGAGAATCTAAGTGATGTTCTTTGTTTCTGGCTCGTCAGTGATGTGCTTACAAATGCATACCACCATTCCAGACTTTTGGTATAGGATCTGGAGATCTGAACTCAGGTCCCTATTTTTGTACAGTGAACACTTTACTCACTGACCTGTTCCCTGATCCCTGGAGAAATTTTATTTTGGATATAATTGAGATATAACCAAAAGATCTTCCTCCACAACAAACTAGCATCTTGTTCCAAATATAAATAGCAGTAAATTGAAATGCATTTGTGTGAACAGACATGGTAATGACATATTGATTGGTTGTTAGTTGTCTTTCTAGTTATTTTCACATTTTCAAGGTATAGAAGTTTATTAAATGCATATAATAATGACATAACCTTTTAAAATTAGTACTATTTAGTAGCTCTATTGTAAATTTATTTGACTAACAGTTTTTAAAATGTTTTTTAAAATATCGTTTTATTTTTAAGTGTGTGTGTGTATGTGTGTGTGTGTGTGTGTGTGTGTGTGTGTGTGTATGCCAGTGTGTCAGTGTGTATATGTATGTACCTGTAAGTACAGGTACCTAAGGAGACCAGAGATATTGGATTCCTTGAAATTGGAGTTATAGTCAGTTGTGAGCAACCCAATACAGGTACTGGGAATTGAACTTCTGTCTTCTGCAGGAGCCGCATGCACTCTTAACCACTAAGCCATCTTTCCATCCCAGTACAGTGTTTTCATTGGGAGGTTGAATGATTATTCTCTTCAGAGATTTCTCTATTTTGTGAGTTCTAGAGAGGAATCCAACATTGAGCAAGTGAGGACATAAATGACAGATACTTGACTTTCAGTATAACATGGCCTCTGACCTTAGTAGACCCCCAGACCTTTGCACAACTGACTCCATGGTGGAAGTTCCTTGCAGGTCATAAAATTCAGCACATAGACAGCTCCAGCTGTCAAACTGAAAACAAAGGACTAATTCATCAAAGTCCATAGTTCTGGGAAATTCTCTAAATGTACTAACATTACCTTTTGGCTTTTGAAATTCCATTTCTGGCTAACTGTTCTTGTTAACTGAGGTATATCAAGCCAGAATGTTTTTGTTCTTAAAATCTCACATTGAGCAAGGCTACACTGGGATCTTGAACACTCATTGTAGTCAATGGCTGACTAATACAAACTTCTGTTTGGTTTAAATCTACATCTACCATTCTTCTCTGGTAGATACTGCAGAACATTTCTGGAGGTCCCACTGAGATCCCCAGAGACAAGATCTTGAGACACTAGCGTCCCAGAGCTCCTTGGAGCAGGGAAAACCCTCAGTGGTCAAGGAGCTTCCCCAGGGTTTACAACATGAGATGTTCCAGGGCTCCAGGACTCCTTTTGATCAATTCCTGCTTAACTCTTGGGAGGAGTCTGACACTTCCACCCCTTAGGGAAACAAATTAGAAAGTCACCTAGTCTGTCACTTGCAGAGGAGGTAAGTCTGGTTAAGGCTCTGTGATGTCTATTCTTGGTTGTCAGTTTGACTACATCTGGAGTTAGCTAAAATTCACAAGTGGAGAACACATTTGAAAGGTAATTTTTGCTTAACTTGAAGTAGGTACATCCACTTCTATTCTGGACCTGGGAGGTAGAAACATACCTTTACTCCATATCTTGAGGCAGGAAGACACACTTTTAATCTGGTGTATACCTTCTTCTTGAAGCCTATATAAGGACTCTCTGTTCAGGTATATAACATGTACAACATATTATATATTATTGCATATAATATGTAATTATAATATATAATATTGTATATTGCTCTGTACAATGTATTACATGTATTTATTATACAATTATATAAAATTAAATAATATATATGTAGTATACATAAAAGTTAGTATATAATATATAGTATGATATATTCATTCTGTAAGTTCTGCTGCTCTAGAGAAGCCTAATTAATGCAAGTGTCTTCTGTTTGGACACAGGACAGGTCATAAGTGACAGCTGACCCAGTGTCCGGGGTCTGACATCACTTGATTCTCCCTGTCTATTCAGGTACATGAATGTGTAGTTGGCAGGTTGTCTTTGCATTGTTCGTGTATGAATTTGTCTGTGTTTTTCTATGTGCTTCTGTTACTTTGGTTTCCCTGGTATTGACCAGTGGCTTTCTCTGGTTGTGAGCACCACCTACCCCACCCAGGATTAAGACTCATGCCTTCCTGTTTGGGATCTGAATAAAAGAATCCCAACTTTGTACAACACAAGCTACCTACCTATCTTAGTTACCAGCTGAGGGAAAAGAAAAGGAGCCTGTCTCAGTATTGCTACCATCCTTCAGATTCTAACTCCAAAGACTAAAAGACAGGTTCTAGAGTATCTAGGTGCACCTCGGTATTGCTGCCTCTGGACACCAGAGTTTGTGGAGGTAGCAAGGCCTCTATACACCAGCACAAAGAGGAGGCAGTGAGTCCCTAGTTTTGACGGCGACTAAATATAAAACATGTGAAGCTTTACAAAGAACCCAGATATTGGCTCTAGTACTAGGACTTCAAAATGTCTCAAAACCTTTTTTATCTATTTATCACTGAAAAAAATTGTCTCGAAACACCTGGCAGAACCCTAGTAACCGTCACCGAGCTACTCATCTGGTGTCTACAAAATCGTCTGAGTTGCTCAGACCAAGGTACGTTACACCTAGACTAGACAGCCTAGCTTGTCTCCACCAGATATCAGGTTTGTGGGCAAGTAAATCCAAAACAGAGAACCCTTACCCAGGAATGGGGCTTAATGAGAGACTACTACCTGGTGAACTCTGGGAAAACTGACTTCACCAAGATCCACCCTGCCAGACAGGATGGGACTACCTACTAGTTTTTTTATAGTATCTTTTCTGGATAGGTAAAAGTATTCCCCATCTAGACTGAATCTCCTCAAATAGTAATGTAAAAGTTCCTCTGCTGTCTTAGTCAATGTTCTTTTGCTATGAAGAGGCACCATGGCCATGGCAACTCTTTTTTTGTTTTGTTTTGTTTTGTTTTGTTTGTTTTTTGTTTTTTGTTTTTGTTTTTGTTTTTCGAGACAGAGTTTCTCTGTGTAGTCCTGGCTGTCCTGGAACTCACTCTGTAGACCAGGCTGGCCTCGAACTCAGAAATCCGCCTGCCTCTGCCTCCCAAGTGCTGGGATTAAAGGCGTGCAGAAAAATGTTTCATTGGAGCTGGCTTACAGTTTCAGAAGTTCCGTCTATTATCATCATGGTTGGAAGCAGGGTGTCACACAGCGAGACATGGTGCTGGAGAGGTAGCTTAGAGTTCTACATCCTGATCACAGGCAGCAAGGAGAGACAGTGGGCACAACTTGAATATCTGAAACCCCAAAAGCCCACACTCAGTGCACTCTTCCCTCCAACAAGGCCACACCTCCAAATAGTGCCACTCTCTGGTGATGAAGCATTAGAATTTGTAAGCCTATGTAGATCATTCTTATTCAAAGTACCACATACCTCTCCCTTGCTCCCAGAGGCTTGTAGCGTTCAGTCCAACTCCCAAAGCCCCCATAGTCTATCAGTCTCAACACTATTTAAATGTCCACAGTTCAAAGTTTTTTTTTTCTAAGATTCATGGCAATCTTGTAACCATAACCCTTTGTAAACTCAGAAGGAAAAGGCAGATCACATACTTCCCACGTACTATGGCAGAGGATATACATTATCACTTCAAAATGGAGGAAAAGAAGCATAATGAGGAAATACTGGACCAAAGCAAGACAGAAAAATGGTTAGGCACACTCCAAATTCTATAAGTCTGATGTCCAAGAGCTCTTCAGGTTTCCAATTTCATTCTGATTTGTTGACTGCAACACACTTCTTTCTCTTCTGCTGTTTCCAGTGCATGTTGCAGGTTTCCTCAGCAGGTACCCCATGACTCTGACATTTCCCACATCTTAGGGTCTCCAAGACAATCCAGGCTTTACCTTTACAATTTCACACAATTGTTTCTCATGGCTTCCATGCAGGGACACCCCCGGCGTATGCCTGGCCTCCGTGGCTTTTCTTAGTTTTGGAGGGAGATTCCAAAGCATCTTTCTTGTATCTGGCTTTGACTCTAAAGCCAGAACCATGTGGCTGAAGTGCCAAGTCCTGCAGCTTGCTGGGCCTGGAACATAGCTAACTTGTTCAAATATACTTCAATCAGCTTTCGGTTTTCAATGGTTTACTTTATTGCAAAATATTGCCTGTCCCGTAGTATGCTGGTGTCTATACCGGATGCTATCTGCAGATATCAGTTGGGGCTCTGGACTGGCTGGAGTGACTAAAGGAGTGGCAGCTAGGAATGAAGGTCCATGTTACTAGGCAGGAAGTAACTGTGGGGGGCCTGGGCAGCTTCCAGTAGTAAAAGCTTCGGTAGAGAACTCTCTTTCCCCAAAAGATGTTACAGCTTTTAAGATGACAGAAGCTCTCAGAAGATCCTTGATGGACTGATTCTCACACCTTGATTTCTTCTACACAGGGACTTATATACATTTTGGGGTAGTTTAGATTCTGACAGCAGTTTGGTCTGAGACATTAGGGATGCCTTATCTGCATATGGAGGGGCTTCAGGGCACTGTGCCTATGTGACTGATTGTCATGATCCTCTCCTTGGGGTGCCATGGTCATGTGACAGGGACCTGGTCAGGGTGGCAGATAAAATGTCTACTATCCTCTGGTGTAAGGTGCTAGGGTTTCTGAACCCACTAAACTTTACCAAGTCTTCTGGCATGGTCTCCTGCCTACAGTGGCATGTTCTGCAGACCAGGCTGGTCTTAAACTCAGAGAGACACCTGACTGCCTCCCAAGTGCTGAGATTAGAAATCCATGCCTGCCCCCAAATCTTTCTTTAATTCCTTTCACAAATTGGGAATTTTAGTTAGGTACATAGGCTGTCTTCTTTTGCTTTGCGCTGAGTCTTCTGCATTCTGTATAGGGATAGATTTTCTCCCTATGAGGTCACTGCTACCGTCATCCCATTTAGCCTCAGGCTTTTCTTTAAACTTTTTATCTCCCGGAGGACTGAACTAGCCCAATTATACTTCCTAGTCCTCCTTTTCTCTTTAAACAGTTGTAGAAATTTTATAAATCATGGCCTCTGGTTTTTCTACCCCATCTTAGATCATTTAGTTTCCAGATAAAAATACACACAGCCTTTATATTGACAATAAGCCTCAATACGAAAGATAGGGATCTGCCTGTGCTGTATGCTGTGAGAATCTACTTTTCTATCAATAACACCAGATTATTACTTAGTGTGCACTATGTTTCATATGGGCTGTTCTTAGCTTTAATTGGCCAGCCCACAGGGCCATGTTCTCTTGACTCTTAACTCACAGTGGCTTCTCCTTCCTCCTCCTGCACATTCTTTTTCCCCTCATGGTTCTCTTCCAACCTGAAAACCTAAATCCCACTTATGTCTCTTCTGCCCATTTATTGACTGTTTTACTTGGGGAAAGGGTCACAGGGGCTACATGCAGACTCCAGGTCTTGGGAACTGTACTTCACATTACAAGAGACAGTAAAGGGAAAAAAACCTCTACATTAAACTGTGCATTTTGTTTTTTTTTTTCAGTGCTCAGATTTCTTTTTTTTAAATTGTAGATCTGCATAATACTGGTCACTAACAACTGCATTACACAGTAAATCCTAGACTTTTATGAAATCTCCTTTGATACATGCAATTAATCCAAAACTCTTTCAATTCAGCCTCAGACAGATCTTTCAGACAAGGACAAAAGCAACCATATTCTCTGCCAATATATCACAAGAATGGTCTCTAGGCTACTTACTAATACTCTTCTTCTCTGAAACTTCTTGAGCTTGGCCCCAACATTTCATCAGGCTCATTAAGCCCCACTTAAAGTCTTCAGTCACTTTTCTAGTTCACAGTCTTAAAGTATTCCATATTCCTCCAAACAAAAGGATGGCCAGATCACTGCAATACCCCAGTTTCTGGTATCAACATCGGTCTTAGTCAATGTTCTGTTGCTATGAAAAGACACCATGACCATGACAATCCTTTAATTTAGCTGGGGCTTGTTTACAATTTCAGAGGATTAGTCTATTGTCATCATGGTGAGAAGCATGGTGGAATGCAGGAAGGCATGGTGCTGGAGAGTTTTACCTTGGATCACAGGAAGCAGGAAAGAAAGAGAGACACTGAGCCTGGCTTGGACATTTGAAAGCCCAAAGCCCACCCTTCAGTGACATACTTCTTCCCACAAGGTCACACCTGCTTAAACAAGGCTATACCTCCTAATGTCACTCCTTAAGAATTCAGATACATGAGCCCATCAGAGGCATTCTTGTTCAAACCACCACATCCAAAAAGTGGTCTTTGATTTGACCTGAACTCTCCCTAGCAATGGAGTCTGACACTGGCCTTGCTTTCATAGCCAAAACCTCTCAATTAATAGTTTTTAAAGTTTTAAACATAGATTGAAAACATTATTGTGCATAAAGACCACAGAATTCTGGGCTAAATAGGATATTAAAGGAAATACTAACAAACCTCTCATTAGAGTTCAGTGAAGAATAGATAGACTGCCTTCCTTTGCTTTACTTTGGGTCTTCTGCATCCCATATAGCGAGGGATTTTCTCCCTATGCAATTATGCTGAGAAGAATGAGTTTCACATTCTCAGAGATTAGCAGTTAGCAGAGCTCTCTAACCATTCCTTACTCAAGTCACTACAGGCTCTCCAGTTCTCTACAAAGCCTATTCAGAACTATCCAAGAGCCCTAGCTGACCTCTGAGACCACCACCAGTTTGCCTTCCTTTGCATACGGTGATACTGTGTGGGTCAAGTGGGTAGTCAAAGGGGCAGCTGAACCAATCTGAAAAGGACTCTATATAGTGATTCTATTTTTATGGCTGTGAAGGTAGCTAGCATTAAACTATGGATTCACTATAACAGGTTAAGAAAGCAGAAGCTACAGACACTATTGCCAAATGGGTTGAATCCCAGCCTATGGATGTACTAAACTTAAGGCTTTAATTAATTAATTATTTAATAAATTAGGGTCCAAGGCCCTTCCACTTCTGTCCCTCTATTTTCTCTTAAGTATTACGTCTGGTATAAACTGAGTTGTGGTCCAACACCCCTCTACTCTCAGGCCTTCACCAGGGAACAGATAAAGACAAAGAAGAAGTAACATCTAATGAGGCTACAGACAAGCAACCAATATTGCATCTTTACCTTTACTTACTAATGCCTACTTTTAAGTGTCTGTTTATATTGAAAAAAAAAAAAAAGAACAGATATAGGATAGATATGGAAGTTTGTCTTTTGGAATAGGAATAGAAGTTTATAATTCTATTCATTCCCTGAGGCTGGACCCCTGGTTGCCAGGGACATGGGAGTTTCTATTGGGAAAATTGGGATTATAAAGCAGAGGCTTTCCTGAAAATATACAGATGAATATGTAGAGAAAAAAGCCCCCTCCCCAAAAATACATAATAAGAAAATATATCCAATAGTCATAAAATTAAAAAATCTAAAAATTCTGAAAAAAAAAAAGATTCTGGTCTTTTGAAAACAAGAAAAACTTGGGGAACAGACTCTATGTCACAAGAAAAGACCCTGGGGATAGAGTTAATCATCTCCAGCCTAAAATACATCAGGGTTGCCCGTTACACTTAGACAACCAGGCTCCATACTACACAGCAGTAGAAACTAACTATACTGTCAGTCTGTTGACTGACAAAACTGACTGTGACTGCAGGCAGTCAAAATTAACATTAAAAGACTTCCGAAGGACTGAAACTTGTCTAATATCCAAATCTTTAATCTAGGCATTTCCTCTTGTTCTGATATCCACTATTCTGCCTTACACATTAATTCATAACAAAAGTATTACCAACCTATGAGACCACTTTCTGGACATGTACTGATGTTTTGATTTAATGTACCTCTTCTGATGCTTTCCAGACTCATTAGCCAGGAACCTAGAGGTATTAAAATTTTCTTTTTCTGAATCAAAACAACAGTTACAGTCCTTTGCAGAAATGGTTTTACAAAATCAAAGATGCTTTGACTTCTTAAGAGATAAAGAAAACTATATGGCTTTGGAAAGAACCTGTCCTTGCTATGCTAACTGATCAGGTACAATTAGAAAAAAAAAAAAAACAAAAAAAACAACTGTGCCATGGTTGAAAAAAATGCCAAAAACAGAAATCAAATAACTGATACCAGTATTTTTTCTCTTGGCCCCCTTGCCTAGCTACTCTGCTATCAACACCAGTTGGGCTTCTAATTATCATTCTGATTGGATTAATGACAGGGTTCTGCATCTTAAATTATACAGCCAATTATCAGTAAAATTAATCATTCTTACAACCAACTATAACTCTTTTGAGCAGTATGAGACTACAATTTGACTCATCCCCTAAGACCAGTGAAGAATGTAACAGGGCCCCAGACCTTTCTAGACTCCCCAGACCTTTATCAAAACTGACTCCATGATACAAATACCATCCAAGCAATGAAACTCAGCACATAGTCAGCACCATTTGTCAAAATGAAAACAAAGGAATAATCCATCAATGTCCATAGCTCTGGGAAAGTCTCTAAATGTACTAACATTGCTTTGTGGCTTCTGCAGTTCTGGTTCTGGCTAAGAGTTCTTGTTAACTGAAGTATGTCAGCCCTATGTGTGTTGCTTTCTTTTGTTTGTTTGTTTGTTTTGTTTTGTGCTTAAAATCTCACCCAGACTGAGACTCAGGGCTACACTGGGATCCTGTGCACACAGTGGAGTTGCTGGCTAGCTAATAAGGACTTCCTGTTGGCTCAAATACATCTCCAAGCAGTCTTCTCTGGTAGATACCCACAACACCAGGGAGCTTGATGTCTAGTGTGGAGGTGTCACGCTGAACTCTCACTGTGACTTTATAAAGAAATGAAAAAAAAAAAATTTGGTGATCATTTCACAGTCTTGGCACTTTTTAGGCTAATCAAACTTGGCACCAGTTCTACTGTCATGGTTTCCTTGAGATGTGACCCAGTTTATGACCTGGTACTTTAGCTTTTGCAGGCTGCCAAGTTTCTGTTTAGGTTAAACCAACTAGTTAACTTCGCAAACAAGAATCTCAATATTAGAATGTTAAATAGTATGGCAGTGCCAGTTTATTATCCTTACTACCTGGGAAGCTGAGACAGGAGGAATCCAAAATTTCATGCTTTTCTGGACAGTTAAGGTTTAACTTGCAACTTAGGAAGATTGAGGCTCAAAATAAGTAAAAAGGCTCGGGATGTAGCTCAGGAGTAGTTTGTTTGCCGGGCAGTGGTGGCGCACGCCTTTAATCCCAGCACTTGGGAGGCAGAGGCAGGCGGATTTCTGAGTTCGAGGCCAGCCTGGTCTACAGAGTGAGTTCCAGGACAGCCAAGGCTATACAGAGAAACCCTGTCTCGAAAAAAACCAAAAAAACAAACAAACAAACAAACAAAGTAGTTTGCTTATCTAGTGTCAGTCAGTAATGGACTGGGTTTACTGCTCATGGGTAGAGCCTCTGCCTAGAACTCTCCAGTGAGGGGCTGAGTGTGTGGCTCAGTGGAAAAAAAAAAAAAAAAAACTTGTATAGCATGTGAAAGGCCCTGAGATTCCCCAGTACTACGAATAGAAAAAGTTAAAAAAAAAGGGGGGGGGGGGGGGTAGAGATCATTTGCATTCATTCATTAAAAGAATATTGAAATTTACACCTTTGCATCTTTGCCTCTAATGCCAATTCACTGCCATATAGATCACCATAAGCGTAAATCCCTTCTCTGAGATTGTGAAACTAGTTTCCCATTTTCTGGGAAGTATTTGTTGTACTATACAACTGGCCTGGCCCTTCATCTTATGACTCTTCCCAAGAGTGACTGTCCTCAGCCAGCCTGGCTCTGCTTCTCGTAGTTGAGGTGCCCATTCGTCAACCTGGGAGGCTCTTTTACCACACTACTGGGCTCTGGCACCAATCTTGCTAAGGATTCAACACTTCTTATTTATAATATTTGTTAGGAACCATCATTTGCTTTGGAGCATCCTATCATATGTCACGTTTTTGAAATAGAATATATCCTTTTGTACATATCTGTTGGTTTTAGGACTCACTCCATCCACCCTGATGTTTACTCTATTGCCCCTTCTGAGTGATATTTAAGCATTCTCCCTTAGGACCTTCTTGTTACTTAGCTTTTTTGGGTCTGTGTATTGTAGCATGGTTGTCTTCTACTGTGGATACCTGTAATGTGGATATCATGACTAATATCCACTTATAAGTGAATATATACTATGTGTCTTTCTGAATGTGGGTTACCTCGTTCACAATGATATGTTCAAGTTCCATACATTTGCCTACAAATTTCATGATGTCATTGTTTTTGATAGCTGGGTAGTATTTCATTGTGTAAATGAACCACATTTTCTTTATTCAATCTTTGTTTGAGAAATATGTAGGTAGTTTCTAGTTAGTATTGTGCTGAATAAATCTGCTATGAACATAGTTGAGCAAGTATCTTTGTGGTATGGTGGAGTATCCTTTGGGTATATGCCCAGGAGTGGTATAGCTGGGTCTTGTGGTAGATGCATTTGCACATTTCTGAGAAACTGACACATTGATTTCCAAAGTGGTTGTACAAGTTTGCACTTCCAGCAGTAATGGCCGAGTGTTCTCAGTAGAAAATTCTGTTAACTGCCTTGCCATCTCTCTAGGCTGCCAAGGTTATATATTTTATAATGTGTACATTTGTTTGCTGTGTGTGAGAATGGGCATGTGAGTACAGTGCTAAAAGCTAGGAAAGGATCTAATTTCCTGGAGGTGTCTCCTCAGGATGTTATGATGCTGGACATGGGTTCTTGAAATTGAACTTGGACCCTCTGGATAAGCAGCACGTGCTTTTAACCACTGAGCCGCCTTTCTAGACTTAATTGGGGCTTCTTAAAAATTTTTGTTCACAATTGCCTAAGAAAACTTTCCACAATCCTGAGTATATAGGCATATAAAGGAGATATACAAATTAAATATATACTGGTAACCGTAAAGAGTTTTGATTTAAAACATTTTTCAGTATTTATATTTTTTAAAGATGAAAGTAAACTTGCATAATCATGAAGTAGTTGTGTTTATTTTTATATAAAGAACTAAATTTCGGCTAAATATTTGATACTGCATGAGGCAAAGCATCATTAATGTGTTTTTTCTTTCTTTTAAAATTCTTACTTTCCAGTTCTGTCATGCAGTACTCTTTCCCTCCATCCCTCCTCCGACCTGTCTTGTTCCCATTCCAACCCACCTCCAGTACACCAGCAAAATCTACTCAATTTCCCTTCCCAAGGAGACCCATGTGTCTCTCTTTGAGCCCTTTTGTTACTTAGCCTCTCTGGGTCTGTAGATTATAGCATGGTTATCCTTTACAGTGAATATCTACTTATAAGTGAGTACATGCCATGTTTATCTTTTTGGGTCTTCATTACCTCTCTCAGGATGATTTTTTTCTAGGTCCATCCATTTGCCTGAAAATTTTATGGTGTCATTTTTTAACAGCTGAGTAATGCTCCATTGTGTAAATCTACCACATTTTCTTTATCCATTTTTCAATTGAGAGATATTTAGGTTGTTTCTAGTTTCTTGTTATTATGAATATTGCTCCTATAAATATAGTTGACCAAGTAAGTGTCCTTGTGGTAGGGATACAGCATCTCTTTGTTATGTGCCCAGAAGTGGTATAGGTGAGTCTTTAAGTAGATGAATTCCCAACTTTCTGAGAATGAGCCATATTGATTTCCTTACTGGCTATATAAATTTTCTCTTCAACCAGTAATGGAGGAATGTTCACCTCACTCCACATCCTCATGAGCATGCGTTGTCACTTGTGTCTTTGACCTTAGCTATTCTGATACTTGTAAGAAGGACTATCCAAGTAATTTTTATTTGTATTTCTCTGATGGCTAAGAATGTTGAACATTTCTTTAAATGTTTCTCTACCATTTAAGATTCTACTTTTGAGGATTCCCTGTTTAAAACTGTATTCCATTTTTTTAAAGTTGGAATATATGCTTTGTTGATAGTAAATTTCTTGACTTCTTTATATATTTTATTGATTAACCCTCTGTTGGAGGTGGACTTGGGGAAAAAATCGTTTCCCAGTAGTGTATTTTGTCAGTAAAATGAATAAACCACTTTCTGCTTAGATCCATTTGCTTGAAATATTAGTTTCTACCCCTTATCCCTAGAGTGATATCTACCCTCGAGGTCAAAATGTGTTCCTTGGATGTAGCAGAAGAATTAATGCTATTTCCATGTCCATTCTGTTAGCCATACCAGCAAATAAAAAAAAAAGGAGGAAAACACACACACACACACACACACACACACACACACACACACGCACACAGATACATACATATGCCTTACCGCTAACACCACCAATACCACCACCAATGAAAAGAACAGCAAAATTACAGGAATTAACAAATAGTGCCGAGGGAAATTTCCTTTCTGGTCCAAACAGTTTTGTGTTCTGTATGCTCCTTGACCTAGGATTATTTGTATCTTCTATTTTCATGAGTGTAGTTAACTTCTTTAGGCTGGAGTTTTCCTCTACCACCTTCTTTAGGGTTGTGTTTGTAGACAGACATCGGTCAAATTTGATATTATCATGTAATTGTCTTATTGTATTTATTTTTGGAATGCTTTACTTGGTATTGTGTTCTTGGGCGAAACCTATTTTTTCTTAGCATCTTTACCAAATCTGTCCAGGTCCTTCTGGCTTTTAGAGTATGTATTGGCAAGTCAGGTGTAATTCTAATATGTCTGCCTTTATATATTATTTATATATTATTATTTATATTTTATATATTATTTTTTCTTGCAGTTTTTAATATTCATTCTTTGTAAGTTTAGGGTTTTTATCATTATGTGTATCAAATTATGGAAATTTCTTTTCTGGTCCAATTTATTTAACGTTCTGTATGCTTCTTGTAACTTGATAGACATTTAGGGTAGGAAAATTTTCTTCTATTGATTTTGTTGAAAATATTTTCTGTTCCTTTGACCTGGGTTTTTTCCCCTTTATTCCTATTATTCTTAGATTTTGATATTTTCATATCAAATTCAAATTCCCTGGATTTTTTTTTTTTAAGATTTAACCTTTTCTCTGACATGTATGCGTTCATTCTATCATGTCTTCAATGTCTGAGTTTCTTTCTTTCATGGTTTGTTTTCTTTTAATGAGGGTTGCCTCTGTGAGTCATGTTCGAGCTCCTAAATTTTTCAGTTCCTAATTTTTCTCAGGAAATAGAATCCGGATTATATTTCTACTTTCAGGTCTTAAACTATTTTAGTCAGTTCCTTTCACTGTGTTATATATATATTTCTTTAAGGGATTTATTTATTCATTTCTTCTTTAAGGATCTCTATTATATTCATGAAGGCTGCTTTCAGGTCTTTAACTTATGTTACAGCTCTGTTGGAATACCCAGGGCTGACTCTAGTGAAGGCATAGTTACTTAGCTATTTATTGTGTTTTTATGCTGGTGTCTAAACATCTGCAATTGGAAAAATTATAATTCTAGGTGCTGGTATCTGATCTTGTCTTTATTTGGTGGTGGTTTTGTTGCTTGGTTTCTGTTTCCTCTCTGGTTCTTTGAAGAGTGTAGTAGCTCTGTGTTGCCTGGTAGGAAATTATTCTGGAGTCTTGACAAATGTGGCCATTAGGGTTTCAGGTAAAATATGTTCATGGGCCTTGAGAGCTGACACTTAGGAATGGGGATGGGCTGGAGCTGCCCATAGAGCCCACTGGAGTAAGGTGATACACCAGGATCTGCTTAATCTTCTGGGAATGAGGAGTAGCCAAGAGCAGATCTGTAAGAGCCCTAGGGATAAGTCTGGGGACCGGACTTGGAGGAATTAAGAGAGAGGTGAGTATCTGCAGTTAGCTTACTTACTTCCCTGGTTGGAGTGGCCAGTGGTTTCCTAGGGAGGACCTGTTGGAGTTGGGGATTGGGATACAGCAATGAGTGGGGGAAGGGAAAGCAAGCAGAGAGCAATGTGTGAAGGGCTGGATATTGGGATGGAGGTAGGGAGGCTGCAGCAAGTGTTTGGCTGCAAAGCTGGAATTGGGGTTGGAGTTGGGGGATTAGATTTAGAACAGAGGTAGAGATAAAATCTGCAGTTGGCCTGTCTGCTTTCCTGGCTGGAGTAGCATATGGATTCCGAGGAAATAAAAATATTTTCTATTCATTGATCGTAGGTTAAATCTTGCAGAGTTTTTCCCACGATCTGAGTGCCTAACTCTTATTCCTTAGTAAGCTGTTAGGGAATGGACGGGGAAAGAGACAGAAAGACAGAGACAGACTGAACAGATGAAAACTAAAGGCAAAAATATCCATTAGACGTGGGCCGAGTGGTGGTATCTAAAGTTTAAAAAAGCTTCAATTTGATTAAAGAGAGGAACCCTTTTTTTTTGTTGTTGTTTTGTTTTCTTTCATTTGTTTAAGATAGCTTTAAGGAATAAAAGAGGAGAGAAATGTGAGCTAAAAGAAAGCAGTTCAGTGTCGGCTGACATCACCAAAAAAGATTAAGAGAAAGTATACTTTCTCTCGTTACTGACTGAGGTAGGTAATTCAAAGTTCCACAAAACATTACTGGATGAGGTTTGTCTAGGAGATTACAGGTCTAGTTGGATTGTGTTAAAATAAGAATCACTTGTCTGGCCTGAGTCCTTCTTTATTTAGGGTTTTGCTATCTGGAAGGGCTTCCTCCCAGGAAGGCTAGAGGCAGTTCTTCTGCCTCTTGGAGAGGGTGCTATTAAAGAATTTGAAATGTGGCTCTGATCAGCAAGAGAAGATAGGGGCAGCTCCACTCTATTCTGTCCTTTCTTTTGACATTTAAATTGAAGGAGTGGCTGGGAGAGGGAGGAAGGGAACTGGGAAAAGAAGAGGGAGGATGTAAATAAAGGAAGAAAAATAGAGCAATAATAATAAATAATAATTATTTATTAAAATTAGAATAATTTTCTAATAATAAATTAGAAAAAAGAGCAAGATAGCATACATGGGAGTATGAGATGTGTTTTATAAAACATGGTATGATGCAGCAGGATCAGGTGCCTTCGTGGACCCATGATGAGCCATTCCCTGAGGTATATCTGCCTAATATAAAAGCCAGAGTATTTGGGACCTGTGAAGGAGTCTGGAGAAGGGACTAGGGGCAGAGAAAGAAAGGGGCAGAGATGGACAAAAAGAGAGAAGAGAGAGAAAAAGGAGAAGAGGGAAGATGCTGGCTAAGAACACATGGAGAGAGGGGGAGAGAGGGAGAGGGGGAGAAGAGGGGGAGGGGGAGGTGAGAGAGGGAGAGAAAGGGAGAGGGGCTCAAACAGTCCTTATATGCCTGGCTCCTGGTTCTCCCTGGTTGTTGCTATGTAACTGTTGGGTGGAACCTAGACGAAATCCTAACAATGTGGAATGAGAAATGGAAAAAAGGGAATCATGTAATTATAATAAAAAATTTTAAAAATTAAGTATGTAGCTATTTTTAGACTTTACAGTATGCCACAGTTAAGAAACTTTGAAACTTGAAAGAGAAGTTGGACTTTTAGAGTGTCAAAATTTTTAAGGGCTGAGACTTTGAAATTAGGTCATTTTATATTGTGATATTAATATGAGATTTTGAGGATAAACATAAAAAGAAAGGTATGACTTAAGAGCAAAGTATGTTTGACACTAAAAATGAATCAATTTTGCTGGTTGGTTTTTAACATCTTGACACAAACTGAAGACACCTGGTAAGAGAAACCTAAATTGAGGACTTGCCTCCATCATATTGACCTATAGGCATATATGTAGGGCAGTGTGATAGCTCATATGGGAGGCTTCAGCCAGCTATGGGTGCACTGAGCCTGGGCAAGCAGGTGGTCCTGCCTTGTAAAAGAAAACTAACTGAGGGAGCGATGCTGAGCAAGCCAGTAAGCAGTGTTTTCCATGGCCTCAGCTTCCGTTCCTGAACCTATGTTTCTGCCTTGAGTTTCTGTTTTGCCTTTCTTCAATGATAGGCTAAACGATGTAAGATGAAATAAACCCCCTCCTCTGTTTCCTCTTCCTCCTAGTCTTCATCATCACTATAATCATCATAATATAATTTTATTATAACATTTCTGCTTTCACTCCAAACCCTCCCGTATACCCTGCTCCACTCTCCTTTCTTGTTTTTACCTAATTGTTGCATATATATGTCTATATACATATATATAGGATAAACATGTTTATTCCTAAATATATCCTGCTCTGACTGTATAATGTTATTCATATATATGTTTTGGGGGGCTGACAATTTGGCACTGACGACAAAATAGTGTGATCAGTCTTCCATGGAAAAGACCACCTCTACTGATACTATCTTTACTTAGTTTGTGTGAAGTTAAGACGTTGTGGGCTTTTTTCTATCCAGTTTGGCATGTAGACTGTTTTCTTTCTTGACACCAAGCTCATTCTAGTAACCATGGCCAGGAATTCTTACCCCATGGGTTTTGTTACCCCAGGACCATTACATTTTTTTTTGTATGCCTGTCAGTGTTGTGTTGGGACGTGATTTACTTAAAAAAAAAAAAAAAAAAAAAAACAAAAGATTTTTAATACTTTTCTACCTTTAACCTTTGTGATGCAAATATCAAATTCATGTTTGATGCAAGCCTTAAATACAAACCTTTGGGCTGTATTGTGTTAGAGTGTTTGATTTTTTTTTAACAAAGGCTGTTCAAGTTTCTGATTGAGTTTTGTCAAAAATTGGTAACCAAACTTTGAGCTTTTGGTTAGGATAGAATATCCAACAATCGGCTCTAAACATGCTACTGAGAGCTTGTACTATAAGAGGGATTCTTAGTTTAGAAAATCATAAAATAAAAATATAAATCACCTTTCGAAAGCAGGGGAAACAAGTTAGTGGGATGGTTCAGTGGTTAAGAGTGCTAATGTTCTTACAGAAGACCTGGATTTGGTTACCAAAAACCTTAATTTGGCTTCCAAGGTAAGTCACAGCCACAGCCCTGTTTGACTATAGCTCCAGTAGATCTGAAACCTCTTCTGGTCTCTCAAGGCATCTACACACATCTAGATACTCTCACATAGACACATAAAAAAAAAAAAAAAAAAAAAAAAAAAAAAGAACACATAAAAAAAAAGCCATTGACAAAAATCCAATAGCCCTTTGTTATAAAAATCTTGAAAAGATTAGGGATAAAAGAAGCATACCTAAACATAGTAAACATAATAAAGGCAATTTACAGGACTCTGATAGCCAATATCAGTCAGCTGCTATTTTATCAGAATGGTGGTATCATTTTCAGTTTCCAGAGATTTCATTTATGTATTATCAATCCTAATACCTATGGTATTGGTGTTTTGTTCAGGAAGTTGTCTCCTGTGACAATGTACTCAGGGCTATTCTTCACTTTCTATTCAGTAGGTTCAGTGTATCTGGTTTTATATTGAGGTTTTGATTCACTTGGACTTGAGATTTAAACAGTAATAGATATGGATCTATTTGTATTCTTCTACATGCAGACATCCAGTTAACCCATTTTAATACCTGACAAAATAGACTTTAAAACAAAGGGAATTAGAATAGATAGGAAGGGACACTACATGTACATCAAAGAAAAATCCACCAAAAAAACATTGTAATTCTTAACATCTATAACCAAACACAAGGGCACACCGTTGTAAAAGAAGTACCACTAAAAGTTAAATCACATATTGACTCTTACACACTATAATGGTAGACTTCGGTACCCCACTTTTGCCTGAAGAAAGGTCATCTAGACAAAAACTAAGCACAGAAATACTGGAGCTCAGACATTGTTGCAGGTGCCAAGAAGTGCTTGCTGACAAGAGCCTGATATAGCTGTCACCTGAGAGGCTCTGCCACAGCCTGACAAATACAGAGGCTGATGCTCACAGCCAACCATTGGACTGAACACAGGATCCCCAATAGAGGAGTTAGAGAAAGGACTGAAGGAGCTGAGGGGGTTTGTAACCCCATAGGAAGAACAATAATATCAACGAACCAGACACCCTAGAGCTCCCAGAAACTAAATCACCAACCAAAGAGTACACATGGAGCAACCCATGGCTCCAGCTGCATATGTAGCAGAGGATGGCCTTGTTGGGCATCAATGGGAAGACAGGCCTTGGTCCTGTGAAAGCTTGATGTTCCAGTGTAGGGGAATGAGAGGGTGAGAAGTCTGGAGAGGGTGGGTGGGTGGATGGGGGTGCACCCTCATAGAAGCAGGGAGAAGGGGGATGGGATATGAGATTTCCAGAGGGGAAATTGGGAAAGGGGATAACATTTGAAATGTAAATAAATGAAATATCCAACAAAAAAAATAAAACAAATTGACCTACTAAATTTTTATAAGACATTTGAGGGACAGAATATACCTTCTCAGAGCTTCATACAACTTTCTCTAAAATTGACTACATACTTAAACATAAAATCTTAACAAATAAAAAAATTGAAATAACACCTTGCATCCCTTTGACCACAATAAAAAAACCTTAGAAATCCATTGAAACTGAATGACTTACTACTGAATAAAAAAAAAAAAGGAAAAGAAAAAGAAAAAGAAAATGGATGAAGACAGAAATTAAGAAAGAAGCTTAAGACTTCCTGGAATGAACTAAAAATGAATACACAATATATGCAAACTTATGGAAAATAATGAAGGCCATTCTAAGAGGCAAGTTCATGAATCTATGTTGCAACATAAAATAATTGAAGTGATCTCATACTAGTAACTTAAAAGTACACCTGTAAGTTCTAAAACAAAAAGAAGATATTACACTCAAAAGTAGTAGATGACAAAAAAAAATCAAACTGAGGCCTGAAATTAATATATTAGGAACAAGCAAACAATCAAAACAATACAAAGGACCAATGAAACAAGGAGTTGATTCTTTGAGAAAGTCAATAAGATTTACAAACTCATATCCAAATTAACAGAAAGGTGGAGAGAGGATATCCAAATTATCAAAATTAAATAGGGTACCATAACAGTGGACACTGAGGAAGTCCAGACCAAATGGACAGACTTCAAAATTTGTACTTTACAAAAGTGGAAAATTTAAAAGAAACAGGCAATTTTCTCAATACACTTTCTTACCAAAGTTAAATCAAGATAACATAAGAAATTTAAACAAATCTATTACTTATTAATATTACTTAATATTACTTATTATTATTACTACTTTTAATTTTTTTTTACAGTCAGGTCATTACCCGCTTCTTGTCCACCCTCCTACAGCTTCACCTCTCATTCCTCCTCCCCCCAGCCCCCTGTCTCCAAGAGAATGTTCCTACCCCACCCCACCCTGGCCAGGCCTCCACACTCTCTAGGGCCTCAAGTCTCTTGAGGGTTAGGCTCATTTTCTCTCACTGAGGCTAGACCAGGAAGTCTTCTGCTGCATATATGTCAGGGGTGGGGTGGGTGGGGTGGGTGGGGTAGGGGTTTGTAACAGCCAGTGTATGCTGCCTTGTTGGTGGCTCAGTGTCTTAGAGATCTCAGGTTAGCTGAGTCCTGATTAGTACAGACTTCTGGTCTTTCTATGGGGTTGCTTTCCTTCTTAGCTTCTTTTAGTCTTTCCCTAATTCAACCACAGGAGTCCTCAACCTCAGTCCAGTGGTTGGGTGTAAGTATGTATATCTGTCTCAGTCAGCTACTTGTTGGGCCGACCTGTCACTCTTATAGCCAACATCAACTTAATGGAGAAAAACTCAAAGCAATTCCATTAAAATAAGGACCAAAAGAAAGGTGTTTGCTATTTCCATACCTATTTAATACAACACTTGAAGTCTTCACTAGGGCAGGAAGAGGACTTATGGAGATCAAGGTGATACAAATTAGAAAGGAAGAGGCCAAAGTATATTTATTTGCAGATAGTATGATAATGTATATAAGTGACCCTAAAAATTCCACAATGGAATTCTTACATCTGATAAACACTTTGAGCAAAATAGTTGTATCCAAAATTATCTCACAACAATCCTTACTTAGCCTTTGTATATGTAAGTAACAAAGTGACAATAGCCTCAAATAATATAAAACATCTTGGGGTAACTTTATCCAAGTAAATGTGTTTTATGATTAAAAACTTCAAGTCACTGAAGAAATTGAGGAAGATATCAAAAGATGGAAAGATATCTCAATGCTTATGAATATGGTAGGATTCATATTGTAAAAAAATGGTCACTTTACCAGAAGCAATTATAGATTCAATGCATTTGCATTTCTTCACCATTCTTCATAGATCTTGAAAGATCAATTCCCATCTTAATCTTGAAACTCAGAAAAGCTAGAGTAGCTAAAACAATCCAGAAGAATAAAAGAACTGTGGGAGGTAACCCTGTCTCTAATTTCTAGTTGTACAGCAGAGCCTTAGTAATAAAAAAAGATGGTATTTGGCACAAGAACAGACACTTTGATAATTAGAATTGACTTGAAGACCTAGGCATCACACACTTTTGAAAACTTGATTTTTGATAAAGAAGCCAGAAATACACACTAGAAAAACAGCATCTGTAACAAATGATGCTGGTCAAAGGTGTGGCTGGAAGTAGAAGAATGCAAATAGATACGTATTTATGACTTTGTACAAAACTCAACTCTAAATAGCTCAAAGACCTCAACCATAAAACAGCTACACTGATGAACCAGATTCAGGAGAAAATGAGAATAGCCTTGAACTAATTGTGATAGAAAAAGACTTTCTAATCAGTACAAATATCATTAATACAGGCACTAAGATCAATAATTAATAATTGGGACCTCATGTAACTGAGGCGCTTTTATGTCAATAACTCAGTGGTCATTTCATTTGTGTATATCAGTGGATGATTATACATAATACTTCTATGAAAAACAGCATCAGACCTAATAACTGTTGAAGGAAAGCTCTTTTCTTACTATTTTAAAATTCTGACTGCTGTTTCTCCTTCCTCCTCTCTCCCACGTCTTTCTCCCTGACTTTCCCTCTCCCTCATATCCACACCCCTTCCAACTCCCCTCAGAAGAGAAGAGGCCTCCCAGGGACATCCCCCAAGCACAACATAGCAAGCTACAGTAAACAAGACACACACCATCACATCAAGGCTGGAGAGGACAACCTAGTAGGAGGGAAGGGTTCCAACAAGTACACAAAAAGACTCAGAGAATCCCACGAAGAATCCCAGAGAAGAATTTCCACAAGAACACCAAGCTATTTAGCCATAACATGCATGCAGAGGTCCTAGGTCAGAGCCCTATAGGAGCGCTAACGTAGTGTGCCCCGGTGAGTCCATCACAGTTGATTCTCTGGGCAGTGTTTTCATGGTGTTCCTGACTCCACTGGTTTCTCTGATCCTTCTACGCACTCCTCCTCAGGACTTCCTGAGCTCTGCCTAATGTCTGGTGGTAGGACTCTGTATCTGCTCCCATCAGTTGCTACATGACGTCTCCCTTGTCCTTTTGATGATGATTCTGTTAGACTCCAGCCCCAGCATCTCCTTCAGGCTGAACAAACTGCCGTTGGAAGGTTTTGTGGCATGTTTTTTTTTTTTTTTTTTTTTTTTTTTTTTTTTTTTTGTCCCATGCCCTCGATTGGAGTCTCACCTGGTTATAGATGGTCAGTTCAAGCCCCATGACCCCACTACTAGGAGACATTGCTAAGGTTACTCTCATACATTTTATGGACTTCTCATTGCTTGAGGTTTTCCACTCACCTTCAAAATGCCCCCAATTCCAGTTGTTTTCTTCCCCCAAGCTGATTCCTTCTGTTCACAACTCTACTTGCCCCCAGCCTACATATGAAATCTACTCTTCCCAAGGAGATCCTTGCATGCCCCCTTAAACCTTCCCTGTTGCTTAGTGTTGGGAACCACACTAGCCCACGTTTGGATGCCAAAAAATATCGAGGCCCGAGCAAAATGTTGAGGCCCTGGCTGCCCCGAGTTTGGCGGCCACTGTATCCTGGTCCAAGCTGCCGCTTCGGTCTGCGGGTCAGAGTTCAGCAAGAGAGAGAGTGAGGGCGGTCTCAAGGAATGGAGACCAGACAGAATGTGTTTCAATCCCGTTTATTCTTCAGTCTCTCTTCCTCTCTCCAAGTCCCAAGTCCTAAGTTCCTAGTCCCTAGTTCCTAGTGGCTCCAAGTTCCAAGTTTCTTCTTCTTCCAAGTGCCAAGTGCCTAATGTCTAATAACTACTCCAAGTTGTTCTCTCTGAAGTGTCTCCTAAAAGTGTCTCCTCTGTCTGATTCTCTGATCTCTGTCTGCCTCTGCCTTTTATTTGTCTCACTTCTAAGCCATGCCTTTTGGTCACACCTATAATCATGCCCTTAGGTCTTGTCTCTAAATCTGATCTCTAGGTCACTCTTAAGTCACACACTTAAGTTACACACCTTTAATCTCACACACCTTTAATCTCACACACCCAAGGTATCTAAACCAAGATTATCAGAGTGTGCTCAGCTGTTGTAGGCTATTGTAATCCAAGTCTCATGTCAGGGTATATGGCTCAAGATGGCTGCAAAGCTGATAGCCACTTTCTGCTAAAAGTCGGCCCCCAACAGCTTAGCCTCTCTGGGTCAGAGGACTATAACATGATTGCTTTTTACTTTACAGCTAATATTCACTTATAGGTAAGTACATACTATGTCTTTCATTTTGGGTTTGGGTTGCCTGCAGATTTCATGATGACACTGTCTTTAATAGCTGAGTAATATTCCATGGTGTAATTTTACAACATTTTCTTTATCCATTTTTTGGTTAAGGGATATCCAGGCTGTTTGAAGGGAAAAAAAAAATCTTATGCATATCTTCAGATCATGGATCCATGTTAAGGATGCATGACATTATTGAAAAAACAGTAAGTTATGCATAGTTAGTATTATTTTACTTTTTCCTTAGTTTCATTAGTGGATTATTTGGACGTATGTGGTTTTCCAGCTGTTTAGAGGACTACTGTGTACATCTCATATGTATATTTGGAAACGTGATGGTTTATATTTTATGCCAGCAGAAGAATTATTGGAAAAGGTGTTGAGATAATTAATCTCTCTCTCTCTAGATAAATTTTATTTAGTTTCTAATTTTAGTATTTGAAATTATTTATTATTCTTTCATATGTTACATTTTCTCACTATTCCCAGCCCCTCTCCCTCTTCTTTCCCAATTCATTTCTGCTTCTTTCCCTTCAGAAAAAATGCAGAGGTTCCAGGAGTATCAACAAAACATGGCCTATTGGGAGGCAATAAGATTAGGCTCCTCCTCTCACAGCAAGGTGCATTCTGTTTTAAATTGTGATTATTTGGTTTCTGGGTGTCTAATTTCTTGAGTTCTTTATGTATTTGGATATTAACCCTCTGTTGTAAGGCAGTGGACCCTGAGAGGAAGTCTAGTTAAGTAGATCTAAGGCTTGAATTCCTGGGAACCCTGAAGAGAAGATAAGAGCTTCACCTGCTCCCAGAAGCAGGCCCCGGCCATGTAGCCATATCCTCCCATAAAGAGAATTGTGGCCATCAGTCACATTGGGGCATTGCCTCCAAGCCCCTCCTCATGTAGATGAGGTATCTCAGGCCAAGCCAGTAGGAAGCACCTGCTGTCAGACCCCAGAAGTGTATATAAAATCTGATCCAGAAGGAATAAAGGTGTGAGAGAATTACTCCATTGTCTGAGAGCACCTGTCACAAGACCTGTAACAATGTCTGGGATGAGAACACTCTCCTGAAGCTTTCGCCACCAGAAGCTCTCCTGCACTCTGCTTGCTAACCAGCCCCTGCCAGCTCAGCTCAGCTCCACTTGACTCAGCACAGCCAGTGCAGTGCAGTGCAGTGCAGTGCAGTGCAGTGCAGTGCAGTGGAGCAACAGCTGCTGCCAGAGCAGTGGCAGCATGGAGGCAGTGGAGGAACTTCCCCTTCCTGCTCATGTTCTTTGCTCTTTGTTTGAACCCTCCTGCCAGGCCAGGCCAAAGGTCTCCACAGACAGCCTCCAGCACAGAGAGACCAACATCAGATACGGAGTTGGTAGAAATCTTTTCCCATTCTGTAGGCTGCCTGTTGGTGGTGTCCTTTGCCTAACAGAAGCTTCTAGGTTACATGAGTTTCCATTTATTAATTGTTTATCTTTGTGTCCTTCTATGGGTATTCTGTTCAGGAAGTTGTCTCCTATGCCAGTGCTTTCAAGGCTATTTCCCTCTTTCTCTTCTATTGAGTTTATTTCCAATTTTATATTGAGGTCCTTGATCTACTTATACTTAGACTTGTGTTTTGTCTAGTATGACAGATGTGATGGTTTGCATATGCTTGGCCCAGGGAGTGACACTATTTAGAAGTGTGGCCTTGTTGGGGTAGATTTATCACTGTGGGTGTGGGCTTAAGACCCTCACCCTAGCTTCCTGGAAGTCAGGCTTCCTCTAGCATCCTTCAGATGAAGATGTAGAACTCTGAGCTTCTCCTGTACCATGCCTGCCTAGATACTGCCATGCTCTTGCCTTGATGATAAGGGACTGAACCTTTGAACCTGTCAGCCAGCCCCAATGAAATATTATCCTTATAAGACTTGCCTTGGTCATGGTGTCTGTTCACAGCAGTAAAACCTAACTAAGACAATAGATATGGATCCATTTGTGTTTTTCTACATGTAGACATTCAGATAGACCAGCACTATGGTTTCTATTTTCCTTTCTGTAATTCTGGCTTCTTTATACAATGTCATGAAGTGAGCCTGTCCTCATTTTAGCCCTCTCTCATTGCCTAGAACTAGCGTGATCCCAAGGCTGTTCAGCATGTTTGGAGACAGAGTTTGCATCTGCATTAACTCCAGACTGCTGAATACAATGCCCTATTGGGCAATGACAGCATGCCTACTTCAGCCCTCTCTCTCATCTGTCATCACTATCATCTCCAGTTCTGATATTTTTAAAAATGGGACATGTACCAGTTTTTCTATCTTTTCCTCTTCTGCATCACATATTTGATTATCATAGTGGTGGCTGCGGCCACACACTGTGTGGCTGGAACAGTGGGGTGGTGTAGGGCAGGTGGGTGTCTCTTTGGCCATAAAGCCCTGCCACATATTTGATTTCTAATGAAAGAAAGAAAAGAAGGGATCCAGATAGGAGGGGAAGAAAAAAGAAAAAAACCCAACAACTGGGATGTGTAGAGGAAGGGAAAAACTTAACATATATTATGTGAAGGGAAAGTCTATTTTCAATAAAAGAAAAAAGTTTTTGAAAATGGGAGGCTGAGGAAATGGTTCAGTTGATAAAATGCACGTTTTCTCAGAGTGAGAATCAGAGTTCAATCCCAAGTACTCACATAAAAGGTGAGTGGAGATTGTTGGATTTGAAATCCCAGCTCTAGGTAAGTGGAATCAGGAGGGTCCCTGGAGCATGGTTGCTAAACTGCCAAGCTGAATAGATGAGCTTCAGGCTCAGTGAAAGACTATGTCTTATTCAACAAGGTAATGCATGAATATGGTGAAACAGTGTTTTCTAAACATGACAGAGCAGTTGCACAAATGATAGCTCTGACTGTATGCACATAATCAAACCAGACATAATCCCTGCATGAAGAGAAAAGGGAGCCAGGAAATCTCTCCCTCTCCCCCATCTGAGAAGCTATTGCTAATTTATAGTTGCAGAGAGGGGGGGGGGAGAGGAGAGGAGAGGAGAAGAGAAGAGGAGGGGAGGGAGGGAGAGAAAGAAGAGGAGAGGAGAGGAGAGGGGAGGGGAGGGGAGGGGAGGGGAGGGGAGGGGAGGGGAGGGGAGGGGAGGGGAGGAGAGGAGAGGAGAGGAGAGGAGAGGAGAGGAGAGGAGAGGAGAGGAGAGGAGAGGGGAGAGGAGAGGAGAGGAGAGGAGAGGAGAGGAGAAGTGAAGAGAAGAAAGTCAGTTTTCTTTCAGGAAGGCAGCCCCTGAAAGACTTACTCATAGTTTAGAATATAACCCATACACATGCAGGCAGAATTAAGTGGATTCCATAGGCATTTAGAAAAGAGAAAAGGCACATGTAATTGAAATAGTAAATATGGGAATAGAGGGGGGTAGTGGGAGAGTGGGAATGAGGAATAGACTTGATCAAAACAACAAATGCACTTACTTATTAAAGTCTCAATTAGTTGATAAAAGAAAATAAGGTTGAGAGAGATAGGAAGACACGTAACTGACTGCTGGTTTCCACTGAGCGTGCACACACAAACCACACCACACACACACACACACACACACACACACACACACACACACTAAATCAAGAAGATGGAAATATATTAATTATCTTTAAAGTCTGCATGCCCACTCAGTGCAACCATGAATCATAATTTTTGGCAGGTGGCTCTAAATTTTCAGGTCCTCAGGCAACCAAGATATTCAGTCTACATTCTCATACTCTATCGCTCCTTTCCTCTCTTCCTCCTCCTTTCACCTCCACCTTTTTTTTTTCCTTCTCTCTCTAAGATCAAAGAGTGGTGATGGAGAACAAGGCTACTGGTTCTATTTTAGTTAACACTGTAATGAATTACTAGAAGATGCCATGAACAAGACAGGAGAATAAAAGGCAGCTACAGGGAAAACTAGAAACAAAGACAAGACAGAGCCACAAAATCTATTACGACCTCTAAGGAAATCATTTGCTTGGTGTGAGAGTTTAGCAGATAGCCACATCAGAGGATGGAACCCTTCTCAGTTTTGTGGGAGGCTGAGCCTGGCACTGAAGACCCCCATACTCGGGAGACCCTTCCTCAAGCCTCTGGAATGGCGACCACCCAAAAATCACAAGAAACCATACCTGGATGCAATCAGCAGAGGTTTATTAGGGGAGGAGCCGGCGGTCAAAAACGACAAGCTCTTTAGCTCCAAGAGCAGGGTTTTTGGCCCCGTGTGGTGGGTTAAAGGGTCTTTTATAGCATGGGGTGGGGGGAGGAAGGCATTTTCGCGTGCTTACACATGATTGGTTGTTTTACAAATTTTGAACATAGCACTGGGAAGACCAAGGGAGGGGTAACCAAGAACAGTGGAACATTTCAGAGAATCTAGCCCAAATGATCTAGAGTCATGTGAGATCACTCTGCACACTCATTCTTCTCAAAAATGTGGTTTTCACCATGCTATTGTGTCCTATTCTGCCATTTCAGATTACTATCTTTACTTTTTCCGGCTATAGGGCTATGGCCCCACCTAGGTGGTAGCATCTTTATCTGTAATCAGGAATGCCTTCCTGCCTTGGGCGAGGCTTGGGGAATGTAATCCAGCAAGTGTCCTTCACCTGGAATGTGAAAGCCTGAAATCTTATTTTCAGTTCCGAGTTCTGTAAGGCGAAAAATCTACACATATTTCATAAAATGGCCTTTATAATTTTTCACTCTACAAAACATATCCCCAAATGCTAACTTTATCTAGTGCAGCAAGGGAAGTCTGCAGACTTTGTCTCTTCCCTCTTCAAATGAGTTTGCCTTTTGACAATTCAAATTGTAAATATAAAAAAGGATAAAGACAGAAAGGAAAAGAAAGAAAAAAGGAGAGGCAGAGATGAAGGACAGAAGGGGGAGTCAGGAGTGAAAACCAGTAGACTGTGAAATTTTGTTTGGCTGGTCCAAGGACCCTGAGATTAAATTCTTACTTTGACAAGGAATCTAGAGAAGTAAATGAGTGAAGTTTGTCAGCAAAAGGAAAACACTGTGCACTACTCTAGGACTGATACAGAGGCTTTGGATTCACAAAGAGAAAACTGCAACATGAAGTGTTCATTGCAGCATGGTGGAGGTAGTTAGCTCTTGCTTGGCCTCAGACACCATTAGAGAATGATAGATCTTTCAAATATTCAGAAAGTGTTTTGTATTAGGGCTCGTGAGATGACTTTGTCGGAGAAGGTTTGTTGCCAAGCCTGATGTTCTGAGTTCCAACTCTGGGTGCAATATGATGGAAGGAGAGAATTGTCTAGTGAAATTTGTCCTCTGACCTCTGAAATAGAAATTTCGAATTGGGTCATGTGATGTTTTGCTGAAGCACAGAAGTGAAAAGGCATGTGACGTTTGGAAAGAGTATAAGTAGGACCTAATAGACAGTGATAGCTCACTTGCATTGTGTGCTATGCAACACTTCATTTTTTCATGCTTCTGTTCTCCCGGCCTTCTGTCTGATTCTGGCTGCTACTGCTGACTCGTGCCCATTAAGTGGAGGCCTGACTATTTCTGCTGGATCATGACACTGCTGTTGATTTGTGTTTGGACACACTACTGGACTAGACTGCTGGCATCCTGACAATGCAGATTGGAATCGTTCCAAAGAACTACTTCTAAACAAATCCACATCCCCTTGTCCTATTAACCTTTCTTCCTCCCATGCCTTTGGACAGTGGGCTAGAAGGTAGGGGGTTGAAGCATTTAAGAACTCTTATTGAATAAGGTTTTGGAAAATTTAAGCCTAATGGCCTCCATTCATGGTCTATGGTATATGCCCTACCCCCCCTCTGTGTGTGTGTGCGCGCTCACGTGCTTGTGTGTGTGTGTGTGTGTGTGTGTGTGTGTGTGTGTGTGTGTAGTAGTAGTAGTAGTTAGTAGTAATAGCAGCAGCAGACAGCTATTGTTGGAGACACTGGACCACAGCTTTCCTTTTTTTTTTTTTTTGTAACACTGAGATTACAATCATACATCAGTGCCCAGATTTTTTAAAGTGTGTGCTAATGATCAAACTGGTCCTATTGATTGTATGGTAAATACTTATGGACCAAAGCATCACTCTGTGTGTGTGTGTGTGTGTGTGTGTGTGTGTCTGTCTGTCTGTCTGTCTGTCTGTCTGTCTCTCTCTGTCTGTCTGTCTCTCTCTGTCTCTCTGTCTCTCTCTGTGTGTGGCTGTCTGTCTGTCTCTCTCTCTCTGTCTGTCTGTCTTTCTGTCTCGCTGTCTGTCTGTCTGTCTCTCTCTCTCTCTCTCTCTCTCTCTCTCTCTCTCTCTCTCTCTCTCTCTCTGTGTGTTGTTAAGATCATCTCACTACATAGCACAGGCTGACCTCACAGTTTTCCTGTTTCAACCTCTTGTGCTGAGATCACAGACATTCTGGCTACCTTCATAGTTGCTTTTGTTTTTTAGACAGGGTCTCTCTATGTATCCCTGGCTGGCCTAGAATTTGCTACATAGATCAAGCTGCATGCTGGCCTCAAATTTATAAAATCTGCCTTGGCCTACCAATTGCTGCAATTAAGATTGTATACTATGTCCACACCCATAGTGAGGTTTGTTTCATTTTTATTTTTTATTTTGTTTTACTTGTTTATGCTATGTACAATAGAGTTTCTAGCCCAGGCTAAGATAAAAGTCATTATGTAGTAAAGAATGACTTTGTATTATGATGGTCCTTCCTCCGTCCCCTTCCTGAGTGCTGAGGTTACAGGTTTTCACCATCAAATCTGGTCTATGCAGTAGGGAGCAAACCTAGGGCCTCAAACATGTTTGATAAGCATTATACAAACTGAGTTACAGTCTCTATGCAATTTTAAGATGCAATGCCATAAAAATACTTTCAATAGAAAAGCCCAGAATAATCAGTAGGTTCTATGACTCCCTCAAGCCCATGCTTGAGTCACAATGATTATGCCAGAGCTTTGAGTGACGGGAGGGGATTGGTGTTCAGCTCACAGTTCTGTCACAGATAGTTTTTGCTAAACTCATGCCTCATGTCATGTGTCCTGTTCCAGCTGGGTCATGGGCTAAAGTGGGACACAGAGTCAGAAGAAGTGGGACACAGAGTCAGACTAGGGCTAAAGACTAATGATCTTTGGCCTTGTAACTCTAACTGTACTGGGGACTAGAAGCTAATAGCTTCTGGAAATTTAATACTCTCTAGCTATTCTGTAGCTGAAAACCACTGGCTTCTTATGCTAAACCCATGCCGTTTAGCAGTGAGGAATGAAAGGATTTATTACTATGACTCCTTTCTCTGGCTAGCCAGCCAGGAGCTCCTCACTGACCAGGAAAGAAGTTTGGAGCTCGTTAACTTTTTCTGAAGCTGTATACACCTGTGGGTTTATCCTTGGACCTGAATTTTTTCCTCTAACAGAAATTTGTCACAAGTCTATATCTCTTCTTAGTATAACTTATGACTGCTCATTGTATTTCTTATTATGCAGCCTTTATGAGCAGTGGGTCGTTCTATTCTTGATTCTAACTTTATTAATCTGTCAAGCAAAACAACTAAAACCACCTCTTGAAACTTTCTAAGATTATTTGAATCAAATCAGGAATTCTATAAAATCATTAACTCATCTAAACAGTATTAATTCACAAAAGTTCAGTTCATGTTGACCTGCAGGAAATCTGCCTGATAGAGTGGGCTAATGCCCAGGAATCATTAGACTATGTAATAGTGATGGCAAAAAGCATATCAACTGCATGAAGCCAATCCTGAGATGAAGTCTCTTGAAACCTTACCTCTCAGAGCTCATCCATTATAAGCCTGGCTATCTCCAGGAAAGTCACCTGTTAGCCATAGTCTCTCCTAGATTGCTCCTGACATTGTCACATCAGCTGGGCTGATAAATGCTGACCATATGTTTATGATTGTGTGCATGTGACCATCCACAACATTTTCTGAAGCTCCAGATTTTCTGCTTACCCTTCAATATGTGTCTAAAACATATAACTAACTGAACATGTCCCAAGTTATGCTTACAGTTGTCTTCCTTTATAAGTCCCTTAAGGATAGACTGGGGAAATGGTTCAGTGGGTAAGAACACTTGCTACACATCAGCGAGAACCTGAGCTTGAATCCTCAGCATCTATTTTAAAAAGCCGAGTGTGGGTGATCAGCATACTCATGTAATCCTAGTACTAAGAAGTGAATGGAGGCTTACTGTGGCTTTCTAGGTACCAGCTGAGCTCCAGAATCAGGACAGACCCTGTTTCAAAGCAGTAAGGCACAGAGTAATAGAGCAGGACACATAACATCCTTCCCCTAACTCAGGATGTACACACACACACACACACACACACACACACACACACACACACACATTTTGAAGTGATCTTCCCTCTTCAAAAGTAGCAAAATGAAGCTTAACAATTACTTAAAACTTTTTTTTTTTGTCCTTTAATATTATATTTTATTATACAAACAAGAAAATAGAACAAAGAGAAGAGGCTTACCCAAGCCAGGCAGCAGGTGGCAGTGTACTTGAGTTCCTAAACTTTTTTTCTTTTTCTTTTTTTTAAATCTTTATTGGATATTTTATTTACATTTCATATGCCATCCCCTTTCCCAATTTCCCCTCCCTAGAAAACCCCCTATCCCACCCCCACTTCTCCTTTTTGCTTTTATAGTATTTTTTAATGTTAATCAAAGGCTTTATAAGTTTGGTAATGCTCAATATCAATCAGAAGTGTAACCCAATACCCAACCTAGATATATCAACTATCTTTGACTGGCAGGGACATGCAAACATCCACCTCCATGTCCCCCCCTCTTGTCACCTAGCTCCTCCTCTCTTTCTCCTCCTCTCCTTACTCCTTATCTTCCTTTCCTTACTCCTCCCACCTTAGCTCCTCCCACATATGACTGTTTCTGTTAAAGTAAAACTTTTCTCTTAGAATACAGTTAGAGCATAACTATACCAATTTATGTCAGTAAGGTGCAAGAGAGACCTAATACCCAGTCCATCATTTTGTTGACTAAACAGAACCTCTGTCATCCCTCCTAACTAAAAGACTTAATTCTGAACCTGGATTTTTTTTCTTGGCTTTAGAATGAATGTCAGCTGAAAACCATCCTCTCAAACCTTTTCTCTCAAAGTAAATAGCCGGGATTGGCTATGAGACTATAAGTCTTCAACCCCGTCAGAAATCCAGAATGACTGAGTTAACTGAAATTATTCGAAGCACCAAGCATAGCTTCTAAAACATAGCCAATTTATAGAGACCGCTGAACACCTGGAAAGTCCCTATGCTACAGAACAAACAAATTTTAGTATCGAGATAATTTTTTTTTGAATTCTGGAATCTAGTCTTCTGGCAGCCTGCCTCTGTATTTTATCAGAACTGTGTGGGGTAGGTGTTACTACTGGGGTAAGAGCTGGGGCCCAAAATCTGCTCAGTGCTTTGGGCCAGGAGTGACTTCCTGGGTCCTTATTGGTCCCAGTTACTCCCTGTTTAGAGCAGGCTTTGCTGTCTGCTTACGTAACATAATGCCAGAGTTAGAGCACCTGGGAGCCCCGCTTCCTCTGGATTCTTAGAGATTGGGGGCAGAGCTGCCACCCGGGATCTGCTCAGTGCTCAGGCCCAGACCGGAAGGAACCATTCAACAACTGCTTAAAACTTAAACATTATCACCGTTCAGTTTTTTTCTCTGTGCATTTAGTGTGTCAGCCAACACTGTTACAAGCTGGTGAGATGGCCCAGAGCTTCACTTATGGGATCTTTTTTATTCAGTCAGACTTCTTCAATTTAGTCAAATCCCCCGTCTCATTTGGTTTTTGGAAGGATGTGATTTCATCCATTTTTATGTCTAAGTAAAACTCCACTGTGTAGAGACCAGCAAGATGGCTCAGGGGATAAAGGCACTTGCCAATAAAGATGATGACCTGACTTTTATCCCCAGAAATCACATAGTATAAGGAGAGAACGTACTTTCTTTGTTCAAGAATGAACACCTAATACAGGCATGTTCCATGAACGCTCAACAGTTATGGATGCCTGCACAGTACTGCACCTGTGACATCTCAGCAATGATGGAGAGCCACCTAACATTTCCTTGTCCCTAGATAAAGAGCTATAGGAAGTATATGGCTTTACATAGAGTCAGTTTTCTTGAGGGATGAAGTTCCTGGTAAGTTGTTCATGTCCAGGTAGTTAGCCCTAAGTCAGTATCCATATAGGCAATGATAAGTGATCTCAGTGGACTTTATATATGTGCTCACACAATAATCATAATAAAGAAAGAGGGCATAATTATGAGAAGGATAAGTGGAAGACATTGGAGAAATAGAGTACAAAAGGTTGGATATGATTGGATAGGATGAAAATGTAGTGTACTCATATATGAAATTTCAAACAAGCAAGCAAGCAAGCAAGCAAGCAAGCAAGCAAGCAAACAAACAAACAAAAAAAAGAATGGGGCTGGCTTACTGATTAAAAGCAATGGCTGCTCTTCCAGAAGACCCAGGTTTGATTCCCAGCAACTACACTGCAGTTCATAGCCATCTATAACACTAATCTAGAAGATCCAATGCTTCTTCTAACTTCAGTGGGCACCAGAAATTTATGATGTGCACAAAGATGCATGCATGTTCCGAGCCCCTCTGTGTCCCCTTCGCCCGCAAAAGAGACACGTGAGGCTGTGTTCGGGTGGTCATCACAGCGAGGCTTTATTCTTGTATCAGCAGAAGCGGAAAGACCCCAAGCTTGGAAAAGGCACTGCTATACGTACCCTAGAGTGGCGTGTTCACTTCTGATTGGCTGTTCACTCATTACCCATAATACGCCCTGGAATGGGCAGTGACTTTGGCTCGCTTTTTGCCTTTTGCACCTGCGTAGTTAGTTGTTTACTAGTGGGAGGACAGGATGCCTGCGACATCTTGTAATGGCGAATGCTATCACGCTCACGTGGCTCCTAACACATGCAGGTAAAACACCTATACACATAATATTAAAACATAAAATAAATTTAAAATAAAAACAGAGAGTAGTCTTTACAACTCACTCAGTGGTAATTAATTCTGGGTCATAAGGTACCCAGACATTTGCTCAAACATTATTCTTGGTGTTCCTTGGTATGTTTAGAAATAAGATGAACATTTAAACCAATACACTTGGTTCTCTTATGTGTTAGTTCTCTCTCTCTCTCTCTCTCTCTCTCTCTCTCTCTCTCTCCTTCTTTGGAGGAGGTATGTGTGAATATAGAAACTAGAGGTCAATGTTGAGTGTTCTTTAAAATAATATTCCATCTTTTTTTCTATTTTTAAAGCAGCATATCATGTGTTAGGTATCATCCCAAGATTTAAGAACAAGAATTAATAATCATCCGTCTTTAACATCTCTCAATATTAATGGACACAATTCACCTATAAAAAGACATAAACTAACAGACCAGATACGCAAACAAGATCCAACATTTTACTGTATACCAGAAACACACCTTAATAACAAAGACAGAAACTAACTCAGAAGGCTGGAAGAAGGTCTTCCAAACAAATGGTCACAAGAAACAAGATGGAGTTGCCATCCTAATACCCAATAAGCCAAAAGTTATCAAGGGAGGTGAGGAATGACACTTCATATTCATCAAAGGAAAAATACACCAAGAGAAAGCCTCAATTCCAAACATCTATGCCCCAAATGCAAAACCACCCACATTCGTAAAAGAAACTTCACTAAAGCTCAGACACACATTGAACCCCACACAATAATAGTGGGAGACTTCAACACCTCACTAGCACAAAAGGACAGGTCATTAAAACAAAATCTAAACAGAGACACAACGAAACTAATAGAGGTTATGAACCAAATGAATTTAACAGATATCTACAGAACATTTCACCCTAAAACAAAAGATTACACCTTCTTCTCAGCATCTCATGGTACCTTCTCCAAAATTGACTATATAATTGGGCACAAAACAAGCCTCAACAGATACAAGAAGATTGAAATAATTTAATTCATCCTATTGGATCATCATGGCCCAAGGCTTGTCTTCAATAACTGTAAAAACAACAGAAATCCCACACACATGTGGAAACTAAACAACTCTCTACTCAATTATAGCATGGTCAGGGAAGAAATAAAGAAAGAAATGAAAGACTTCTTGGAATTCAATGAAAATGATGACACAACATACTCAAACCTATGGGACATAATGAAAGCAGTGCTAAAAGGAACATTCATAGCACTAAGTGTCCTGGTAAAGAAATTGGAGAGATCCTGCACTAGCAACTTAACAGCACACCTGAGAGCTCAAGAACAAAAAGAAACAAACACATCCAAAAGGAAAAGAAGGCAGGAAACAGTGAAACTCTGGGCTGAAATCAAATAGAAACAACGAGAACAATACAAAGAATCAAGAAAACCAAAAGCTGGTTCTTTGAGAGAATGAACAAGATAGATAAACACCTAGCCAAACTAAATAAAGGGCCCAGAGACAGTATCCAAATTAACAAAATGAGAAATGAAAAGGAAGACATAACAGCAGAAACGGAGGAAATTAAAAAAAAAATTAGATCTTACTATGAAAGCCTATACTCAACAAAACTGGAAAATCTAGATGAAATGGATGGTTTTATAGACAGATACCAAGTACCAAAGTTAAATCAAGAGCAATTTGAACATCTAAATAATCCCATATCCCCTAAAGAAATAGAAGAAGTCATTAAAGACCTACTGAAAACCCAGGACTAGACAGCTTTAGTGCAGAATTCTACCAGACCTTCAAAGAAGTCCTAATACCATTATTCCACAAACAACTGCATAAAATAGGAACAGAAGGAACACTAACTAATTCATTCTAGGAAGCCACAATTACTCTCATACCAAAACTGCACAAGGATGAAAAAGGAAAAAAAAAGACAGAAAAAAAGAAAAAAAAGAAAAAGAGAACTTCAGACTAATTTTGAATGTTGATGAAATGTTATGAATGTTGATGCAAAAATATTCAATAAAATTCTTGCAAACTGAATCCAAGAACACATCAAAACTATCATTCACTACGATCAAGTAGGCTTCATTCCAGGTATAAAACATTGGTGCAACATACAAAATTTCATTAATGTAATCCACTGTATAAACAAACTCAAAGGAAAAAAAATCACATAATCATCTTCTTAGATGCTGAAACAGCATTTTACAAATTTATAAAATACTCTTTAACCAAGGAGCTAAAACCATCCAGTGGAAAAAGGACAGCATTTTCAACAAGTGGTGCTGGTTCAACTGGAGGCCAACATGTAGAAGGATGCAAATAAATCCATTCTTATCTCTTTGTACAAAGCTCAAATCTAAGTAGATAAAGGACCTTCACGTAAAACCAGATACACTGAAACTAATAAAGAGAAGGTGGGGAAGACACTCGAATACCTAGGCACAGGGGAAAAGTTCCTGAGCAGAACACCAATGGCTTATACTCTAAGATCAAGAATTGACAAATGGCATCTCATAAAATTGCAAAGCTTCTGTAAGGCAAAGGACATTGTCAATAAGACAAAACAGCAACCAACAGATTGGGAAAAGATCTTTACCAATCCTACATTCAATAGAGGGCTATATATTATATATATATATATATATATATATATATATATTGCAAACTGAATCCAAGAACACATCAAAACTATCATTCACTACGATCAAGTAGGCTTCATTCCAGTATATATATATTGGATATTACAATATATACAAAGAACTCAAGAAATTAGACTCCAGATAACCAAATAACACTATTAAAAATAGGGTACAGAGCTAAACAAAAAATTCTCAACAGAAGAAACTGGAATGTCAGAGAAGCACCTTAAGAAATGCTCAACATCCTTAGTCATCAGGGAAATGCAAATCAAAACAACCCTGAGATACCACCTCACACCAGTCAGAATGGCTAAGATCAAAAACTCAGGTGATAGTAGATGCTGGCAAGGATGCGGAGAAAGAGGAACACTCCTCCATTGTTGGTGGGATTGCAAGCTGGTACAACCAAGCTGGAAATCAGTCTTTTGGTTACTCAGAAAATTGGACATATCTTTACCTGAGGACCCAGCTATACCACTCCTGGGCATATACCTAGAAGATGCTCCAACATATAATAAGGACATATGCTCCACTATGTTCATAGTAGCCTTATTTATAATAGCCAGAAGCTGGAAAGAACCCCTATGTTCTTCAACAGAGGAATGGATATAGAAAATGTGGTACATTTACACAATGGAGTATTATTACTTAGCTATTAAAAACAATGAATTCAAGAAATTCTTAGGTAAATGGATGGAACTAGAAAATATCATCCTGAGTGAGGTAACCCAATCACAAAAGAACACACATGGTGTTTACTCACTGATAAGTGGATATTAGCCCAAAAGTTTGAAATAGCCAAGATTCAACTCACAGACCACATGAAGCTCATGAAGAAGGAAGACCAAGTGTGGATGCCTCCATTCTACTTAGAGGGAGTAACAAAAACACTCAAGGGAGCAAATATGGAGACAAAGTATGGGACAGAAACTGAAGAAGGGGCCATCAGGAGACCATTCCACCTGGGTATTCATCCCATGTGCAGTCACCTAAGCTAAACACTGTTGTGGATGGCTGGACGTGCATACTGTCAGGAACATGATAAAGCTGTTTCCTTAGAGGTTTGCCAGAGTATGACTTATTCAGAGGTGGATGCTCACAGCTAACCATTGATCTGTCTGAAACATAAGAATTTTTTTTTCTCCTTCTAGGAATAACGGTATAAATCTAATATAATTTTCACCTGGAATTCTGCAGAAGCAGCTTATTCATCATAATGAAGTATAGATCCCGAAAATAAACCACTCGTCGTTGGCTCATGGTTCTGGAAAGAACAAATTGTTCTCAGGGAAGTAGGAAGGAAATTTAGCAAATGGTTGGTAAAGCTCAACACAGTCACATTTGAGCAATCCATGTACGTGTAGTGCAGGAACATAAGGCTGGTAGCCCATGTAACACTTTATGGTTCTCTTTACTTGTAGTGAGCAAATAATAGGTACACGCTAGTTCAAAAACTTTATTATAGTAGTTTATTTAACTGAACTGAAAATAACAGCTACCTAATAAGACAGATCTGATATCTGGATTTTATCCATATTAGATATATGGCAGTGGCATCCTAACAGTGGCGTCCTCCAAAAAGACAGTCATGCCCATGTGTCTATGACCAATGCAGATATAATCCACTACTGCAACAGTTTCAGAGAACTACATCTACTTTGTTCCAGGTGAGCAAAGCAAACACTCATATCCTGGAAGCCTATTGAATATGACTGGTTAGCAAATTACAACGGATTGGATAGTGAGCTCTCATACCACATGATCTCTATGTTACAGAAGTATATTAAAGAAAATATGGAGAGTGCAGACTTATTTGCAGGCCAACTAACGTCTACTTAAGCTACTTTAGAATTCAGTGGTTTGACTTCTGCTGCATGGTGTGGTACTTCCTACTTAGAGGTGTAGTGTACCAGGTAAGCTGGTCACCAGATCATGTCTGTATTTAAACTACACTGCAGAATCTACTCTGGATTTACTGTGTCAACTCTACAGCTGCAGGATGCACTGACAATTCACTGCATTTTGTTGAGCAGGCACCTGGGTCTAAACAAAGCATCAATTCTCTTGTATTTTTTCCATTAGGTTCAATTCCAGAGATAGAACTTGTTGAGGAGAACTTGTGTCAAGTATACATATCTCTGTGGCACCACAGAATCCTGAACCAATACACTGTATAGAGTTCAGGTAGATAGCGGAGGGATAACATGAAGAAGAAAATCTATTTACTGAATACAATGCCCAGTAAAATTACAATGCAACACTACAAAGATAAATGCAGCAGTAATGCTACAGTCACATGGAAGATTGAGGTTTTCCAGTTGGATGCAGTAATCAATATAAAAATCTCAGAACTGGAGATGTTACAACTTATGGAGGCCTCATGTACTCCATTTCTACAAAGCAAAGCCAAACCCAGTGCTGTCAAAAAAGCTGTCCAAAAAGAACAGAGGGTGCAGGTTTGAAACAAGAATCTTGAGATTTTTAACCAGATTTTAAAAACTGCATTGTTCAGAGAGATTTTTACAATGATACTTAGAACATTGAATATCTACCGGAAGAGGTACACCAGAACCTTAATTACTACTTTGCACCAATAATTTACAAATGTGTAAGAGACATAATTGAGATGCTGGAACTCTTATGCAAAGTGGTGCTGAGAAACTCAAAGTAGAAAAGTGTTAGCAGAACACAGGCTTAGACAAAGATATTTGTCAGGAGGGTCTCAGTCACTCATGAAATAATAGCGTGGACTCATGGGAAAAGATGAAGTTAAAACCACTCTGCACACCTAAGGCATTCAAGTCACCTTCAGCTCCCATGAGGAAAACTGATGTAGAATACCAGCAAAACCAGAGGGCCATGCACCATTTCTGTTATATGAATGTTTCATACTTGAGAAACAGGGCAAGTCACACTGCATTACCCATAAAATACAAATAGAAACATCACAGCAGTTTTAGGAAATGTTGCAAGCTTATCGTGGCTAACGTGCACTGAGGTTTGTAGTTCATGGGAAAACTTGATCTAGTATCTAAGGGATCAGGCGTCTTCCCATGCGCCCGCCTTTTCTTGATTACAAATATTCAAGGAAAGGAACTGCGTGCTGCTATCTGCATGTATGTCTTTAGATGCCTCATTTCCAAGAGGCAAAGAAACTGCTGTTGACCTACACAGACTATGTGGCTTTCATCTACAAGGAAGCCTGTGAAGTCTTTTTTTTTTTTTGGGGGGGGGGTAGGAATTCACTGTCTTCATATTATTACATGAAATAAAGTCTGTTTAAAGACCCAGTCTAATTTGCCACTGATTGAAATAGAGTCTGTGTATCACAAGCCCCAACCATGAAAATAAATTTCAGACATTTTGAAAATTAACTCTTTTATTACTTCTCCCAAGTATAATAGTATAATGAGGATGTAAATAAGTCAAAATTTATTGGAGGCTGTCTATACTCACAAGAACCTTTTATCCTTTTTTTTTTTTTCCCCCGTAATGGTGGTGGTCTGTGTGTGCGTCTGTGTGTGTTTGTGCTTTTATGAATTCTATATATATGGAGCTGCAAAACTGTCCAAGCGTTTGAGAACACTTCCTCCTTCCACAGAAGACCTAAGTTTGATTCCTAGCATTCTTATTAGGTACCGCACATTAGCTTCTATCTCCAGAATTGGGGATCTGGCGCCATCTTATGGATATCCTTGATATTGACAACTAATAGTCACTATATAAATAAAAGATGATGAAGAAACCGCACTGGAGACAACCACTCTGACACAGTTTTTTAGCCAATTGAAAGTCTTTATTACAATCGTCTAGGACTATATCCAGTTATGCAGGACCCTAAGTGAAGTCTGAGTGTTCAGAACAGAGCATTTGAAAGCAGAAATCATGTCCTGGCATCTTGATCAGCAGCTTCAGGGAGGGGAGGGAAATTCACATGATCAATCAATTTGGAAGATGGTAAGATAAGTGATTAGTTGAAGAGTGGGTTTGCATGAGTAGATAATTTAAAAATAGCTGTGTTAGCTAAGACATACTGACCTAGGGTTCCAAGAATAGAGTTTGGTGAATGTCCATGGGATTCTCCATCAGGGAGATCAAATTCTAGCTAAATATGAAGTGGTTTCAGCAAGATGGACTGTTACTTACCTTGTCATAATACTTATATGAGGAGACTGGCCTTTTTCTCCACAAGCACCTACCACCATTGTATTGTGAACTAAGTCAGGTTTATAGCAAGGGATCTAAGTGGCCATAAACTGATACACAGAGCAAATTAAGCATTTCTTCCTTTTAGTTGATTTTCTTCATGTCTTCAAAATTTTGGTGATTTGCTTATATATTTCTTTTAACATGGCATAAGAATATAAACATACATATAAACAGATCCGCACACACTTAGTTGTCTGGAGCTGTTTGTTTAAATAATCTTTCAGTGATATGTAGCTTACTCTTTGATTTTTTTTGAGGTTTATACAGCCTTCTCACTAGTGCAAAGTGTGCTCTAGAATACAAGTTATATATATTGACAACTATCAGACCTTTTCCAAAAACTTAGCAAAGTAAATCAAAACTTCCCTCCAAAAGCAGATATATTCTTGTATAATTTATATGCTTCAAAGCTATCACTATTTTTACTGAGTAAATGCAGACTGCATTATGAACATATCTCAAAGCTTAAGTTATTTGAGTGTTTTTTTCATTTAAATAATAAAACAAAATTTATTCTAGCTTCGGGAGCCATTTGTGCCCCATAGGGACCCTTGAATCATTACTAAAATCACTACAGTATGTTCTATGATATTGGATAGGGAGTAAGTTTAAAACAGATTGCAGCACTTGAAATAAAACTATTTCTTAGGTTACCTGAGTGTCATTTTTGCCAACTTTGAAGACTTACTCATTCTAAGTTATCAGACTACTTGGTTTAAATTCACTTACCAATATTCTAAGAATAGGCTATATCTTACTGATAATTATTCATGATAATTTTGTCCTATAAAACGGTAGAGAACATTCTGTGAGATTTATTAGTACACAAAACATTGACCAATTTTGACTTTAATAAGAATATAGAAACATTATTTAATTCAAATACTTAAAGAATATTCTTCTTTGACTTGAGAACTACATATTTACTGATTGCTTCTGTTAGGTTTCCCAGTGAAGTCTGTCTTTATTTTGATGTTGTATTTCATAGAATATGTAACCTTCATGAGGCAATTACCATATAAAATGGAGTTTCACCACTGAAAGGCAGCAAGAAATGAACAAAGGCTTTGAAAAGATATTTATTATGGATTGAGACAAAGAAGGGATTAACCTGAAGCTTAAAAGCATCTTTAAGGTTCACTCTTCAAAAAGATAAAATACTGAAAAGACAATAATGGTTACATAAACCATAATTATTTCACATAAAAGACAATATTAGGTCCCATAGAAGTACAAATGACAGTAATGCAGCAGTTTTGACTTTGGCTGGTGATGAATGATCATTTTATGGGTCTCAAATTAAGATTCCTACAGTGATTTGTATCTTGCACAATGTTTCTTTCTAGCTAGTGGATATTTTGAGAGTTCTATGAAAACATTACTACATGTATAGCTTAATTTTGAACAAACTCTTTAATGAATATAGGCCTATTTATGCTTAAACATAATTACAAACTTGTAGGCTTAGATTTTGCAAAATGAACTTGAATAAGGGTTGCCAACCTTTCTTCAAATCTCCCTCTAGCCCATCATCCAAAGGTAGATAGGACAAGGGGGTGTGGACATGTTTAGAAGTGGTTCCTTGGGGCGATTCCAATCCCTGTTCTCAGGATACCAGCACTCCAGTGTAGTAGTGTCAGGAATCGGCACTGAACATGAATCAGCAGTGGTGGCACGATCCAGCAGCAAAGCCAGACCTCTGCTGAATCCTCGTGAGTCAGCGGGAGTGACCAGAGCCAGCTGGGACACCAGGATAAGTTCAAGGCTATGCCTCTCAGCCAGCAGAGACCACTTTTGGAGTTCTGGTTCTCTCCTGAAGGTAGCTGAGGTGAAGGAATGTTAGCAGGGGCAAGACTCAGTCTTTTGAAAAATTAGGGTTGCTTTTTATTATAATAGCATTTGCTTATCTTGATTCTATGTGACTTTACAGTGGTAGCTGGCCTGCCTGTTTGAGTCCCCGTCCCCTCACCCCCAGGCCAGAAACTACAGGATCTTTACCACCTCATCATAAAACATTAAGTAAAGGATTAATTGCTAGAGCTTTCTTCTCTCTTGCCCAGTAGCCTCAACTCTCCCTTGTCAGATGGGAGAAAGGTTCGGAATAATAAACTTTTATTGAATCAGGAGAAAAGAGTCACTTGCAAAAGAAAAAAAAACATTCACACAAGCAAATATGAATAAATTCACATATATTTTTATGGAATTTGTACACACATATTCATACATCTTCATGCATTTCAGTTGGGTTTAGCTACATATTGATCTCATAATTTCATACTTAACACAAACACACATTCATTCTTACCTATGCATATAGAGCAAAACACCAAGTGCCAGTGCAGAAAGAAGGCACTCATTCTGGATGAAAAATGAGCTACAATCTTTATTGCATAGAGAAAGAAAAAGCTTCTACCATTTTATTGCTAAATGAATTAATCCCAAGTCTGTAAGAAAAAAAGCTTTGCCCTCTTTAGTCTGACTAAAAAGCCTACCTTGCTGTTGAGAAAACATCTGTTCCATCCCACGGCCAGGAGAAGTCTGCCTACTTTTCCTGATCTCTCTACAGCTTCTTCTCTGTTCCCCGCTCTCTCTGCATTTTCCCTAGTGCTCTCTTAATTTCTAAGTTCACTTTTCATTTCTATGTCATTCTACTCTGTTGTTCTTTTTCTTCCTCCTCCAAATGTTGCTCCCTCTTCCTGTTCTGATGTAATAATGCCATGCAATGTAATCATTGTTACTGTTCTGTACCGTTTGTAGGAATTTTCTAAGCATGCTTTTTTTTTAAACAAAAGTTTACACATCAATTCAAATCTTTTTTTTTTGTTTTTTTGTTTTTTTTTTTTTTTGTTTTTTGTTTGTTTTTCTAGACAGGGTTTCTCTGTGTAGTCCTGGCTGTCCTGGAACTCACTCTGTAGATCAGGCTGGCCTTGAACTCAGAAATCCACCTGCCTCTGCCTCCCAAGTGCTGGGATTAAAGGTGTGGCCACCACCGCCCGGCTCATCAATTCAAATCTTAAATTGAATAAGAAAGTTACAACAGAGATATTTACATATGTTCCCATTAGGACTAATTATCTAACTAATACCATTATCTGTCAATAGCTCTACAGGTTCACTGAGAGTTAAAAAACATAATTCCTGGGGGTGGGGGAGGGATGGGGAAAGGGGATGACATCTGAAAAGTAAATAAGTGAAACATTCAATTAAAAACAAACAAACAAACAAACCCATAAGTCTCGTGACTAAGTTATCACAGATGTTTTGTGTAGACAAAGTCAATATTTTATCTTTGGATTTACAATAAATCATTAGTTCATTTTTATGGCCTTTGGCTAATTGTTTTACAATCTCCTGGAATGTGTTCTAAGTTGTAAATGTCTGTTTTTTTTTTTTTTTTGTTTTTTTTTTTTGTTTTGTTTTGTTTTTTTTTGTTTTTTTTTTAATCTCAGAAGCAATTAACTTGTGACACTTAAATACTGGCAGATAGCCCACTCATTGTAGCTTAGGGCTTTAATAGCAGTCCTATTATAAAGGGCTTAATAATTACTAGTATAATTTTAGGAATTCTTATAGGATCATCATTAAGAATTCAGAAATCTTAAAATTTGTAAACAAAGTAAATTGGTGCCATTTAAGAATTTATATCTTCATCTTGATATTAATTATACAGATTTCTACTAATAGGTTATGGCTATGCAATAAACCCTAGCTAATCCTCTCTATTCTGACAAAACCACTACTTTTCCCTAGAGAGACAGCCCAACATTTACCACCTTAGTCCCCATGCCCAGGGAATAGGGGCGCTGACTCATCATTAGCTTCTTCAAGCTGATTATGGGCGTTGAGATATTAGAAGAGGAGTGGGGGGGAGAGCAAATTGACAATCCTCTGATGCTGTGTCTTCGCTGCCTCCAGAAGGAATTCACGGACCTCAGAGGTTTGAGCAGGTCTGCCCAGCTTGCTTGTTGAGTAGATACACCAAGGCTGATCATTCTGCAATATACAATTCTCAAAACCAATTTTAGTATCAAGATAGTTTTTTTTTTTTTTTTTTAGAAGAGGGCTGAAATTTTATTAAGAATGTTGGTTCTAACCGCTTTTCTATTTTTCCCCTCTTTTATTGGATATAATATTTACATTTCAAATTTTATCCCCTTACCATATTTCCCCCACCACCCAGGAACCCCTTATCCCATCCCCCCTCCTCTTGCCTCTATGAAGGTGTTTACCCACCTACCCCCAGCCTCCCTCCCCACCCTCAGATCCCCCCCCTCAGTGCTCAGCCTTCAGGGTACTAATTGTCTTGTCTCCCACCTATGCCCAACAGGGCCATCCTCCCCTACATATACAGCTAGAGTCATGTGTCTCTCCCTATGTGCTCCTAGGCTGGTGGTTTAGACCCTGGGGAGCTCTGGCTGGTTGGTATTGTTGCTTTCCTCACGGGGCCACCAGCCCTTACGGTTCACTGTTCCTTCAATTTACTCTCTAACTCCTCCATTGGGAACTTTGATCAGATTAATGGATAGCTGTGGGTATCTGTCTCTGGGTATGTCCGACTCTGAGAGACCTCTAAGGAGACAGCCTTATCCAGCTGCTGTCAGCTTTCCCATCCTGACATCCCTATTAGCGTCTATTTTTGGTGACTGCCTATGGAATGAATACCCAGACGCAATGGTCTCCCTACAACCCCCCCTTCAGATTCTGACCCACACTTTGTCTCCATATTTGCTCCCTTGGTTATTTAGTTACTCCTCCTAAGAAAGACCTAGGCATCCTCACTTGTTCTTTCTTCTTCATGAGCTTCATGTTGTCTGGTAGTTGAATCTTTGTTGTTTCAAATTTTTTGGGCTAATCTCCGCTTATCAGTGAGTAAATACCATGTGTTCTTTTGTGATTGGGTTACCTCACTCAGGATGATATTTTCTAGTTCCATCCATTTACCTAAGAATTTCTCGAATTCATTATTTTTAATAGCTGAGTAATATTCCATTGTGTAAATGTACCACATTTTTTGTATCCATTCCTCTGTTGAAGGGCATCTGGGTTCTTTCCAGCTTCTGGCTATTATAAATAGGGCTGCTATGAACATAGTGGAGCATATGTCTTTGTTATTTGTTGGGGCATTTTCTGGGTATATACCCAGAAGTGGTATAGCTGGGTCCTCAGGTAGTGCTATGTCCAATTTTCTGAGGAACCGCCAGACTGACTTCCAAAGTGGTTGTACCAGCTTGCAACCCCACCAACAATGCAGGCATGAGCTTCTTAGTGACATAAGAGTGAGATGAATATTGTTACTCTCATAGGCATTGTACCAGTATAACACACTTAGGAATACAAAGCTTAGACCCAGTCCTTCTTTAACTTTTTTAACTGATTTGAGATGGTCAGCCTGTGAGTTAAGGGACTATAGCAAATTCATGACTTGGAGTTTATTATAAGGGTGTTCTCTATGTTTTATTTAGAAATAGCTGAGTGGAGTTAACAGGCAACAGTCCAGATTACCTTACATGGATAGCTGGTTTTCAAAACATCAGAAATCCTTAGAATTGACATGACAAACATTTCAGTATTAATGTTCATTTTCATTAGAGACCTGTCTGCTCCGGACAGCTTCCTATGTTAAATTCTAAGAAGAAATTGAGCATCCTTGGAGTTACTCCAGTTGTGGTGAGACAGCCACTAGGCAAGAATTGCCACTTTCCTTCTACAGACACATTACTGTCCAGAAAAGGACACACTTGCAGAATAGTCGACTGATTATATCTGCCTAGACAGAGTAATCAGCCCTTAATAATTCTGCAGCACTAAGGTCTGTCAGATGATCCTGGGCCAGAAGGCAGAAGAACAGATGCTCCAACGTTTTGAAGTAGAGCGAGTGTCCATGTGTTCAGAGGTCTCTATAAATTGGCTAAGTTTTAGAAGCTATGCTTTGTGCTTCCCACAATTATAGTCAACTCAGTCATTCTGGATTTCTGACGGGGTTGAAAACTTATAGCTATTTACCTTGAGAGAAAAGATCTGAGTGTATGGTCGTCAGCTGACATTCATCCTAAAGCCAGGTTCAGAACTAAATGTTTTAGTTAGGAGAGATGACAGAGGTGCTGGTAGGTCAACAAAAGGATGGACTGGGTATTAGGACTATCTTGTACCTCACTGGTACAAATTGGCATAATTATGCTCTAATTGTATTTTGAGAGAAAAGTTTCCTTTTAACAGGAAGGGTGATGTGTAGGAGGAGCTAAGGTGGGAGGAGTACTGAGAGGAAGAAAAGGCGTAAGAAGAGGAGAAGAAGGAGAGGAGAAGCTAGGTGATGAAAGAGAGATAGAGGGGGGAGACAGGGAAGCAGATGTTCATGTATCTCCACCAGTCAAAGATAGTAGATATATCTAGGTTGGTCAGTGGGTTACACCTCTGATTGAACAATACCAAACTTATAAAGCCTATGATTAACATTTTTTTAAAAAATGTATAAATGCAAAAAGGAAAAGGGGGCATGGGATAGGGGTTTTCTAAGGGGGGGAATGGGGAAAGGGGATGGCATCTGAAGTGTAAATGAAAGATCTAATAAAAAAAAAAAAAGAATTCAGAAATCACCTTGGGGTCTGAATCTGTGCCCTGAGCAGACCTTGGGCGCTGGTTCAGCAACCCAGTCACACAACACCCAGAGGAAGCTCCACTCCCAAGTCCTCTAACACACCAAGGAGTACAGGTGATGAAGCCACAACATCTGCCCCAACACCCAGAGTAACTGAGACTCCCCCAGGATCCAGGGACACTCACCCAGTCAGTGGCATGGGTTCCATCCTGCATCTGGAGCAGACCTGGGTTGATGGCTCTGCATCCACTATTAAAACACCCAGAGGGAGGCCGACTCCCAGGTGCTCTGAAATGCCTAGGATCACAGGATCACAGGACCACAGGATCAGAGGATCACAGAGGAAGCCCAACCACCCAGGAGATTAGACACACCCATACCTGGATTCAGTTTTCAAGAGTATTTTTGCATCAATATTTATAAGAGAGATTGGTCTGAAGTTTTCTTTCTTTGTTCTGGTTTTGTGTGATTTAGGTATGAGTGTAATTGGGGCTTCATAGAAAAAAATTGGGTAGTGTTCCTTCTGTTTCTATTTTGTGGAATAGTTTGAAGAGAATTGGTATTAGGTCTTCTTGGAGGGTCTGATAGAATTCTGCACTAAAACCATCTGGTCCTGGGCTTTATTTGGTGGGGAGATTGTTAATGACCGCTGCGATTTCTTTAGAGATTTTGAGACTGTTTAGATGGTTTATCTGCTTCTGATTTAACTTTGGTACCTGGTATCTGTCTAGAAAATTGTCCATTTCATCCAGATTTTCCAGTTTTGTTGATTATAGGCTTTTGTAGTAGGATCTGATGATTTTTTGAATTTCCTCAGTTTCTGTTGTTATGCTTTTCTTTTCAGTTTTGCTTTTTTTTTTTGTTTTTGTTTTTTGTTTTTGTTTTTTGTTTTTGTTTTTTGAGACAGGGTTTCTCTGTGTAGCCCTGGCTGTCCTGGAACTCACTCTGTAGACCAGGCTGGCCTCGAACTCAGCAGTTCTGCTCTTCTTAATTTGGATACTGTCTCTGTGCTCTCTGGTAAGTCTGGCTAAGGGTTTGTCCATCTTGTTGATTTTCTTAAAGAACCAGTTCCTTGTTTTGTTAATTCTTTGTATAGTTCTTTTTGTTTCTACTTGGTTGATTTCAGCTGTGAGTTTGATTATTTTCTGTCATCTACTCCTCTTGAGTGTATTTGCTTCTTTTTGTTCTAGAGGTTTCAGGTGTGCTGTCAAGCTGCTAGTGTATGCTCTCTCCAGTTTCTTTTTGTTGGCACTTAGAGCTATGAGTTTTCCTCTTAGTACTGCTTTCATGGACTCCCACAGTTTTGGTATGATGTGTCCTCATTTCATTAAATTCTAAAAAGTCCTTAATTTCTTTCTTTATTTCTTCCTTGACCAAGTCATTATTGAGTAGAGTGTTTTTTTCAGTTTCCACGTGTATGTGGGCTTTCCATTATTTTTGTTGTTACTGAAGACCAGCCTTAGTTCATGGTAATCTGATAGGATGCAAGGGATTATTTCAATCTTTTTTATCTTTTGAGGCCTGTTTTGTGACCAATTATATGGTCAGTTTTGGAGAAAGTACTATAAGGTGCTGAGAAAAAGGTATATTCTTTCGTTTTAGGATGAAATGTTCTATAGATATCTGTTAAATCCATTTGGTTCATAACTTCTGTTATTTTAACTGTGTCTCTGTTTAGTTTCTGATTCCATGATGTGTCCATTGCTGAAGGTGGGGTGTTGAAATCCCCCACTATTATTGTTTGAGGTGCAATGTGTGCTTTGAGCTTCAGTAAAGTTTCTTTTATGAATGCAGGTACCCTTGCATTTGGAGCATAAATGTTCAGAATTGAAAGTTTATCTTGGTAGATTTTTTTTCTTTGATAAGTATGAAGTGTCCTTCCTTATCTTTTTTGATTTTATTTGAAATTAGAATAGCTATTCTAGCTTGTTTCTTGGGACCATTCGTTTGGAAAATTGTTTTCCATCCTTTTACTCTCAGGTGGTGTCTGTCATTGTCTCTGAGGTGCGTTTCCTGTATGCAGCAAAATTCTGGGGCGTGTTTATGTATCCAGTCTGATAGTCTACATCTTTTTATTGGGGGATTGAGTCCATTGATGTTAAGAGATATTAAGAAAAAATGATTGTTTCTTCTTGTTATTTTTGTTATTAAAGGTGGAATTATGTTTGTGTAGCTATCTTCTTTTGGGTTTGTTGGAAGATTATTTTCTTGCCTTTTCTATGTTGTTGTTTCCCTCATTGTGTTGGACTTTTCCATCTGTTTATCCTTTGTAGTGCTGGATTTGTGGGACAATATTGTGTAAATTTGGTTTTGTCATGGAATATCTTGGTTTCTACATCTATAGTGATTAAGAGTTTTGCTGGGTATAGTAGTCTGGGCTGGCATTTGTGTTCTCTTAGGGTCTGTATGATATCAGTCCAGGATCTTCTGGCTTTTATACTCTCTGGTGAGAAGTCTGGTGTAATTCTTATAGGTCTGCCTTTATGTGTTACTTGACCTTTATCCCTTACTGCTTTTAGTATTTTTTCTTTGTTTTGTGCATTTGATTTTTTGATTATTATGTGACGGGTGGAATTTCTTTTCTAGTCTATTTGGGGTTCTGTAGATTTCTTGTATGTTCATGAGCGTCTCTTTCTTTAGGTTAAGAAAGTTTTCTTCTATAATTTTGTTGAAGATATTCATTGGCCCTTTAAGTTGGGAATGCTCACTCTCATCTATACCTATTATCATTAGGTTTGGTCTTCTCATTGTGTCTTGGATTTCCTGGATGTTTTGGGTTAGGAGCTTTTTGCATATTCTTTGACAGTATGTCACTGTTTTCCATGGTATCTTCTGCACATGAGCTTCTCTCTTCTATTTCTTGTATTCTGTTGATGATGCTTGCATCTATGACTCCTCATCTCTTTCCTAGGTTTTCTATTTCTAGGGTAGTCTCCCTTTGAGATTTCTTTATTGTTTCTACTTTCATTTTTAGATCCTGGATGGTTTTGTTTAATTTCACCACCTGTTTGGTTGTGTTTTCTTGCAATTCTTTAAGGGATTTTTATGTTTCCTCTTTAAGAGCTTCTACCTGTTTACCTGTGTTCTTCTGTATTTCTTTAAGGGAGTTGTTTATGTCCTTCCTAAAGTCTTCTATCATCATCATGAGAAGTGATTTTAAATCTGAATCCTGCTTTTCCGGTGTGATGGGGTGTCTAGGACTTGCTATGGTGGGAGAACTGAGTTATGATGATGCCACGTAACATTGGTTTCTGTTTCTTATGTTCTTGTGCTTGCCTTTTGCCATCTGGTTATCTCTCGTGCTAGCAGTACTCACTGTCTCTGACTGAAGCCTGGCTTTCCTTTTATCTTGCTTGTGTCAGAACTCCTCAGAGTCCATTCGTTTCTGTGATCCTGTGATCCAGAGCTCCTGGGTGGAAGAGCTCCTGTGACTCAGGTGGCCTCTGGGATCCTGAAATCCTGGTGCTCAGAGTTCACTGCTCTGAGTGCAGTGGTTCCACCACTGCTCTAAGATGCTTCAGGATATGGTGTCTTCACAGGAGCAGACTAGTGAGGTGAGGTGTCTGCCTCAGCCAAAAGGACCAATCAAGGGGCAGAAGGGAGGGGTATTTCAGAGGGGTGGGGTTTGGGTCTAGAGTGCCACAGGCTCCCAGTTCCATTTCTGGGGCATAGGGTTGTGGGGGAGAGTTCTTACCTGTTGCTCCAGTAAGGTTCAGGATGTGGTGTCTTTATGGAGCAGACCAGTCAGGTGTCTGCTCCAGCCAATAGGACCAAGTGAGGGGGCAGAAGGGGAGTGGTACTCCGGCCGCAAGGTTTGGGTGGATTACAGCTCTGGGGCTTAGGGTTGTAGGGGAGGGTTATTACCCACTGCCCTAGGAAGGTTCATCTAGGTGTCTGCCCCAGCCAAAAGGACCAATCAAGGGGTGGAAGGGGAGTGGTATTCCAGAGGTGAGGGGGTTGAGTGAATTGCAGCTCTGGGGCTTAGGGTTGTGGGAGAGGATTTTTACCTGCTGCTCTAGGAAGGTTCAGGATATGCTGTCTTCACAGGAGCAGAAAAGGCCTTAATATCTCTTAACATCAATGGAATCAATTCCACAATAAAAAGACGTAGACTAACAGACTAGATTTGTAAATAGGTCCCAACATTTTGCTGCATACAGGAAACACATATAAATAACAAAGACAGACACTACCTCAGAGTAAAAGGTTGGAAAATATGTTTTCAAGAAGATGGTCCCCAAACCAGCTAGAATAGCCATTCTTATATTGAATAAAATTGACTTTCAACCAAAAGTTAACCAAAAAAGGTAAGGACACTTCATACTTATCAAAAGAAAAAAAAAATCTACCAAGATGAACTCTCAATTCTGAACATCTATGCTCCAAATGCAAGGGCAACCACATTCATAAAAGAAACTTTACTAAAGCTCAAAGCACACATTGTACCTCACACAATAATAATGGGGGATTTCAATGCCACCCTCTCATGGTGTTGAAGATCATGGAAATAGAAACTAAACAGAGATGCAGTAAAACTAACAAGTTATGAACCCAATTGATTTAACAGACATCTATAGATCCTAAAACAAAAGAATATACCTTCTTCTCAGCACCTCATGATACTTTCTCCGAAACTGACCATATAATTGGTCACAAAACAGGCCTCAAAAGATGTAAGAAGATTGAAATAATCCTATGCATCCTATAAGATCAACGTGAACTAAGACCTGTCTTCAGGAACAACAAAAACAATGGAAAGCCCACATACACATGGAAGCTGAACAATGTTCTTCTCAATGTTCTTCTCAATGATAACTTGGTCAAGGAAGAAATAAAGCAAGAAATTAAAGACTTTTAGAATTTAAAAAAATGAAAACACAACATACTAAAAATTACTGGATGGAATGAAAGCAGTGCTAAGAGGAAAACTCATAGCTCTAAGTGCCTTCAAAAAGAAACTGGAGAGAGCATACACTAGCAGCTTGACAGCATACCTGGAACCTCTAGAATAAAAAGAAGCAAATACAACCAAGGGGATTAGATGGCAGGAAATACACTCAGAGCTGAAATCAACCAAGTAGAAACAAAAGGAACTATACAAAGAATTAACAAAACCAGGAACTGGTTCTTTGAGAAAATCAACAAGATAGACAAACCCTTAGCCAGACTTACCAGAGAGCACAGAGACAGTATCCAAATCAAGAAAAGCAGAACGGAAAAGAAAAGCATAACAACAGAAACTGAGGAAACTCAAAAAAAATCATCAGATCCTACTACAAAAGCCTATACTCAACAAAACTGGAAAATCTGGATGAAATGGACAATTTCCCAGACAGATACCAGGTACCAAAGTTAAATCAGAAGCAGATAAACCAAATAAATTATTCCATAACCCATGAAGAAATAGCAGCAGTCATTAAAAGTATCCCAACCTAATAAAGCCCAGGACCAGACAGTTTTAGTGCAAAATTCTATCAGACCTTCAAAGAAGATCTTTTACTACTCTTCAAATGATTCCCCAAAATAGAAAAGAAGGAACAATACCCAATTCATTCTATGAAGCCACAATTATGCTTATACCTAAACCACACAAAGACTCAATAAAAAACTAGAATTTCAGACCAATTTCCCTTATGAATATTTATGCAAAAATACTCAATAAAATTCATGCAAACCAAATCCAAGAACACATCAAAACAATCATCCATCATGATCAAGTAGGCTTCATCCCAGGAATGCAGGGATGGTTCAATATATAAAAATTCATCAAGGTAATCCACTATATCAACAAACTCAAAGAAAAAACCAACATGATTGTCTATTTAGATGCTGAGAAAACATTTGACAAAATTTAACACCCATTCATGTTAAAAGTCTTGGAATGATCAGGAATTCAAGGCCCATACCTAAACATTGTAAAAGCAATATACAGCAAACCAGTAACCAACATCAAACTAGATGGAGAGAAACTTGAAGGAATCCTACTGAAATCAGGGACTAGACAAGACTGTCCACTCTTTTCCTACCTATCCAATATAGTACTCAAAGTCTTTGCCACAGTAATCATACAACAAAAGAAGATCAAAGGAATACACACTTAAAGGAAGAAGTCAAAATATCACTCTTTGCAGATGATATAGTATACTTAATTGATCCCCAAAATTTTACAAGAGAACTCCCAAAACTAGTAAACAACTTCCACAAAGTGGCTGGATATAAAATTAACTCAAACAAATCAGTAACCCTCCTCTACTCAAAAGATAAACAGGCTGAGAAAGAAAATAGGGAAAAGACACTGTTCACAGGCCTACTTTTGATGACATTCCAAGCTCATCAAAGAAAAAAAAATCCAAGATTTCTCAATTCTGAACATCTATGACCCAAACACAAGGACGTCCATTTAGAAACATAAGTAAAGCTTAAATCATACACCAAACCCATGCATCAATAATGGTAGACTTCAATACCCCATTATAAGCAATGAACAGATGATCAAGACAGATAATACAAAAAAAATAATGGCATTAACAAAGGTTATGATTCAAATGGAGTTATCAGATATCTACAGAACATTTCACCTAAACACTAAGAAAATATAACTTTGTACTAGCACATCAGGGATCTTTGTTCAAAATTAAATGCATATTCAGTCATAAACCATTGTCAATAGATACAAGAAAATTGAACTAATATCCTATATCCTATCAGAATACCATAGACTAAAGCTGAATTTCCAAAACATAAAATGAAATCCTATAATCTCATGGTAACAAAGCAATTCAATTATGAAAGAAGACTGAATTAAGGCAGTAATGAAGAAAGGAATTAAAGAGTTCCTAAATATAAGTAACAGTGAATACACAACATACCCAAACTTATGGGACACAAGGAACAGTGACAGGAGGAACATGTATAGCACTATTTACTTGCATAAAAAAATCTTAGAAATATCTCATACTAACAAATTAACCACACACATAAAAGTTCTAGGAGAAAAAGAAGCAAAAAAAACCAAAATGAATTAGATGGCAGAAACAAATTAAATTGAGCGTTGAAATCAATAAATTTGAAACTAAGAGAACAATACAACGAATCAATGAAAGACAGAGTTGGTTGTTGACAAAACCAACAAGATATACAAACCCTTATTCAAACTATCTAAAAGTCAGAGAAAGAATATGCAAATTAACAAAATTAAAAATGAAAAGACATTGAAATAATTCAAAGAATTATTAGGTCATACTTCAAAAACTTGTACTTCACAATTGGAAAATCTAAAAAACAAACAATTTTCTTTATAGATATCATTTATCAAAGTTAAATCTAGTTAAATAAACTATTTAAATAAAATTATCACACATAAAATACTAGAAGCTGGGATTAAAATTTCCTAACCATGAAAAGGCAAGGACCTGACATTTTAAGCACATAATTGTTCCACACTTTAAAAGAAATCCTAATACGAATTCTCTTCAAAACATTCCACAAAATAGAAACAGAAGGAACATTGCAAAATTTATTGTATGGGGCCACAAACACAGTAATTCGTAAAGCACACAAAAGTTCAACTGGCAAAGAGAATTACAGATCAGTTTCACTTGTGAACACTGATGCAAAAATACTCAATGAAACACTTGCAAACTGAATCCAAGAACAAGCCACAAAGATCATCCAACATGATCAAGAAGGCTTCATCCAGGGATGCAGGGATGGTTCAATATTTGCAAATCTGGCAATGTAACCCAACATATAAATAAACTGAAGGAAAAAATAGACATGATCCTGATTATTTGTTGTTATTTATCCTTTTGCACTTCTGATTTTGATGATTTGGATATCTCTTTCTGCCTCTTAGGTAGTATGGCTAAGGGTTTTTTTTTTTTTGTTTGTTTGTTTGTTTTGTTTTTTTTGTTTGTTTTTTTTTATTGTTGTTGATTTTCTCAAAAAACCACCTCGTGTTTTTTTTTTTAATTCCTTGTATCAACTTAGTTTCTAATGTATTGATTTCAGCCCTCAGTTTTATTATTTCCTGCCACTACTCCTCTTCGGTGTGTTTGATTCTTTGTGTTCTAGGCCTTTCCTGCATATTTCTAAGTTGCCACTATGAGGTTTCTCCAATTTCTTTGTGAAGGCACTTAATGGCATGAAGTTTCCTCTTAGCACTGCTTTTATTATGTCCCATAAATTTGGGCATGTTGTGACTTCACTTTCATTGAATTCTAGAAAGAATTTACTTTATTTACTTTCCTGACTGTGTGGTCATTCAGTAGAGATTTATTCAGTTTCCATGAGTTTGTAGGCTTCCTTTTGTTTCTGTTGAATTCCACCTTTAATCCATGGTGGTCTGATAAGATACAAGGAGTTATTGTAATTTTTAAAATCTGGTGAGTCTTTCATTGTGACTGAGTATATGATCAATTTTGTAAAAGCTTCCAGGAGGTACTACGAAGGACTTATATTATTTTGTGTCTGGGTGAAATATTCTATAGATATCTGTTAGGTCCATTTACTTCATAATGTTAGTTGGTTTCATTATTTCTCCATTAAATTTCTGTCTTGATGACCTGTCCATTTGTGAGAGTAGGGTGTTGAATTCTCCACTATAAATATATGGGGTTTAATGTGCAATTTAAGCTTAAGTAATGAATGTGGATGCCCTTGCATTTGGGGTATAGATTTTCAGAACTGAAATATTATCTTGATAGATTTTTCCTTTGATGAGTCTGAAGTATCCTTCTCCATCAGTTTGATTAAGTTTTGTTGTGAGTATACTTTATTAGATATCAGAATGGCAACTCCAGCTTTCTTCATGAGTACATTTGCATGGAAAAACTTTCTCCAGCCATTTACTCTGAGGTAATGTCTATCTTTGTTGCTGAAGTGTGTTTCCTGTACACAGTAGAGTGTTAGATTGTGTTTTCACATCCATTTGCTAATACCTGTGTTTTTTAATTGAGAAATTGAGTCCACTGATGTTGAGAGATATTAATGACCAATATTGTTTACTTCTGTTATTTTGATGTTGCTCATGTGTGTGTTTGTTTGTATGTGTGTGTGTGTGTGTATGTGTGTTTCCATTATTTTGTTTTTGCTGGTGTGGACCCTGACTCAGAAAGACACATATGGCATGGACTGACATGTAAGTGGACATTAGCCATAAAGTACAGGATAGCCATAATGCAATCCACAGACCCAAAGAAACTGATAATGAGGGCCTAAGAGAAGGGCCTTGAATCTCACTCAGAAAGAGAAATAAAATAAAAATCAGAACTGCGCTACAAGCCAGATACAGAGCTCTGGTTCCCTCTTAAGTGTAACCTAGGGGAAAGAGCATTGATTGGGACAAGTCTTGGTTTTGGGAGAGAAAGAAGACACTTTAAAAAAGGACTCTAATCTTTATTTTTAAGGGAAAGTAAAAGGGGAAAATACCTGTCAGACTATATATTCTTAATTTCAAAGTTACATTCTTAATGTCTAAATTGCACACTTAGTTTCTAAGGTACTCTACTGTCTTCTTCCTCTCAATCTTGCTCTGTCCTCTTCCTAATTTTGCTTTCTCCTTCTGTTATAATGTAATTGTTCCTGTTTTTTTTTTTGTACCTTTTCTAGGAGAATAGATCACATAGTTTTCCCAAGTATCCCTGTTTTACAAAAGATCACTAAAAGCTCAAACATAAATTTAAATCATAAATTGAATAAGAAGTTTACAACAGAAGTGTTCATATGTTTTCATTAAGACTAGTTATCTAGATAGACATTCATTATCTGTTGATAGCCCCACAGATGCATTGAGTATTTAAAACTATACATTTTGTGACTAAGTTGTCATTGAAGTTTTGTAGAGATGAACCCAGTCAGTATTTTATCTTCTGTCTTTGCACATACAATAAATTATTAGTTCCCTTTTATGGCATTTGGTTAGTTGTTTTTACGGCTTTTAGGAATGTTCTCCAACCTGTAAATTCCTGCTTTATATCTCAGAAGCAATTAACTCATGCCACAGGGACACTGCAGAGTTCTCATTGCAGTTTTTATATCAGAAAGAACTTCAACAGCAGTCTTATTATAATGGGCTTAATAATTACACGTATAAGTTTAGGAATTCTCATAAGATCATTATTAAGAATTAAGAAACCATCTATTTGTCTGTATAGCATCACTGCAAGACTTCACTGAACTGCAGAAATCTACCCAAAAGTGTAGGCTAATACTTTGTGATTTATATAAATAAGAACATACCTTAATTTGTTTCATTATGCTATTTATTTATTTACTACACATCCTGATCTCATCCCTCCCTACTGCCCTCATCTCTTACCAGTCCCACCTTCACAAATCCCTCCCCCACTATCTGCTCCCTTTCTCTTCAGAGAAGGGGAGGTCCACTTTGGGCACCACCATGCCATGGGATATCAAGTCAACTGTCATATGAAAGAATTTTTGAGAATTCTCCACCTTAATTTCCATAGTGATTGGAACAGTGTAGAGTACCATGAACAGTAAATACAGGTTCCCTTTTTCCACTTCTGCTTTGGCATTTGTTGTGAATTATTTTTTGTTTGTATGTTTGTGTTTACTGTTTTTTACATTATGACTGAAGTAAGTTGTAATCTCAAAGTTGGTTTGATTAGAATTTCCCTAACTACTAAGTATGATAATGGATTTTTGAGATATTTATTAGTCCTTTTTTATATATGAAGTATCTGCTCAGATTGCAGGTCTTTGGTTCAGTATATCATGAGTGTTTTGACTACTTGTTTTAAATATTTTTATATATTCTGAATATTCATCTCCTGTTAGATGCACACATTGTCAAGGTTTTCTCCCACTCTGGGGCTTCATTCTTTACTCAAGTGTTTCTTCAGCTGTTCAGAAGCTTTTTGGTTTCAGGAAATCTCACTGGTCAATTATTCTCAATTCCTGGACAAATTGCATTATCTTCAGAAAGTCCGTATCCACAACAATATCATTTTGGGTACAACCTATGTTTTCTTCTAGCAGATGCAATGTTTCAATTTACACATTTAAGTCTTTGAGTCATTTGAAGTGAGATTCAATATAAGGGAATTGGGTTATATCTAATTCTATGGTTCTCCTGCAATAATTTCTCACCCCCAATAAACCCATATTAAAACACATACTCCAGTTATTATATTTAGAAACTATAAGCCTAGATTGGGCAGCGCTATCACCAGACAAGCCTATCCCCTAGCTACGATACCCTTGCTACTTGCAATTTGTCCTGGCCATGTGGTTCTGCTCCATATTCTCTTCCTCCAACTCTCTTCTTAAGACTTCCCATCCCAACTTTTACTTCCCCTGCCCAATTACAGGCTCAAGTCTTTATTTGACCAGTAAAAATGGTCAAAAGATTTAGATGATATCACCTGAGTATTGTGAGCTTGTCAGAAGGCATTCCCTCCTGAGGAAGCAAAATTAACATCAGAAAAATAGCACCAGAGCAACCCACAAAATTTCCCCTTTTTGTCCAATAGAAAAAGGTTCCTCCCCCTCAGATAGAAATTGAGCACAGCTATAACAATTATGCAAATTATGCAATATGATATACATGTAACATCCAGTACCTGATATTTGTCAATTTAGATAAAGCACTCTACCTTTTATCCTGAGTTGACAATTCTATTCTTTAATTATGTTTTGATTTTTTTTTTTTTTTTTTTTTTTTTTTTTTGGTTTTTCGAGACAGGGTTTCTCTGTGTAAGCCTGGCTGTCCTGGAACTCATTCTGTAGACCAGGCTGGCCTCGAACTTAGAAATCCACCTGCCTCTACTTCCCAAGTGCTGGAATTAAAGGCCTGCGTCACCACTGCCCAGCTATGTTTTGATTTTTAACTTGCATTACCTTCTGAAAATCATGCTTTCAAATCCATATCATCTTCCTCAATGTTAGCAACTTAAGTTCAATTATAAGACTAATCTTCAACCCCATCAGAAATCTGAAAACAAATTAAATATTATCTGAATATATAGGAAGCATAAAACATAGCTTCCAAACTTAAACAAATTGTAGAAACAGCTGACTACCTGGACAGTCCCTAATATCTCATAACAGAGCATCTATCTTCAGTCTTCTTGCCCAGGATTGTCTGGCAGACCTTAGGTGAAGCAGGAAATATGAAGGACTTGCTTACACCATCTTGTCAGAGCTTAGCAGTTGACTATACCACATCCGATTGTCCTTTTTGCACAGTATTTTTTCTGCAGATGATACAGACAATTTCTGCCCAGTGGCTACCTTGCCACAACTGGAGCAAATTTATATGGAGGTCATGATGCTCAATATCTTCTTCGAACCATGAAGTGGGTATTGTCAGGAGCAGCCATGTCTCTAGTCAAAGTTTCTAATAATAATGAAATGATTAAATGTCAGATTCAGATTCTGTGGCCTTCTGATATTTTTGAAGATATATATATATATATATATATATATATATATATATATATATTATACATATATACACCTAGAGTACTCTTAGCTATTTCTAGCTGAATAATATTGAAAACACTTTATTATTATTAAATCAGAATCTAATATAATCATGAGGCTACTGTCTCACTCTTAACTTGTATTACTTAATCATCCTAAACAGTTTGTAATAGCAACTATAAAAGAACTGGGTCTAAGCCTTGTGTTCTCAAATGAGTTCCATAGGCACAATGCCTATCAAAGAGTAACAATATTAATTTCAAATTATGTATTGATATACAAAGATTTATACTAATGAAAACCTTAAATCTATATCAATATATAAATTCTGCATCAATGTAAAAATTTAAAATTCAATTTGCATCAATTATAAAGATTTCTACCAATGTAAGATTATGGGTATACAATGCTTTGTTTAACAATAAATCTAATATTCTATCTTTATTTGTCTATTTCTCTAATTTCTATAACATTACTATATTCCCCCTTTTTGTTTCCACTCCCCCTCCCCTTTACCTAAGAAGGAAGGATAGAGAAGAGGAAAGAGAAAGTAGAAATCCCTGAGCCTAAGCTCTCTAGTTTCCTCCCTCTTACAACATTTTGAGGTTATCTCTTAAAATGACAGCATATCTATAATTCATCAATTAGCCAGAACCATCCAGTCTAACCTAAGGAACTGGGCTGACAATCTTCTATTGCTTTCTTATAGTTGAATTAGGTCAAAGAATTCCCTTCTGACGGCCCAAATGTAAATAGGGAAATTGGTTTTATCAAAGGAAGGCTAGCTGGCATCATTTGCCTTCGAGTCTCTATATGTTGAGAAAGTTCATGGCTTAGCTGTAACAGTTTGAAAGGGTGGATGGGCAAGCTAGCTGTTCTGGAAATATCCTGGAGGCAAATCTTGAGAGGAAACAACTTTATTGTAGTTGATGCAGAATCAAGCAAGGGGCTGGAATGGAAGGCCCCAGAAACTCAGCATCCTAGAGTGTGAATCTTTTCAGGGCGGTGTTTCTCTTCTTCCAATCTGCAATGCACAAATGTTACAAGCAACACATAGCTCTGTAAAGACATTTATATGGAACTTGTACAGAGTACATGTCAGTTAAGGAAAATTAATAATGAAAGACAGCTGCCTTTCTTTAGACGTTAGTTTTATCACATAATCAAACTAACATACAAATTTCCATTCATGCCATCTTGAAGGATGGTATGTAATAAGTGATGAGAATTTTGTACCCAACAACTGCTATTGGCTGTATATAGACGTTTAAGTCTCAGCTGGTCCCAGAGTTGTCACTGTGTACAGAGACATATACACCATCACAAATACATCAACTATCTTGTTGATTTTGTCAATCTCCTTCTTCTTGTGCATAGCCAAGGTCTTCAAGGGGTCTTTCTTTGTCATATCTGATTTTAATCAACTTGGAAGGAACTTATAGCTTTTCTTTTCCTTTGAAAATATAGGCATAACCTCTCCTCCAGTGTATCACATTTCCTGTTTTTCGTTCTGATGTTAGAACATCCTAAAAATAAACAGGTTGGTTTAGTTCAGCAGTTTTTTCCACACTCCAATGTCTTTTAGCAGCCACAGTTTTTTTGTGGCTTAGTATTTTAAAAATTTAAGGTTAATAAAACACTATGTGATCTATCTCGGGGGGGGGGTGTCTTTTTTGCCCTCTTTGTCAGTTTAGCATCTCTTTTAAAGTACAATTAGATCTCTCCCCAATTTCTTGTTCTGTAGGATTATGTGATATGCCTGTAAAATTTTTTATATTATAATATGTTAAAAAGGGCTTCATCTTATTAGAGATATATCCAGAGCATTGTCCATTTTAATTTGTATGGGTATTCCCATTATGGCCATAACTTCTAATATATGTGTAATTACAGAATCAACATTTTTTAGAAGCGAAAGCAGTTGCTCATTAAAATCCTTAACCTGTGTGTATAGTATGATGCACATATTTCAGCTTACCAAACTCTGAAAAATGGAACACACCCATTTGCCAAATTCTGTTGCTTTGGGTACCTTTAGGGTTAGTTCCTGTAGGTAATAGAGTTTAGTTACATAACAAGGAAGTAGAATATTGCCTCACAATTTCCTTAGCTTAGCTAGTTGCCAAGTGTTAGAGAATTCTTTCTTTAAACCTTTGCTATTACCATGGTGGTTTTTATTTTTAATGGAATTATGAAGCCTCTGGTACACTTCCTATCAATAGCTGATCAATTTCATTATTATCTTGTGCCAGAAGGACTGGCAGACCTGTATGGGATCTTACATGTGATTTATACAGCAGATGCCTTCTATTTCTGATCATTTGTTGAGCTGAACCAACATCGAAGTCAATTCAGAACCATCCTGAATATGTTCAGCATGTGTATAAGCTCTATGTGTAAAATAACCCCTTCTGCATATTGAGTCAGTTACTATATTAAGAGACTTTTGAAACTCTGATAATATCAGAAGTATTGCATGAATTCATATTTTTAAACCAATTTATAGGGACTATCAGCCGTCTTACATCTTTTGATTTATATCATGCCTATTCTGATTTGTTAGCATCATTGTAAAATGTAAAAACTCCAGAAATTAAAGTTATTTTTATTATATGAAGTAGAATCCAATTATTTCTTTTAAGGAACTAAAGTCACTTGTTTTAGGGTGTTTGTTGCTAATCTCTCCCAAGATATTACTGCATGCTTTTTGCCAATGTTCATCTTGTGCCCATAATGAGGCAATCTCTGCATTAGTAAAAGGTACCACAATTTCAGCTGGATCTATTCCAGCTAGTTGTCAAAGTCTCATTTTTCCTTTTACTATCCTTTACTATCCTTTTACTATCAATTCAGAAAAAGTTTCTATGTAGGTTTTTAATTTATCCATTCTAATATATAATCTTCCCTCTGCATAAGAATTCCGCTAGAAGAATGAGAAGAAGGCAAGAAAACTAAGATACAGGTGATCTTTGGATCAATAGGATATAGATATGCATCCTGCAATTTCCTTTCCAACAGAACTAACTCATTCTCAGCCTTGGCTGGTAATTTCCTCAGGCTATTTAAATCTTTATCATCTTGTAAGGTTTGAAATAAATTGCTTAGCTCTTGAGTAGATAAGCCAATTGTCAGCAACATGCAGTTAATATCTCCTAGTAGCTTCTGAAAGTGATTAAGAGTCTTTAATTGGTTTCTTCAGATTTGCACTTTTAGTGGCCTAACCTTTTGTAGGCTTATTCTATATCCTAGATAATTAACAGAATCCCCACTTTGTATCTTTTTAGGTGCAGATTTCAATCCCCAACAAGGCAAGGTTATTTTTGCTTCATCACACATTCTTTCCAGGATAATTATATCTGAATCAGGCAATAGGATATCATCCATATAATGATAAATAATGGATTGAGGAAATTATTTGCCAATCATCTCCAATAGATTTGAACAAAATATTGACACAAGGTAAAGCTATTTAACATTCCTTGTATCAGGACCTTCTTTTTTTATTGGATATTTTATTTACATTTCAGATGCCATCCCCTTTCCCCATTTCCCCTCCCTAGAAAACCCCCATCCCATGCCCCCTTTCCTTTTTGCTTTTATACAATTTTTTAAAAATGTTAGTCAAAGGCTTTATAAGTTTGGTAATGCTCAATCAGAGGTGTAAGCCAATATCCAACCTAGAAATATCCAGAATCTTTGACTGGTGGAGACATGTGAACATCTGCCTTCAATGGGGCATCCAGCCTTCACAGGACCAAGGACCTCCTCTCCCACCTATGCCAGACAAGGCCATCTGCCCCTACATATACAGCTGCAGCCATGGGTCCCTCCCTATGTGCTTCCAGGCTGGTGGTTTAGATCCTGGGAACTCTGGTTGGTTGGTATTGTTGCCCTCCCCATGCAGCCACAAATCTTTTCAGCTCCTTCAGTCTTCTCTCTAACTCCTCCACTAGTAACCTCATGAACAGTTCAATGGTTAGCTGTGAGCATCCTCCTCTGTATATGTCAGGCTCTGGAAGACCTCTAAGGAAACAGCTATATCAGGCTCCTGTAAGCATGCACTTCCTGGCATCCACATCAACATCTGCCTTTGCTGACTGCAAATGGGATAAATACCCAGGTGGAGCAGTCTCTGGACAGTTCCTCCTTCAATTTCTGTCTCATATTTTGTCTCCATATTTGCTCTCATGAGTATTTTGTTACTCCTTCTAAAAAGGACCAAAGCACCCACATTTTGGTCTTTCTTCTTCATGAGCTTCATGTTATCTCTGAGTTGCACCTTGGGTATTTCAAGCTTTTGGGCTAATATCCACTTATCAGTGAGTAAACACCATGTGTGTTCTTTTGTGATTGGGTTACCTCACTCCGGATGATAATTTCTAGTTCCATCCATTTGCCTAAGAATTTCATGAATTCATTGTTTTTAATAGCTGAGTAACATTGTGTAAATGTACCACATTTTCTGTATCCATTCTTCTGTTGAAGGACATCTGGGTTCTTTCCAGCTTCTGGCTATTATAAATAAGGCTGCAGATTTCTACCAATTCTACATTCAATAGAGGACTATCATCTAATAAATACAAAGAACTCAAGAAATTAGCCTCCAGACAACCAAATAACCCTATTAAAAATGCGGTACACAGCTAAACAAAGTATTCTCAAGTGAGGAAATTCAAATGGCCGAGAAACACCTAAATATATGTTCAACATCCTTAATCATCAGGGAAATGCAAATCAAAATAACCCTGAGATTCTACCTCACACGAGTTAGAATGGCTACAATCAAAAACTCAGGTGATAGCATATGCTGGCAAGAATGTGGAGAAAGAGGAACACTCCTCCATTATTGGAAGGATTGCAAGCTGGTGCAACCACTTTGGCAATCAGTATGGCTGTTCCTCAGAAAATTGGACATAGCATTGCCTGAGGACCCAGCTATACAACTCCTGGGCATATACCCAGAAGATGCTCCAACATATAACAGGGACATATACTCCACTATGTTCATAGCAGCCTTATTCATAATAGCCAGAAGCTAGAAAGTACTCAGATGTCCTTCAACAGAGGAATGGATACATAGAATGTGGTATATTTATAAAATGAAGTATTACTCAGCTATTAAAAATAATGAATTCAAGAAATTCTTAGGTAAATGGATGGAACTAGAAAATATCATCCTGAGTGAGGTAACCCAACCACAAAAGAACACACATGGTGTTTACTCACTGATAAGCGGATATTAGCCCAAAAGCTTGAAAATAGCCAAGATTCAACTAATGGACCACATGAAGCCCATGAAGAAGGAAGACCAAGTGTGGATGCCTCAGTCCTACTTAGAAGGAGTAACAAAATACTCAAGGGAGCAAATATGGAGACAAAGTGTGGGACGGATTCTGAAGGAGAGGTTGTATGGAGACCATTCCACCTGGATATCCATCCCATGTGCAGTCACCAAACGTAGATGCTGATGTGGATGTCAGGAAGTTCATGCTGACAAACGCCTGATATAGTGTTTCTCATTTTTTTTTATTGGATATTTTATTTACACTTCAGATGCCATCCCCTTTCCGCATTTCACCCCCCTTAGAAAACTCCTATCCCATGCCCCCTTTTCCTTTTTGCATTTATACACTTTTTAAAAATGTTAATCAAAGGCTTTATAAGTTTGGTATTGCTCAATCAGAGGTGTAACCCACTACCAACCTAAATATATCAACTATCTTTGACTGGTGGAGACACGTGAACTTCTGCCTCTCTGTCTTCCCCCTCTTTCTCTCTCTTTCTCTCTCTCATCACCTAGCTTCTCCTCTCCTCCTTCTCCTCCTCTCCTTACTCCTTCTCTTCCTCTCAGTACTCCTTCCACCTTAGCTCCTCCTACATATCACCCTTCCTGTTAAAATAAAACTTTTCTCTCAAAATACAATTAGAGCATAATTATGCCAATTTGTACCTTTGAGGTACAAGATAGTCCTAATACCCAGTCCATCATTTTGTTGACTAACCAGAACCTCTGTCATCTCTCCTAACTAAAACGCTTAGTTCTGAACCTGGCTTTTTTCCTTAGCTTTAGAATGATTATCAGCTGAAAACCATCCACTCAAATCTTTTCTCTCAAAGTAAATAGCCAGGGTTGGCTATGAGATTATAAGTTTTCATCCCAGTCAGAAATCCAGAATGACTGAGTTAACTGAAATTATGGGAAGCACAAAGTATAACTTCTAAAACTGAGCCAATTTATAGAGACTGCTGAACACCTGGACAGTCACTATACTATAAACTCTTGGAGCATCTGATCTTCAGCCTTCTGGCTCAGGATCATCTGACAGAGCTTAGTGCTACAGAATTATTAAGGGCAGATTACTCTGTCTAGGCAGATATAATCAGTCGACTATTCTGCAAGTGTCTCCTTTTCTGGACAGTAATTTGTCTGTAGATGGAAAGAGGCAATTCTTGTCTAGTGGCTGTCTCACCACAACTGGAGTAACTCCAAAGATGCTCAATTTCTTCTTAGAATTCAATACAGGAAGCTGTCAGGAGCAGACAGGCCTCTAATCAAAATGAACATTAATACAGAAATGTTTGTCACATCAATTCTGTGGACTTCTGACGTTTTGAAAACCAACTATCCATGTAAGGTAATCTGGACTATTGTCTGTTCACTCCACTCAGCTATTTCTAAATAAAACATAGAAAACACCCTAACAATAAACTCCAAGCCATGAATTTGCTATAGTCCCTTAACTCACAGGCTGACTATCTCAAATCTGTTTTTAAAAAGTTAAAGAAGGACTGGGTCTAAGCCTTGTATTCCTAAATGTGTTATACTGGTACAATGCCTATGAGAGTATCAATATTCATCTCACTTTTATATCAATAAGAAGCTCGTACCAATGGAAACCTTAAAGTTTGTAATCAAAGTAAATTGGTGCCATTTAAGAAATTATATCTTCATCTTGATAATAATTGTACAGATTTCTACCAATAGGTTATGGCTATGAAATAAATCCTAGCTAATCCTCTCTATTCCCACAAAACCACTACTTTTCCCTAGAAAGACAGCCCAACATTTACCACCTTATTCCCCAAGTTCAGGGAATAAGGGCACTGACTCTTCATTAACTTCTTCAAGCTGATTATGTGGGGAGTAGGTGGGTGCATACCCTCATAGAAGCAGGAGGAGGGGGGATGGGATAAGGGGTTCCTGGGAGGTGGGGGGAATGGGGTAAGGGGATAAAATTTGAAATGTAAATATATCCAATAAAAGAGAGGGGGAAAGAAAAGCTGTTAGAACCAACATCTTTAATAAAATGTCAGCCCTCTTTAAAAAATTATCTTGATACTAAAATTTGTTTTGAGAATTGTATATTGCAGAATAATCAGCCTTGGTGTATCTACTCATCAAGCAAGCTGAGCAGACCTGCTCAAACCTCTGAGGTCCTGTAATTCCATCTGGATGCAGTGAAGACACAGCATCAGAGGCTTATCAATTTACTCTTCCCCCCACTCCTCTTCTAATATCTCAATGCCCATAATCATTTTTAAGTATCTGAAAATATTTCTCATTTTTAAGTATCTGAAAATTATCTTGTTTCTTGATTCAGAGCTTGTTGAACCTTTGTCTCCCTCTGCTGTTTGACTCAGACCACTGCAGTTCACTTTGGATAATCCTGTCTTTGGCAGCCTGCAGTGTTTGCACACCAATCTCAATTGATACAGCCACTCTGGCTGGATTGTTCCCGTTTAGACTTGGAGGATACATGGTAAGCAATTGAGGAGGGTTCCCGGGGGCAAAGATGCCCAGATCAGCTCACCATGCCTGTAAGAAAGTATTACAAGCTTAAATACTGTTTTTTTGAGCTGTCAAATCTCATCTGAAGAACATTCTACTGGCAATATCACCCCAGAGTCTTTTTATGCTCCAAGTTGTGGCTTGGGGAAGGAGCTTTTCAGCTCTCTGTAAGCTCTTTAGACCCACTCAGTGTTTAATTTACCCAGTGCTACAGCTTTAAAGCATAGCCCTAGCTGTTTGTTTATTTATTTATTTATTTATTTATTTATTTATTTAAGGGGGAAGAAAGACTTTTCTCTCAGGTTAGAGGGTTCCAAGAGAGACATTGGTGCATCATTTGTTGAGGTAATTTTCGCCCTCAATAAACCCGTATAAAAACACACACTCTGGTTATTATATTTATAAGCTATAAGCCTAGATTAGGCAGCTCTATCACCACACCAACCTATCTCCCAGCTATGATACCCTTGCTTCTTGCAATTGCAATTTGTCCTGGCCATGTGGTTCTGCTTCATATTCTCTTCTTCCTCCTCTCTCCTTCAGACCTCCCATCTCGTTTTTTACTTCTTTTGCCCAATCACATTCTCAAGCCTTTATTTGACTAGTAAAAATGGTCAAAAGATTCACATATCACATGAGTACTTGAGCAACTGCTCCTTGGAGGGCAGCCCTCCTTAGGAAGAAATTTAACATCTTTTAGCTGTATGTGGGATATGTTCTTCTTTCTGGGCTTCCTTGTCTGATCTCACTGGAAGAGGAAGCACATAGCTTCACAGAGACTTGAAGTGACAGGGTAGGGGAATAAATAAAGGACCACCACCCTATCAGAAGTGAAGGGAATGGAAAATGGGGGAAGAATTGTGGGAGGGGTAACCAGATTGGGGCAGTAAGTGGGCTATAAATTAAATAAGTAAAAAATATGAAATAAATAAATAAAAATTAAAATAAACCATAAAGAAAAAAGATTTATGTAATCTGACTAGGATGGATAGAGATGATTGGGTTATATAGAATAGAAATAGATAGCGTTTTCAACAAATAGCCACAGTTCAACTGGCAGTCAGCATGCAAATTGACGTATTCTTATTTTCTTACACAAAGCTCAAGTTCAAGTAAATCAAGGACCTCACATAAAACCAGATACTCTGAGTATAATAGAAGAGAAAGGGGGAAAAGTCTCAAACACATGGGCACAGGGAAAAAATTCCTGAACAGAACATTAATGGCTTATACTCTAAGATCAACAATTAAAAAATGGCAACTCATAAAATTGCAAAGCTTCTGTAAGGCAAAGGACACTGTTGATATGATGAAACAGCAACCAACAGCTTGAGAAAAGATCTGTACCAACCCTACATCCAAAAGAGGGTTAATACCCTCTAATACTAAAAGAACTCAAAAAGTTAGACTCCAGAGAACCAAATAGCCCTATTAAAATGGGTAACAGTTAAACAGAAAATTCTCAACTAAGGAAACTTGAATGGTGAAGAAGCACCTAAAGAAATGTTCAACATCCTTAGTCATCAGGGAAACTCAAATCACAACAACCCTGAGATTCTACCTCACACCAGTCAGAATGGCTAAGATCAAAAACTCAGGTGATAGCAGATGCTGGTAAGGATGTGCAGAAAGAGGAACACTCCTCCATTGTTGGTGGGATTGTAAGCTGGTACAACCACTCTGGAAATCAGTCTGGCAGTTCCTCAGAAAATTGGAGATAGCACTACCTGAGGACCCAGCTATATCACTTTTGGGCATGTATCCCGAAGATGCTCCAACATATAACAAGGACATATGCTCCACTATGTTCATAGCAGCCTTATTTATAATAGCCAGAAGCTGGAAAGAATCCAGATGTCCTTTGACAGAGGAATGGATACAGAAAATGTGGCACACTCAAACAATGGAGTATTATTCAGATATTAAAAACAATGAATTGAAGAAAGTCTTAGGCAAATGGATGAAAGTAGAAAATATCATCCTGAGTGAGGTAACCCAATCACAAAAGAACACACTTAATATGCACTTACTGATAAGTGGATAAGCTCTCAATACCCAAGATACAACTCACAGACCACATGAAGCTCATGAGGAAGGAAGGCCAAAGTGTGGGTGTTTCAGTCCTTCTTAGAAGGAGTAACAAAATACTCATGGAAGCCAATATAGAGGAAAAAGTGTGAGAAAGAAACTGAAGTAGGGGCCATCTGGAGACTGTTCCACCTGGGTATCCATTTCATGTGCAGTCATGAAAGGTAGATGCTGATGTAGATGCCAGGAAATTCATGCTGACAGGAGCCTTGTATAGCTGTCTCCTTAGAGGTCTGCCAGAGCCACACATATACAGAGGCAGATGCTCACAGCTAACCATTGAGCTTATCATGGGGTTCCCAATGGAGGAGCTAGAGAGAAGAGTGAAGCAGTTGAAGGGGTCTGTGGATCAGTTTAGATGCTCCAGTTTGGGGTAATTCAGTGGTGGGGAGGTGAGAGTGGGAGGGTGGGTGGGGAATATCCTCATAGAAGCAGGAAGAAGCGAAATGGGTTAGGGGATTCCTGGGTAGTGGGGAAATGGTGTAATAAGGTAACATCTAAAATGTAAATAAAATATCCAATAAAAATACATATAAAATAAAAATTTTAAAAGTCTTATTAAAAACAATTTCTCAAAAAAATCTCTATAAAGTGATTATTTTATTTTAACAGAGTGTTTTTTTTTTTTTACGGTGACTGATGCTGTGTCTGTTTTATCATTATGTAAACATAGCCTAACGGGAGTGATAATAATAGGTTATTGTCAAGTTAATAAGCATTCCATAAGAAAAGTTCGAGCCAGAGCAATTAGACAACAAAAGCAAATAGAGATCAAGGGGGATAAATACTGATGACAAAGAAGTCAAGGTATCACGGTTTGCAGATGATATGATAGTATACATAATCAACCCCTAAAATTCTACCAGAGAGCTCCTACAGCTAACAAACAACTTCAGCAAAGTGGCTGGATATAAATTAACTCAAACAAATCAGTCACCTTTTTCTACTCAAAGGATAAATAGATTGAGAAAGAAATTAGGGAAACAACACTCTTCACAATAGTCACAAATAATATAAAATATCTATGTGTGACAGTAACCAAACAAGTGACAGATCTGTATGACAAGAACATCAAAGCCCTGAAGAATGAAATCAAATAAGACCTCAAAAGATGGATAGATCTCCCATGCACATGAATTGGCAGAATTAATCCAGAAAAATGACCATCTTACCTAAAGCAATCTACAGATTCAATGCAATCTCCATCAAAATACTTGATTCTGCATAGAGCGAGAAAAAGGAATTCTCAAATTCAGGATATCAAAAACTATTCTCAACAATAAAAGAACTTCTGGGGGAATCACCATTCATGATCTCAAGCTATACTACAGAGCAATAGTGATAAAAACTGCATGGTATTGACACAGAGACAGGCAGGTAGGTCAATGGAATAGAATTGAAGACTGAGAAGTGAACCCACACACCTATGGTCACTTGATCTATGACAAAGCAGCTAAAGCCATCCAATGGAAAAAAAGACACCATTTTCAACAAATGGTGCTGGTTCAACAGGCAGTCTGCCTGTAAAAGAGTGCAAATTAGTCTATTCTTCTCTCCCTGTACAAAGCTCAAGTCTGAATTGTTCAAGGACCTCCACATACAACCAGATACACTGCATCTAATAGAAATAAAATGTGTAGAAGAGTCTCAAATACTTGGGCACAGGGAAAGACTTCCTGAACAGAACACCAATGGCTTATGCTCTGAGGTCAACAATCCACAAATGGGACCTTATAAAATTGCAAAGTTTCTGTAAGGCAAAGGATACTGTCAATAGGACAAAACAGCAACCCACCCACAGATTGGGAAAAGATCTTTCCCAACCCTATATCCAATAGAGGGCTAATATCCAAAATATAGAACGAACTCAAAAAGTTTGACTCCAGAGAACCAAATAACCCCAATGAAAAGTGGAGTACAGAGTCAAACAGAGATGTCTCAACAGAGGAATTTTGAATGGCTGAGAAGCACTAAAAGAAATATTCAACATCCTTAGTCATCATGGAAATGCAAATCACAACATCTCTCACCAATCAGAATGGCTAAGATAAAAAACTAAGATGAAAGCAGATGTTGGAGAGGATGTGAAGAAAGAGGAACACTTTTTCATTGCTGTTGGGACTACAAGCTGGTACAACTAATTTTGCAAATCATTCTGGGGGTTTCTGAGAAACTTGGAAAGTTTCTACATGAAGACCCAGCTATGGCACTATTAGGCATATACCAAAAATAATGTTTAAACATATAACAAGGACACATACTCCACTATGTTCTTTGCCTTAGTTATAATAGGCAGATGGTGAAAAATACCCGGATGTCCCTCATCAGAGAAATGAATACAGAAAATGTGGTACACAATGAAGTACTACTCAACAATTAAAAACAGAGATTTCATGAAATTTGCAGGCAAATGGATGGAACTAGACAATATCCTGAGTGAGGCAACTCAGTTAAAAAAGAAGTGGTATGTATTCCCTGATCAGTGGATATTAGCCCAAAACCTCACAATGCCCATAATACAACCCACAGACCATATGTAGCTTAGTAGAAAGGAAGACCAGGATGTGGATGCTTTAGTCCTGCATTAAGGGGAAAGAGGATAATCCTGAGAGGTGGAGGGAGGCGGGATGTGAGAGGGAGAGAAGAGGAGGAGAAAATAAGGGGGCAGTATCACTTACTGGAGGGGATGTGAGAGAGGTACTGAAGATCAGGAAGTTGAATACAAATGTGTAACATGGAGGATGGCAAACTGGAGATAGGCACTGGAGGGTCCCAGATACACGGGAAACAAGGGCATCCCAGGACACAAAAGGGGATGACTTGTCAAATTGCACAGAGAAGTGGGAGATAGAGACTGCCTCTAGGAGATAGGCACTGCCCCTGTGGTGGGATGGGGCAACCCTCCCATTTCAAAGTGTTTAACCCAGAAATGTTCCTGTCCAAAGAAGAACAGGAACAAAAATTGGAGCAGAGACTGAAAAAAGGAGCATCTGGGTAATACCCCACCTGGATCTCTATCCTGTTTGCAGACACCAAACCTTACACTGTTGCCTTTGCCAAGAGACACTTGCTGACAGGAACATGCTGTGGCTGGATTTTGGGAGTGCCAGCCAGCCAATGTGAATGTGAATGCTTTTAGCCAATCATCAGACTGAGCTCAGGGACCCCAGTAGAGGAGTTGGCAGAAGGACTGGAGGATCTGAGGGGGATTGTAACCTCATAGGGAGAACAACATGGGCTGGCTAGACCACACAGTGTTTCCAAAAACTAGACCACCAACCAAGTAATGTACAGTGAGGGATCGATGATTCCTGATACATATGTTACAGAAGATGGCCTTGCCTTATAGCAATAGGAGGGGAGGCCCTTGGTCCTGTGGAGGTTTGATGCCCCAGTGTAAGTAGATGCTGGAGTGGTGGGGCTGGAGAGGGTAGGTATCTGGAGGAGCACCATCATACAGGCAAAGGGGAGGGAGGAGAGGGCAGATGTTGGATGGTTGTTTGTGTATGAGTAACTGGGAAGTGGAATATCGTTTGAGATGTATACAAATGGAATGATTAATAAATAAAAATAGAAATAAAATAATAATAGCATCAGAATGAGTCAAGCATTACTGTTCAGCTCTTACTGGTTTTAGTGCTTGAAGTCTTAGACAAATTTATAAGAAATGAGGAAAAAATACGAGACGCAATTAAAAAGAAGACAAATTAGGCCTGTTTACAGGTGACATGAATATTTAAATTCTTTAATGAAGTTACTAGAAAACTTATTTTTGATAACTTTAATAAAGGTAGCAAGGTACAATATCAAGAAACAAAAGTTAGTAACTTTTATAGGCAGTAATAATGAGCATGCTCAGAAAGAAGCCAGGAGAAAACTCCCAATCTTGATATCCTAAAACTAAAATGCCTGGCAGTCCCACCTTAGCTCTTTCCTGCTGAGCCTCTCAGCCTTGCCTTCCTGCCATCTTCATTTCTTCCTGTCAGCCACAGATGTGCAGAAACACTTTCAGACATACCCAGGGCCACACAGGGCTGGGATTTAGGTAGGAGATGCTCACTATTCTCTCCATTCTCCATTACACTGTCTCCCAACTTACTATAAATCCTGTAGCAGACTGCTTGCAGGACCCCCCTCTTCCCACCACATGTCCACTCCCTGAGTACTCCACTTCTCGGTGGTGCAGACTTGACCCCTACCTCTTTCCTAAATCCCTTCTTTGTATTTCCTCCTAAACCACCTCCCTTCCTTTCTGACACCCACTGACCTACAGAAGCATTCTCTACCAAGGACTCCACAGCTGCTCCAGCTGCCTACGGTCCAGAGAGGGCAACAGAAATCAAAGAACAGAACTCTCACCCAACAGAGACAAGACCAGTTATCAACATCAAGAAAGACCTCAAGCATCATAACTCCACATGCTCAAAAATACAAAAAAAAAAAAAAAGAATAAGCAAAACAATATGTTTCCACCATAAACCACTATCCCTATGATAGTAGGCTCTGAGATTTGCAATATAGTGGAAGCAATAGACAAGGACTTCAAAACATCTATTATGAATATGTTCAAGGAATTTGAAGAGAGTATGAATAAATCCCTTAATGAAGTCTGTGAAAACACAAAGAAATAGTTGAGTAAAATAATGAAAGCATTTCAAGATGTAAAGATAGAAATAGAATCAGTAAAGAAAATCTAAACTGAAAAAAAAAAGTGTAAATGAAAAATTTAGGATTTCAAACAAAAATCTCAAAGGTTAATCTCACCAAGAGAGTACACAGCAGAGAAGAGAGAATCCTGGGAGTTGAGGACAGAAGAAATGGATATCTCAATCAAAAAAATGAAAAAAATGTTAAGTAGCCGGGCAGTGGTGCCGCATGCCATTAATCCCAGCACTTGGGAGGCAGAGGCAGGAGGATTTCTGAGTTCGAGGCCAGCCTGGTCTACAGAGTGAGTTCCAGGATAGCCAGGACTACACAGAGAAACCCTGTCTCAAATATAACCAAAAAAAAGTTAAGTATTTTAAAAATACAGGTGTTAAACCTGCAGAGAGGTGATGTGCCAGGATGGGGAGATACGCAGAGGGGTCCCCACATTCACATAGGAGAAGGAGATTGGGAGGGGAAATAATTGAGTGAGGAGGGGCCAGGGTGTAAAATGAATAAATAACTTGGTTAAAGGAAAAATGCAGGCATAAAATATTGAGGAAATCAGGACACCATTAAAAAAAAACCAAAATCTGTGAATGATCAGGATAGGAAAGAGAAGAAACACAACTCAACATTATGGAAAATATTTTTATCAAAACCATAAAAAAGTTTTCCTAGTCTAAAGAAGAAAGTTTCTGTCAAGATACAAGAAGCACAAAACTCCAAATATATAGGACCAGAAAAGAAATTCTCAAAATTTCTCAAAAAGTTTTCAGGACATACTCAAAATACTAAGTGTGCAAAATAAATGAAAAATATTAAAAGTTGTGAGAGGCTAGCTAGACTTTGTTCTCCTAGACCTAGCTCTGTAGACCATGCTGGTCTCCAACTCAGAGATCCACCTGCCTCTGCCTCCTGAGTGCTGGGGTAAAAGGCGGGTTTCACCATTGTCTGGCTAAGATGAACAAACTTTAATGAAAATTAATGAACAAATGTAAAGAGAAGATATCCAAATTAATAAAATTAGATATGTGGAGGCTGGAGACATGGCCCAATGGATAACAAAGTTGGCTGCTCTTCCAGAGGACCATGGTTTGATTAATTCCAAGAACCCACAGGGTGGCTCACAAGCATGTGCTACAACTTCTAGAGAATCCAAAACCCTCATCTGAACGTTATGAGCACTGCATGCATGTGGTGGACAGGTAACATGCTGGCAACACTTAAGCAGACACACAAATAATAATAGTGATAATACTACTAATGCTACTATTAATAATATAAAGACAAAAGAACCAGTGTAACCACTTGTACCTTATTATAATATAGTTCAAGAAAACCAGAAATAAGTAGCAACAGAATCTGCACAAAGACTTGAAGACTGAACACTGCAACTTTAAATGAACAGTGAATTATTGCAGAACAGAACAGGGAAATGTAGACATTTCTGGCTCAGATGATAATGTGATAATTTCCATATCTGCTTGGAAACTTTGAATGATTTCCTAGATAGTAAAGTTTCCTTTCTGATGTAGTTCACCTGGGAAAATGCACATCTTCAGACAGAGACTGAGCTCTTATTTACTTGGCTTAATCAATTACCATGGGGATCACATTGTATCTGGAGTAATGTTCTCCTTGGAGTGCATTAAAATGATGCACAGTAAACAAGGTCATTGACAGCATGGGAGGGAGAGTCCTCCTATCCTGTACCTTATTTAGTTGTGGCTCCTGTGAGGCAGCCTTCCCAAGACACTTCATGCCTGTGATGCTTCATGTCTGTGGGATGCACGCTGCCATGAACAAGAGTCTGTAGCAGGCTGCACTCAGGGCAAGAGGAGGTATGGCAGTCTTCCCACTGTTCTTCTCCCCTAGTCTACCATTCCATTTATAATACCTTACAGTATCTTACACAATGGAGATTTTGTTTCGCTTTTCAGATACGCTTTTTTTCCTATTTTTCTGTCAAGCTAGGATATCCCCTTTCTTATTTTTCTGTACAGTATTGCTCTTGGTCTTCAGAAATGTATTTTCTTCTTTAATTTTTTATTCATGTAATTTTGTGTATATTGGTTTTCCTACATGCATGTCTGTAAAACACATGCGTGCAGTTCTCCAGGAAACCAGCAGGTGTCATATCCTCTGGAAGTGGTCTTACAGACAGGTAAGAGCCTCCCTAGGTTGATGGGAACTGAACTCAGGCTCTCTGGAAGAACAGCCAGTGCTTTTAAGCAGTGAGCCATCTCAAGCACCCATTTTTTTCTTTGTTAATACTTTGGCATTTGATCCAAAGATTCAATCTCATGAGAACAAAACCCATCCGAATTTTTATAATTCTAAAATCTTTGAAAGATTTTTTTTTTCTTGTAGAACGTTGCACATTTCTCTTAAAGCCCCATTTTGGCTTAAGTAGTCATAATGTAGTCTTTTAACAGGCATTAGGACTTTCCCAGGTGCTATACACAACATTAAATTTTGGTGCTGTGTCTTTTCTTCTAGAAAACAACACAGTCTCACTGAGGAATGTCAGCATATGCTCTACAAGACAGTGGCGTTGGCTTTTTTGTTGTTTGCTAGTGTTCTGCTTTTATATGTTTGACTTCTTAATCTTAGATTTCACTTTAAATTTCCTGTTAAATATGCTGTTGTCTTCTCACATCTCTTATCTACTTCACAAACACATTTTCACAGGAGACACACTGCAGTTTATGTTACTAATGGATATTTTTATCATGTGATTGCCAAAACTTGCATTCATTATAACATGCTGTGAATCAGGTGGGTTTTCACTTTCTTTTGTGAGAAGCATGTTCATGTATGAGTATGCTCACTTGTTCATGTATGTGTAAGGGTAGACATTGGCAACATGTGTCTTCTACTGTCTCCTCCAAATTGTTTGAGACATGATTTCTCACTCAACCTGGAGCTGGTCTGTGGGCTGTCACTACCCTGCCCAACCCACCACCTTCAACCTTTACATTGGGGCTTGATAGCTGAACTCAGTTTCTGAAGCTTGCATGATGAGCACTTTATTCTCAAAGTTGTCTTTCCAGCCCCATTATGTTCCTTTTATAACACAATATTATGAACATAGAATTTTATCTAAAAGCAAACTAAACCATTGATGATCCTATCTTTAATGTTGTTTATACAGCCCATTTATTCCTTAATGTACATGTACCTGATGGCAAAGGGTTTCTGCTTTAGTGTGACTGTGTATCATTTCATTACACTGGGGCTCTATCTAGCTTTATTTGTTAGACCCATTTTCTCTTTTCTCTGTTGGTTGCTGAAATGCTAGATGGCTTTGTTAAGACTTTCCATCAAGGTGGGCATTTCAGCACACACCTTCACTTGCAACATCAGGTACGTAGAAGTGGGCAGATGTCTGTGAGTTCAAGGCCAGAATGGATTATATAGTTAGTTCCAGGATAGCCAAAGCTACATACATAGTAAAAAACTGTCTCAAAAAAATTCCATCATGCCGGGCAGTGGTGGTGCACGCCTTTAATCCCAGCACTTGGGAGGCAGAGGCAGGCGGATTTCTAAGTTCGAGGTCAGCCTGGTCTACAGAGTGAATTCCAGGACAGCCAAGAGTTACACAGAGAAACGCTGTCACAACACCCCCCCCCCAAAAAAAAACCATCACATTGGTTGTGATTTTTATACATCCTATCGTATTCTGAGCCTGATTATATATAGATATTACATTTATTTGTATCCTCAAGTGTAGTTTTATGTTTCTTCAGAAAAAGGGTTGTTAACATGCAGGAAATGTGTTTCTGTAACACTTCTTTTGTGAAATATATACTGTTTGAGGTGAAATTTTTTTGTTAGTTAACTTAAAATTCTTCCTCCATCTTTTTTTTTTATCTTGATTTGTTCTACATCTTCCTGAGAATTGAATCTCATACATACACAGTGCAGTGGAGTAATTTTTCTGATATACATTAGAACACTCCAGTTGTATGCTGATCATCATGTATAAAAGGGACCTTTCCCTCTCTCAATTCTACTTGATGTGTTTCAAGTGGTCTAAAGCACTGAGACTTTTAGCAATTACCTAGACTGTGGATTTTTTTCCTTCTTTATCCAACATGCCAACATGCAGATAGTTTCATTCACAGGAAAAAGGAACATTTTCAACTTGGTTCTTAGTAAAATTTAAATAGCTTGTCCTAAATAATATGTGTCATCTGTATTTTGTGGACTGTGTATGTGATGGAATTAAAATTATCATTCTTATTTTCCATTACTTAGATGTATTTTTGTACAACTTGAAGGCTCATTGCTCAATTTTTGGAACACATCTGTATATTGGCTATGGCTTAAATTTTTGTGATTTTTCTTTATGCTTGAGGATTTCACACATGTATACAATCAAATATAATGATATTTATTTGAATTCATCACTTTTTTGACATGTGGAAAGCCAGTTCTTTTCTTTTCATTTCTTTTTTATTTTACTATATCTGTTTATCAATATTTAAATTCCATTCTCTTGAATGTCAAAATAGTGCATGCTAGCCATTGGGGTTTCATTGTTCATTGATGGTATCTTCTTTGCTAGTCATAGAGTGAGTCTGTTCCATTTCTGTTGAGATGATAGTCTGGTATTTTATTCAAGAACTCTTATTCTTTGTAGGAGTAAATATGAAAGACACAGCTAGTGAAGGGAGTTTTCAGTACTGTACTAGGAGACAAAAGTATGAAAAGTTGAGGAATCTAAGGGTAGATACAGAACAAGGAGAACAGATGCGTAAAAACAAATTTCTGTTGTACAGTGAGGAGAGTAACCATCAGTTTTGGGTAAAACATGGGAAGGTGTGAGTGATACCAACGAAATAAATGTGAGTCTAAAAAAATCCATAAGGCAACGGGTGGTGAGATGTGTGTTCAAAGCTTAGAGTTTGGTGGCTACTGTTGAATAGATAAGGTATTGTACCAGTACCCGATCAATTACTCAAATCAAGCCCTCCAGAGGCATATTCCTTACTACCTGCCCCAAAGTTCTGGGTTCCTGAATGAAAGACACACAAACAGCCTTTATATTTTAATATGCCTCTAAAGCTCAGTGGCTGGGCTCCTTCCTAACCTCCATGTGGCTACTCCACCACCCTCTGATATTCCCAAGTTATTACTTACTAAATTCTATATTCCATCTTTGCTGCCCTGCCCTGCCCTCTTGGGGCTGCTCTCCCCCTGCTCCTATATGACTGTTATGATCTTTGTTCGGTATCTTCACAGGCACAGTGCCTTTAAATTCCTTCTCCCTGCGTGGTGGATCTCCTTCTTCCTCCTCTTTTCTAACTGTCCATAGCCCAGGAATTCTAGATTCTTGCCTCTGTCTGTCCTGCTCAGCCATTGGTTGCTAGCAACTTGGTTTACCAATCAGACCTAACTGGGGACAGGGTCCTTCAAGGTCTTACACATGGACTTGCAGATTCTGTGCAAACAATGTTGGAGACCAAAATTAATACAATATGAACAGCATTAGACAAAACCACTACATTTCTGAAGTGTAGCCCGTTTTAAAAGGCTCTTTTCTCTCAGATATGAATTGAACATAACTATGACAATTTTGTAAATCATAAGGTATGGTATATATTTAACACCTAATCTATAAATTGTGTCCATTTAAATATAGTACTTTACCATTTATCCTAACTTAATCAGTTTATAATTTTGTGTCTGAATTATGTTGATTTTTAACTTGTATTACCATCTGAAAACCATTCTTTCAAATCTAAAACATCTTTTTTAATGCTAAATGAGTTAAGTTTATTATGAGATTATAACTAGTTCTCAACCCCTTCAGAAATTTGAGAAGACAATAAATATTACCTACGTATGAAGCACAAAGACATAGCTTCCAACTTAAACAGTTGACTGCCTTGAGAGTATCCTATATTTCTCAGACAGTTACATCATCTGTGTGTAGTCTTCTGGCTCAGGCCATATGACAGACAATAAAAGAAGTAGGAATTGAAGGACTATTTTACCATGTATTGGAAGAGCTAAGTGGTTGACTATCCACATTGTATGTTGTTTCCTGGACAGTATATTTTGTCTATAGATGAATTATGGCAATTTTTGCACAGTGCTTAGCATGTCACAATTAAGTAACTCTCTATAAAGATAATGATGTTCAATATCTTCTCTGGAGTACAATGTGTGTCCTTTCAGGAGCTGAACTGACTCCTGGTCAAGAGATTTATTAATAGAGAAATGATTATAAATGTTGTACTGTGTGGATCACTGATATTTTTGAAAGCCATCTCTCTACATAGATATGATAACTGAATTGTCAAGTATAATATTGATTACTCTTAGATATTTAGTCTTTCAGTAGTATTGAAAACGCTTTATTGTAATTAAATCCGAGTCTTATATTACCATGAGTTTGTTATCTGACCTTTAACTTGTATTAAGTAATTGTCTTAAACAGTTTGTAATAGAAGATATTAGAAGGACTGTGATTAAGCCTTGTTTTCTTGAATGAGTTGTGGGAATGAATTACAAAATTTACTCTTAAAGAAAATATTTTATAGTCATAATCTTACACTGATAAAAATCTCTAAATTTTGATATAAATTGAAATTATATTTTCTTACATTGGTCCAAAATTTACATATTGATATAAGTTTAAAGTTTTCATTGGAATAAATCTTTGTATATTGGTACAAAATTTGAAAATAATTTTGTTACTCTTAGAAAGGCATTGTGCCTATATAATTCACTCTTTAATTCAAATGTTGTTCCCTCACACTAGAATATTCTGACTGTACTAAGGACTCCTGCCAAAGTAGTGAGTCATGGTCTTTAAGGAAGTTTCAGATCAGCACATGAGGAATAGTCTACTGGACCTTGTCAAGATAAAGTAGACTGTTGAGGAATCCATAGATATCCTCCAAGAAGTAAAGATTTGTATTTCAGGTAACACAAATAATTAGATCAGTGAAGGAATGAGTCTAAAGTTAATATACTTCAACCATACACACACATACATCCAAATTCACAGAACATGGGTGGCATAGCAATGTTGTGAAGTTCAAGGTCAAGGTTCATGAATCTTGTGTCATTGTTGTTCTCTGTGTAACCGTGGCTTTGAGAACTCTGCCACTATAACACAAATAGAAAAGAACCTTCAAGTGGAATTGAATCCAGATGGTAAAATAATGAAATATACAAGTCTTTGTTAGAGTGGGTTTATCAATCAAAACCAGCATGGTTGATCTGGTCACCAAATATCACAGAAAACACAATCTGTGAAGATGTGCTCAATACTGTGGGATATGTAGTCTCATCCTGGCCTTTGTGTTCTGACTCTCATCTGTTCAGCTCTAAGTTGTGAGCAACATAAGTAGATAAAACGAAATGCCTCAGAACATTGCTGATTAACCTGTAGAGTAGAATGAGAGGCAGAGTCTCACATGGGAAGTCTAAGAATTTAGTCATCACTAAGCTGACAGAAATGTATGTGCAGCCCAAATAGTAAAGGCTAAGTACACACATTACTATATATGGGATAAAAGCAAATATTGTTGCAAATATGAAAACATTAATACTTAAGTTAAAAAAATAATGTTGACTGATGAATAGAAATTCATTAGGGCTGGAGGGATGGCTCAACAGTTAAAGACCATTAGCTGCTCTTCCAGAGATCCAGGGTTTGATCCTGAGTCATGTTTTTAATGCACAGACATGCAGGCAAAACACTGGTACACATAAAATAAATAATTTTTACATTCCTCATAACATTCAATTTTGGCTTTCACATAGGTCAACATATCCTTCTGTCTGACGTAACAGAATTCAGGATCTTTGGGTGGAGTTGACATTTTATTATTCTCAATACTTTATTCTGTCCTCTAAAATGGTCAAAAATCCCAGGAATGAAGTTGCTAAAGTGTCATCTCTGGATCTAACATTGAAAGGAGTTGTACATTTTTCCAGAAGGTGGTGGTCCACAACTTAGTTACCAGCACTTCGGAGGTAGAGGTATTTGGATCTCTGTGAGTTTGAGGCCAGCCTGATCTACAGAGAAAGTTCCACACAGGGCAAAACAGAGAATCCCTGACTTGCAAAACCAAAAGAAATAGCAAAGAGAAAGAGGAGGAGGAGGAGGAGGAGGAGGAGGAGGAGGAGGAGGAGGAGGAGGAGGAGGACAAGGAGAAAGACAAATAGGAAGAGAAGAAGGAAGAGGAGGAGGAGGAGGAGGAGGAGGAAGATAAATAGGAAGAGAAGAAGGAAGAGGAGGAGGAAGAGGAGGAAGAAAGGAAAGAAAAGAGTTGGACATTTCATCACTTTTCTTGCTCCTTTGCTGTCATTCATTATATTTTTCTACAAACGCCAATTTTAAAATTGTTTTAAAATACAATCCATTTATTTGGCACTATAGACCTAAAAATCCTGACCCCCCTTAACATCATGCTTCCAAGTGACGCCATCTTCCAGATATTTCTCATATTCCAATTTTGTCTTGGTGTCTCAGGGAACTCAGCACTGTTAATGTTATATATATACAGTTTTTTCTTCAAGCCTCATTTTAAAAAGTTGATAGATTTAGTTTTCATGCACCTGACAATAGTTAATATGTTGACAATCATATTCACATTGATAAAAGATATCATGTTATCCTTTGGAGTACCCAAGTTTTTGGACGATGCCAGTTGTAAGGCAATTTTGTTTTCATTCAGAGTCAGCCGTGGTCTGTCCATCTGCACCACCTCTGTTCTAAGCACATTTCAAGTCATCACCATCACTCCCAGTAATTCTAAGTGGGCTTGGCTTAAGCCTAGACTCTCTAAATGGATTTTTTATTCCTTACTTTTTTCCTGGCTTATTAATCTTCTTATCTATGGGTATATGCTTGACATGGTAATGGCCAAAACCAATAATTCCCATGTTGGCCATGGATATTCAGATGGTTACTGTCAAAACACGCACTTTGGGAAAAAAAATTCAGGGTCATTTTTTAGCCTCATCATCACTCATGATCTCTTCTTTGTGGCCGTCATGATGTGGGCCAGCCTCTACATGGTGATCTTCCTCTACAGACACCGCAAGAGAGCCCAGCATCTCCACAGCCCAAGTCTCTCCTCCCAGTCATCTCCTGAGCGCAAAGCCACTCACAGCATCCTGTCTCTGGTGAGCTGCTTTGTGTTCATTTATTGGTTGAACAACTCCGTGACCCTTTATGGTTTTTATACTAATGATAAAATTCCAAGACTGGAGTCAATTAATGCGATTTTGTCAACATGTTACCCAACCATCTGCCCTTTTTTACTCATGAAGAATAATAAAGTTATTTTGCAATGCACTTCTTCATTTTCTGTACTGAAAATGTCCTGTTTTCAAAGTTCACTCCATGGCTAAACTGAAACCCACACTTTATTGGTGTTAAAACAGTGTCTGATTTTCATGGATGCCTGAAATGACATTAGTTATAATTCAGACATTCTGTATACTATTAAAAATTCAGGTAGTTAACATTTTTTTAATACAACTCCATGTACATAATTTTAATAATTTTAATATTTATTACCCACTCAAACTATGACACTTTGTCCAAAATAAACATATTTTAAATATTTTGAACAACATTTATTTTCTGATTTTTGGCTATTAAAATACTTCTAATCAAAATTTTGAAATACAATTTGGAGTTTGGGTTATGCATTTTACAGTGTTTTCTGTTCTAAGGAACACCTTTGAAACATTGAACAAATGAATTTCTGTTTCTTAACTACCAAGTACCACGAATGCTGCTGTAGGTAAGACTTTTATATAGAACAAATGGCAGTTATTTAAGAATGTCCTTTTATCATAGCTGGCTTTGAGTCACCAATAATTATTTTTACTATTTTAGTATGGTTTTAGTTATTTCTTCTATATTTGAAATTGTGACATAATTTGACAATTTCCCTTTTTGTTTTCCTCCTTGAAGACCCTGCTGTATATCTTCTTCTTGCTCTCTTTCAATTTCATGACCTCTTTTTCCATTCATTTTTATGTATGTGTGTGGAGGGCAGGTATTTCTAAATACATAAATGCTACCAACTCCTTATAAAGTGACAACAATTAATGAAAAAAGAGGATATGAATTTGAAAGGATAACAGCCAGGTGTTTCTACACAAGCATGAGTATCTGAGTGTGATCGCCAACATCCAGGTAAAGACCAAGTCACAGGGGCATGTGTTTATAGCTGCAGCTATAGGAATGTGAAGACAGTAGGATTTCTGGTCCTCCCAGGACAGTCATCATAGACTAACTGATGACACTCAGAACCCATGGAGATCTTGTCTCAGGAGAGAACAAGGAAGAAGGCTCATAAAGGTTGTAATGCTGTAATAAGAAAGAGCTCTGTGAGTGCAAACTACTAGACATGACATTGTTGTTGCAAGCTGGAACTCCTAGAACACATAGTGACCTTCACAGGATCAAGAAACTTTAAAATCCCAGAATGGCATCCAGTGGCTGATGAAACAGATGCAGAGACCCACAGCCAAACATTAGGTAGAGTTTAGAAGTCTTGTGGAAGAGTGAGGAAAAGGATTGAGGGAGCCAGAGGGGTCAAGGACACCACAGATCAACAGAGTCAATTAGCTGGAGCCCATGGGGGCTCAAAGAACTGAACCACCAACTAAAGAGCATACAAGGGATAGACCTAGACCTGTTACACATGTATAACAGATGTGCAGCTTGGTCTTCATGTGGGTCCCCAAACAAATGAAGCAGGGCTGTCCCTGACTGTTGCCTGCCTTTCCATCTTGTCCCTTAGTGGGACTGACTTGTCAGGCCTCAGTAGGGGACCATGAATAACTTGATGTGCCAATGTGAGTTGGTAATCCATGGGGGTTTCTTCTTCTTGTGGAGAAGGTGAGGGGTAAGTTGTGGAGGAGTTTGTGTGTGTTCCTGGGAAGTGGCTGAGATCAGAATATAAAGTCAATAAATAAATAAATAAATAAATAAATAAATAAATAAATAAATAAATGAAAATTTTCGGGATGGGGTAGTCACTCATGTGTCACCATCCCTTAATAATAAGTGATTGACCTTTCTTCTGACCTCCACTAGCACCAGCCACAAGTGTGGTACACATACATTCATTCAGGCAAAATATTCAAATACAGGAAATAAAAAAAAAGAGAAAAGTGTTCTGAGGTGCTCAATAGATGGCTCATCCTTTAAGAGCACTTGCTGTTCTTCCAGAGGATACAGGTTCAGTTCCCAGAACACACATGGAGTCTCACAACAGCCAAGTTTGTTTATGATTCTTTGCTTTTGTTTTGGAAAGAGGTTGGAGAGAGAAAGAGAGAGAGGGAGAGAGAGAGAAAAAGAGAGAGAGACAGAGAGACAAACAGAGACAGACAGAGACAGACAGAGACAGAGAGACACACAGAGGGAGAGAGACAGAGAGACAAAGAAACACACAGAGGGAGAGAGAGACAGAGAGAGACAGAGAGACACACAAATGGGGAGAGAGAGAGAGAGAGAGAGAGAGAGCAAGAGCGAGCATGCATCAAGCTGAGTGGCTAGGGATGTAGGAGGAATCCTGGAGCAGTTGGTAGAAAGGAAAAAACTAAAACATACTGTGTGAAAATGGGCTACACAGAGAAACCTTGTCTCAATGAACCAAAGGATTAATGATGATGATGATTAAAATGATGAGGATGATGATATAATAATAATAAAATAATAATGATAATAATAATAAAGTTTAAAACCCAAGCAGGGATGAGAGAGAAGCCCCTGAAGTCCCAATTGTACATTGGCACTTGATGGCTACTCTGAGAGGAGAGTCATTTTCTTTAGACCTCTGGCTCCCAGGAGACTGCTCACATCCCAGGGAATGGCTTCAGACCCATGAACACCTGAGCACACTGAGTGGGTGAAATGAGTTATAATTTTTAAAAAAGAAAGCATATGTTAAGAAAGAGATGTGTTGGGGAATGCTGACAGAAGTTGGACAGAGAGATGGAATGGGATGTGGATATTTTTAATACATTGTATGCTGTTTTCCAAAAATAAATAAAATGATTTTTGATAGTTTTGGGTTTTTTTTTCTATTGAGGTTGTTGTGGTGGTGGTTGTGGTTGTGGTGGTGGTGGTTGTGGTGGTGGTGGTTGTGGTGGTGGTGGTGGTGCTGGTGGTGGTGGTGATTTGTTTGGTTTACGTTTTCATTTCTGGTTGGTTTCTTTTGGTGGGGACAGGGTGTGAGATAGAATTTTACTATGTAGCTTTGGCTGTCTTGGAACTCATTGTATAGACCAGGCTGGCCTTGAACTCACAGAAATCCACCTGCCTCTGCCATCCAAGAGTAAAGTTGTATTAAGGTGCTAGGATTAATTGTGTGGGTTGCTACCACCACCCACCAAAAAATGTTATTTTTCAAAATCAATAAAAATAAAGAATTGAGTTGGAATTTTCATATTCATCACAGGTAAGTGGCCAGAACTTAGAAAATATCATGAATGAGGTAACCCTGTCACAAAAGAACACACAGGGTATGTACTCACTGATAAGTAGATATTAGCCCAAAAAAATCACAATTCCCATGATACAACCCAAAGCCCACATGTAGCTTAGGAGAAAGGAAGACTAGGGTATGGATGCTTCAGTCCTGCATTGAAGGGGAAACAGGTTGACCTCAGGAGGTTTAGGTGGGGAACCTGGGACAAGAGAGGAGGGGGAGGAAATAAAAGAGACGTATCAGGTACTAGAGGGGACAGAAGAGAGGTATAGATGGTCAGAAAACTGAGTAAAAATGTTTAGCAGGGGTGATGAGGAACTGGGGATAGCCATTGGAGGGTCCCAGACATCAGGGAAACGAGAGGCTCCCAGAATCCAATGGGGGTAATTTTAGCAGAGAAGTGGAGACAGAACCTGTAGAGACCACTTCCAGTAGATTAGCATGGCCCCCAGTGATGGGATGGGGACAGGTACCAATCTCAAAATCTTTAACCCAGAAATGTTCCTGTCCAAAGGAAGAACAGAGACAAAAAAATGGAGCAGAGACTGAAGTATAGGCCATCCAAGGACTGCCCCACTTGGGGATCTATCCTATCTCCAGACACCAAAGCTTACACTGTTGCCATTGCCAAGAGGCACTTGCTGACAGGAACCTGGTGTGATTGTTCCTTGAGAGGATCAGCCAGCAACTGATCAATACAGATGAGGATGCTTCTATCCATCCATCAGACTGAGCTCACGGACCCTGCTGGGGGAGCCGGCAGAAGGACTGGAGGAGCTGAGGGGGTTGCAACCCCATAGGAAGAACACCAGCTGGCTGGACCACCCTGTGATCCCAAGAATTAAACTACCAACCAAGGAGTGTACAGGGAGGGATCCATGGCTCCAGAGACATAGGTAGCAGAGATGTGCCTTGTCTGACATCAGTGGGAGGGGAGGCCCTTGGTCCTGTGGAGGTTTGATGCCCCATGGAAGGTGTATGCTGGAGAGTTAGGAAAAGAGTGGGTGAGTGGGAAGGGGAGCAGCCTCATAGAGGCAAAAATAAGAAAGGAGAGGGAGGTTGTGGGATGGGGAGCTTCTGAGGAGTAACCTGGAAGTGGGATGTCATTTGAGATGTAAAGGAATGGAATGACAAATTAAAAATCAATAAATACTATTTTTTTTAAAAAAAAAAAATCTGGATCATGAGAAAAGATTCCAAGATTGACCTTTGGCTACCACCTGCCCATGCACAAATGTGCACATGAACACACAGACCCAAAACCAATTCCACTGATGCAGGTCTCATGTTTATTGTGAAACCAGGAAGCTTGGTTTCACAGAAATTCAGGATCTCCTTTTTTAGACTTGTATTGGAGTTTTACCTCTACCAATTGTGTGCTGTACCTGCAGAGGTCAGAAGAGGGTGCCAGGTTGCCATGCAACTGGAATTACAGATGATTCTGAACTAACTTGTGAGTGCTAGGTACTGAACGAGGTCCAATGCACAAGCAACAAGTTTTCTTAACTTCTGAGCCACTTGTCACCCTCCAAAGATTATCACTTAAAATACTGATGAGAGAGAGGTTTCTTTGTGGCCATCATGATGAGAACACAACAGCCCAGCTTCTCCACACCTCAAGCCTCTCCTCCAGCCATCTCCTGGATATAAGCCATGCCCAGCAACCATTGCTGTTTTTCTTTTAACAATTGAACAACTTTGTTACTAGTTATTGGTTTTATACATCTGATTGGGGGCAGAGGGTAATGCAATTTTAACAATACACTCTATTCACAAAAGCTATGAAATAAAATCAAACTAATTCTCCATACACTGAAAACGCAGATAAATGGAAAAACACAGACATTATCTTTTGAAGAAGTTGCAAAGAGTGTTAATGTGACTGGGAACAAGGTGGACTTGTTTGTGGTGAAGGTACTTGGTGAGAGACAGCATAGATGAGGTGGAGAAGTGGGTTCATATGACCTGCACGTGCAGCTTTAAGTGCTGCATTTACAGCAGATCAAGTGTTGGGAGACACTGCTACATAAGGTCGAAGCCACCCTGTTCACATAGCTCCCCTGACCTCTGTGCAAAATGGAGGACTCCCTTTCCCTACAGGACTTCCTCTTCTCTACATTACAAGGTATCCCAACACCCACAGTCTACCTGTGCAAAGTCACATATTCCTTGGGAATATTACAAGTTCAACTTCCTGGAAAGCCTCTCCATGCAAATGAGGTATCCACAGAACCTTCAACCTCAGCCAATGAAAATTCACCCTAAGAAGAAACCCTTCCCACTTTCCAAGGATTATACAGTCCTGTTCACCCCAAATAAATAACACAAGTTGTTTTTTGACTACGGTCTAAGAGAGCTGTTTTCAGAAAGAGCTATAACATGGACACCCCCAACCACACACACATGTCCTCTACCTTCCATCCCCCCACCTAACCCCCAGCATTCATTCTAGCCTTTCATCCTTTCCTGCCTGGTGTGTAAAAAAAACATTCAGACCCCAGAACTCAGCTCCAATCCATCCTTCCCTGTTTGGTGTGAAGCAGCAGCACCTGGACATGCAACGGGAAAAGAGAAAAACGAAACCACAGTCAAGGGAGTGGAGGAGCATATGGAGCTGTGGTGCACCAGGATCAAGACATCCTCATCTAGTCACCCAGGATCCTCTGCCTCACCCAGAAAAGCATTCCTGTGGTTCCTGAAACTCAGCAGAGAAAGGTATAAATAGAGATGGAAGTTGGGATCCGACTGAGAGTAAAAACTGTCCTTGCCATAAAAGCAGAGGACGTTCCTTGATGGGGTGTGGTTACTTGGAGAAGGCACCTGTGTGAGGTGCTCAAAGCTGACCTAGCAGATTAATCAAGGGAAAATGGGTATGGAAATAGAGCAGTTTCTACCACATCTGCCTGAGCAGACCTTTTCCAGCCTTGTTTGAGAATGTGTCTGTAATAAAGTCTTTTGCTTTGTTCAAAAAAATATTTTGAGAAATATCAAATAAATAATTTAATGTCATATCCAGGTATGATGGTATACAACTTTAATTACAACTCTTTGCAGGCAAAGGCAAAGAGGCAAGAAGATTCCTGTGAGTTGGGGTCCAGCTTGATCTACAGAGTGAGGCCAAGGATGGACATCCAGAACTCCATAGAGAAACTGTCTCAACAAAAAACTTAGTGATGCACCTGAAGCTTTTAAAATTTGAGAGTTGTTGTTTGTTTGTTTGTTTGGTCTGTTCAAGACAGGATTTCTCTGTGTAGCCTTGGCAGTCTAATACCTCACTCTGTAGACCAGGCTGGCTTCAGAGATCCATCTGACTCTGCCTCAGAGTGAGGGGATTAAAGGTGTGAGCCACCGCTGCCCAGCTGTAATTTTGTAATTTTCCTTTCTTTACAACATGGATATCATCATTGTGTTTGTATACTTCCTACTGCCTCCTTGACTCCCCTCCTCATTCTCATTGACCCCTATTTCCATTCATTTTTTTTTTCTGAAACAGAGTCTCACTTCGGCATTGGCTGGCCATTGACTTGCTATAAAGAGCAGGCTGGCTTTGAAGTTAGCTCTCTGCTCCTGCCCCCTGCCCCGGTCCCACCTGTGCCCTTGTTCCTGGCCCTGCCTCTGCCTCTGTCTCCCAAGATCTGGGAATATAGGAACCCACTACACCCAGCCACCCCTCCTTTTCTGCATTCAGGTCTTGAGTATGTGAACACCACTATGGGAAGGAGCATCAACCAACCCCCAAAACCTCTGAGCCAAAATGTGCCCTGCCTACAAGATGCACATGGATGATGACAGAGCACAGATGGGCAAAATGGCCAACAAATGACTGGCCCAACCTGAAACCCAGTCTGTGAACCTCTGTTCTGCCCACCTCAGGGCACAGCCACTGGAGAGGCAAAATGTGGGGCGTTTGATTGTGCTTATCCCACACCACTGGATAGGTGATGGGCTTCAGGGAAGCACTGAGATACTGCTCCAGTAATGGGAAAGCTGGAGCTGGTTTGAGGGTCACTGGGCCTGTGACGAGGGTGGAACCTTGGGATTCTCAGACTCTTGGACATCCAGACACTGCTCGAGTTGTGGAAGAACAGAGAAAGGAATCCAGGTTTGTAGGGTGGGGACTGACATCTAGCCCAGAGCCAGGGGAAAGCAGAGCTCCATGTTAGCTCAGTAGATTGCACTTAGCTTGGTGGTAGTTGTGGCTGAGAGCACAGAGAGGCCTTCTATGAAAGAATTAAGGTCTGTAGGCAAAGACCTTCTATATATTCCCCATAACAACGGTGGATAAGAGACAATCCTTGGTTCTAAACTGTTTATTAACTGTTCATGGTAGAAAACGGTGGAAACCTCTCAGGGTGGACACAAGATTAAATAGCTTGCCCTTAGTGCCTCTGTAGGACCCCAAGGGCTGCTATGCCCTGGCCGAGACTTTCCATGTGCTGCTGTCTACTAAGTAACATTCTGTGGTTTTTCTAAGATCAAAACATTCTGATGTAGGCGTGGTGCCCCAGGAAGGGAATTTACGCTTGACAGCCCATTGCCCCTCAATTGAGTTCCTGTTTGTGTTTTTCCTTCCCTGGCTTGGTGTATATATTGACTCTGCTCAGTAAAAGCTTTAGCATTCTCAAATAATGAGTCTATGTCTTCCTTTAATCCCCCAGGCCTACACCCAAGCTCAATACTGTGGCAGCACTGGTGGTGTCAGGCCTTTAGTTACCTCATTAGTATGGAGAACTCTATTCTGGGCCTACTTGACCACAGCTCAAATTTTCTTTTTTTTTTTTTTCAAACAAAAAAAGCAAAAATGGTAATTATTCAGCTTTTAAGAAATTAAATAGCAAACCCCAGAATAAATCAAAACAAAAACCATAACATGTCATATGACTGTTCTTTTCCAAGCACAATAGCACTGACTAATGAATATAAAATAAAATTTATCATTTGCTCTTTTCCCAATTTTTTTTTTTTTTTTTTTTTTTTTTTTGGTTTTTCGAGAGAGGGTTTCTCCATGTAGCCCTGGCTGTCCTGGAACTCACTCTGTAGACCAGGCTGGCCTCGAACTCAGAAATTCACCTGCCTCTGCCTCCCAAGTGCTGGGATTAAAGGCGTGCGCCACCACCGCCCAGCTCTTTTCCCAACTTTTACTACATGAATGTTTTTAGAAGCTTGAGCTAACTAGCCCCTACCATGTGACTGAGATTATAGTCCCACAAGGAAATAAGTTTCTATCTTTGGAGGCCCCATACAACTAGGTCCCTCAGAACCTTTACACTGGCACTTTCATGAGAAAAATGGGCACTGTCTGTCAGAGCACAAGCCAACCTGGCTCCGGTAACTCTTCAAGTTTTCTAAGCTCTCCGCACGACAACAATTCTAAGCCATTAGTGATCCTGGCAGCCACTGCCCCATCATCCTCAGTAGCAGCCTCCCACACTGCACTAAAATTGGGAATAACAGAACTGTAGACCAAACTTTGACCTGTGCTCTTGGGAGTTGGAATGGGAAGACAAAGAGCAGTGACTGCTAAGTCTACTCAGTGAACACCTTCAAGGAGTAACCAAGTGTGCTGCCTGTACTTACCCACCAATAGAAAACAAACCTAGAGCAAATAAGCAGGCCACATTGAACCAAGCTCCTCAAAACAGAGGCAAATTTAGTGACCCAGGGTCACAGTCCATGCTAATAACCTCAGTTCATCTAGACCCTTTCCAGAAGAAACTTATGTATCTCCTAGCTCCAGAGGCACTCCTGCCTAGGGCAGAGAAGAAAGGAATCAGGCTTTCCGGCTAGGACAATGCCACATAGAGTTGAAGTTGTGCAGAAGACTACAGCGTGAGACAACAGCATCTTCAATATCTAGAGATGCAGTGCTTAGCCCACTGCATCACACTCCTGGAGCGTCTTAGTGCAGCTGAATGGCAGTTGCCCAGATGCTGTTGCTGGGGAGCAGAGGAAGGACCCATCCTTGGGGAATGGAATTGCCTTTAGGAAAGATCAGGTACTGATCCCAATCATGCCTTATCTGAAAGAGCGCGGGGAAGGAGTGCTCAGCCTGGAGGTGATGCTGACGAATGGCTGCATGAGGGAAGCAAGTGGGAACTCATCTGGATCCCGAATAACTTGGACTCAGTTTCATGTTTCTGAAGTAGAAGTTTCTCTGTCTCTCTTTTCTCTGCTTCTTTTCCAGTTTTCTTCTCCCCTCTTCTTCCGGTTCTCCTTCTAGAATAACTAGGAAGGTTCTCTCTTCAGCTTCATACAGTTCAGAGAGCTTCTTAATGAGTTTTCTCAGCCGCTGAATATGGTGCTCAAAAGTCTCAAGGGGGTGGGGGGAGAGACCCCTTTCCTTGCTGCAGCTTCTTTCCTCAGTTTCCTCAATTTCTCTAAAGCACGCAGAATGTCCACCATTCTTTTGGTCTCTGATTGTTTTGTTTTTTGTTTTTTCCCTTCAGCTAAGACCCCCATCAGCAGCTGCTTTGAGTTCCTATTCCCGCTTCTTTTCCTCCACTTCCTACAGGCACTTCACCCTCCAGTGGTCAATCTCCTGCTCCCATTCCATGGCCTGCACGGCCTCTGCCTCCAGCTCAGCCTCCCGTTCCCAGGCCCCTCTCATGAAGCCACAGCTGGAGGCGCCGGATCCTCTCGAGCCACCATCCCGCCTGGTCCACATAGGGGGCCTGGGCCAGCGGCTGCAGCGGCTCGGCTAGCTCCGCTCTAGCTCCGCTCGCTCGCAGCCAACTCCTCCAACCACGGCCGAGCGCACAGGCGCTGCAGGGCAGCATCTCCGGGCAGGTCGGGCTGTGGCGGCCCCGAGGCCCAGCGCCAGCTTTCGGGGGCCTGGTCACTGGGGAAGAGGCGGTGAGAAAGCCAGAGAGGGCAGTGGCAGTAGCCAAAAGGAGTGGAAGGCGGTGGCCCTGGGGACAGCGGTCCCTGATGGCTCTGGAAGAAAAAAGGTGGCAGGGCCATGTCTGCAGTGCTACCAGCAGTGACAGTAACCTGTGTACTTCTTTATCTGGGTTGCAGGAGGAACTCTCCCATTTCCTTACGTGGGGAGTGTGGCATGTGTTCCAGGCCAGGAATCTGGCATGGAGGTCACCCATGTCTCAGGTCAGTGCTCAATCTCCAGGTCTCAACCCGCTCTACCCACTAATCTTCTTGACATGATTTTACCATTCCACACCATCCCATGGCAGAGAGACAATGCCTGGCATTATTAATAATACTCTGCTATTCTTGCGTACAGGAACCCAGCATAACTGTCAACTGTCTCCTGAGAGGTGCCATCCAGCAGAGGATGGAAACAGATGCAGCAAACCACAGCCAAACACCAGGCATAGTTTCTGGGAATCTTTTGGAAGAGTAGGGGATGGGATTGAGGAACACAGGAGGGTCAAGAGCAACACAAGATCTATAGTGTCAACTAAATTAGACCCAAGGGGGCTCACAGAAACAGAAGCACCAACCGAAGAGCATGCAGGGGCTGGACCTAGACGCCCTACACATTTGTGGAATGGTGGATAAAATAGACAATCCATGGTTCTAAACTATCTATTGACTGTTCATGGTGGAAAATGGGTGCATACCTAACCTCTCACGGTAGACCCAAGATTAAATACCTTTTGCAGGGAGGTGTGACTGGGAAGGAAAGCTTGGTATTCATGTGGGCCCCACTAACAATTGGATCAGGGACTCTTTCTGACTCTGTTGCCAGACAATGGATCCCATTCCTCTAGCTGGACTGCCTGGTCAGGCCTCTGTGGGAGACTATGCCCTTAGTCCTGCTGTGACTTGATATCCCATGGCATGGTGGTGCCCAAAGTGGACCTCCCCTTCTCTGAAGAGAAACGGAGCAGATAATGGGGGAGGGATTTGTGAAGGTGGGACTGGTAAGAGATGAGGGCAGTAGGGAGGGATGAGATCAGGATGTGTGGTAAATAAATAAATAGCATAATGAAACAAATTAAGGTATGTTCCACTCAAACATGGGGCACTGGCACAATGGGAGAGACTGTGATAAGTATCTCAAGTATGTCTACCTACAGGTCTAGATTACCCAAAGTTACTCTATATTATCAGGAAACATTTATTGTATTTGAAATCATTACAATTTGAAAAGTAAAATTTTTGAGTGTTTGGGCTAAAATCCTCTTATCAGTGAGTACACTCCATGTGTGTTCTTTTGTGTCCAGGTTACCTAACTCAGGATGATATTTTCTAGTTCCATCCATTTGCCTGCAAATTTCATGAAGTCATTGTATTTAATAGCTTAGTAGTACTACTTTGTGTAAATGTAGCACATTTTCTGTATCCATTTTTCTGTTGAGGGACATCTGGGTTGTTTCCAGCTTCTGGCTAGTATAAATAAGACTACTATGAATACAGTGGATCATATGTTGGTGTTATATGTTAGAGCATCTTCTGGTTATATCCCCAGTAGTGTTATATCTGAGTTTTTAGATAGAACTATTTCAAATTTTCTGAGGAACCGCCAGACTGACTTCTAAAGTCAATACCACCAAAGCCAATACCAGCTTGCAATCCCACCAAAAATGGAGTAGTGTCCTTTTTTCTTCACATCCTTGCCAGCATCTGCTGTCACCTGAGTTTTTGATATTAGCCATTCTGATTGGTGTGAAATATAATCTCAGGGTCGTTTTGATTTGAATTTCCCTGATGACTAAAGATGTTGAACATTTCTTTAGGTGCTTCTCAAAGATCCAAGATTCCTCAGTTGAGAATTCTTTGTTTATCTCTGTGTTCCACTTTTTAATAAGGTTATTTGGTTCTCTGGAGTGTGACTTCTTGAGTTCTTTGTATATTTTGGATATTAGCCCTCTGTGGAATGTAGAGTTGGTAAAGATCTTTTCCAAAACAGCTGACTACCTGGACAGTCCCTAATATCTCATAACAGAGCATCTATCTTCAGTCTTCTTGCCCAGAATTGTCTGGCAGACCTTATATGAAGCAGGAAATATGAAGGACTTGCTTACACCATCTTGTCAGAGCTTAGCAGTTGACTATACCACATCTGATCATCCTTTTTGCACAGTATTTTTTCTGCAGATGATACAGGCAATTTCTGCCCAGTGGCTACCTTGCCACAACTGGAGCAAATTTATATGGAGGTCATGATGCTCAATATCTTCTTCGAACCATGAAGTGGGTATTGTCAGGAGCAGCCATGTCTCTAGTCAAAGTTTCTAATGATAATGAAATGATTAAATGTCAGATTCAGATTCTGTGGCCTTCTGATATTCTTGAAAATATATATATACATATGTATATATATGTATGTATATAATATATATGATATACATATATATACCTTGAGTACTCTTAGCTATTTCTAGTTGAACAATATTGAAAACACTTTATTATAATTAAATAAGAATCTAATATAATCATGAGGCTACTGTCTCACTCTTAACTTGTATTACTTAATCATCCTAAACAGTTTGTAATAGCAACTATAAAAGAACTGGGTCTAAGCCTTGTGTTCTCAAATGAGTTCCATAGGCACAATGCCTATCAAAGAGTAACAATATTAATTTCAGATTATATATCGATATACAAAGATTTATACTAATAAAAACCTTAAATCTATATCAATATATAAATTCTGCATCAATGTAAAAATTTTAAATTCAATTTGGATCAATTATAAAGATTTCTACGAATGTAAGATTATGGGCATACAATGCTTTGTTTAACAATAAATCTAATATTCTATATTTGTCTATTTCTCTAATTTCTATAATATTACTATATTCCCCCTTTTTGTTTCCACTCCCCCTCCCCTTTACCTAAGAAGGAAGGATAGAGAAGAGGAAAGAGAAAGTAGAAATCCCTGAGCCTAAGCTCTCTAGTTTCCTCCCTCTTACAACATTTTGAGGTTATCTCTTAAAATGACAACATATCTATAATTCATCAATTAGCCAGAACCATCCAGTCTAACCTAAGGAACTGGGCTGACAATCTTCTATTGCTTTCTTATAGTTGAATTAGGTCAAAGAATTCCCTTCTGACGGCCCAAATGGAAATAGGGAAATTGGTTTTATCAAAGGAAGGCTAGCTGGCATCATTTGCCTTCGAGTCTCTATATGTTGAGAAAGTTCATGGCTTAGCTGTAACAGTTTGAAAGGGTGGATGGGCAAGCTAGCTGTTCTGGAAATATTCTGGAGGCAAATCTTGAGAGGAAACAACTTCATTGTAGTTGATGCAGAATCAAGCAAGGGGCTGGAATGGAAGGTCCCAGAAACTCAGCATCCTAGAGTGTGAATCTTTTCAGGGTGGTGTTTCTCTTCTTCCAATCTGAAATGCACAAATGTTACAAGCAACACATAGCTCTGTAAAGACATTTATATGGAACTTGTACAGAGTACATGTCAGTTAAAAAAATTAATAACGAAAGACAGCTGCCTTTCTTTAGACGTTAGTTTTATCACATAATCAAACTAACATACAAATTTCCATTCATGCCATCTTGAAGGATGGTATGTAATAAGTGATGAGAATTTTGTACCCAACAACTGTTATTGGCTGTATATAGACGTTTAAGTCTCAGCTGGTCCCAGAGTTGTCACTGTGTACAGAGACATATACACCATCACAAATACATCAACTATCTTCTTGATTTTGTCAATCTCCTTCTTCTTGTGCATAGCCAAGGTCTTCAAGGGGTCTTTCTTTGTCATATCTGATTTTAATCAACTTGGAACGAACTTATAGCTTTTCTTTTCCTTTGAAAATATAGGCATAACCTCTCCTCCAGTGTATCACATTTCCTGTTTTTCGTTCTGATGTTAGAACATCCTAAAAATAAACAGGTTGGTTTAGTTCAGCAGTTTTTTCCACACTCCAATGTCTTTTAGCAGCCACAGTTTTTTTGTGGCTTAGCATTTTAAAAATTTAAGGTTAATAAAACACTATGTGATCTATCTCTGGGGGGTCTTTGTTGCCCCCTTTGTCAGTTAAGCATCTCTTTTAAAGTACAATTAGATCTCTCCCCAATTTCTTGTTCTGTAGGATTATGTGATATGCCTGTAAAATTTTTTATATTATAATATGTTAAAAAGGGCTTCATCTTATTAGAGATATATCCAGAGCATTGTCCATTTTAATTTGTATGGGTATTCCCATTATGGCCATAACTTCTAATATAAGTGTAATTACAGAATCAACATTTTTTAGAAGCTAAAGCAGTTGCTCATTAAAATCCTTAACATTTGTGTATAGTATGATGCACATATTTCAGCTTACCAAACTCTGAAAAATAGAACACACCCATTTGCCAAATTTTGTTTCTTTGGGTACCTTTAGGGTTAGTTCCTGTAGGTAATAGAGTTTAGTTACATAACAAGGAAGTAGAATATTGCCTCACAATTTCCTTAGCTTAGCTAGTTGCCAAGTGATAGAGAACTCTTTCTTTAAACCTTTGCTATTACCACGGTGGTTTTTATTTTTAATAGAATTATGAAGCCTCTGGTACACTTCCTATCAATAGCTGATCAATTTCATTATTATCTTGTGCCAGAAGGACTGGCAGACCTGTATGGGATCTTATATGTGATTTATACAGCAGATGCCTTCTATTTATGATCATTTGTTGAGCTGAACAAATATCGAAGTCAATTCAGAACCATCCTGAATATGTTCAACATGTGTATAAGCTCTATGTGTAAAATAACCCCTTCTGCATATTGAGTCAGTTACTATATTAAGAGACTTTTGAAACTCTGAAAATATCAGAAGTATTGCATATAATTCATATTTTAAACCAATTTATAAGGACTATCAGCCGTCTTACATCTTTTGATTTATATCATGTCTATCCTGATTTATTAGCATCATTGTAAAATGTAAAAACTCCAGGCCAGGGAGTGTTAGAAGAGTTGCAAGACAGCATGTCAGAAATAGAGCGGGATAAAAGGTTGGGAGCTCACAAAGAAAAAAGAAAAGGCATGCCTAAGAAAAAAGACCCTTCCAAAGACGCCCAGTCCGCGGAAGCGAAAGATAACGGAAAGGACGCCCTGGGAGAGAAGCATGAGGAGGGAGAAAAGGCCCCAGAAAAGAAACCTCTTTATCCGGTAAAAGAACTGGAGGCCTTAGGGCTTGATAGCTCTGAGTCGGAGGAACTAAGCCCCTCTGAGGAGGAAGACTTAGATGAAGAGGCAGCCCGCTATGAGGAGGAAAGGTACCATCCAGATGAGCGGCCGCTGCTGCAAAATCGAAAGCAAAAGAAAACAGGAGATAGGAACCAAACGGCCTCTCAGCCTGTCGCACCCTCCCGACCTATTGTCCCCAGCACCCCTCCGCCTTATGCGGACAAGTGCTGCTCAGACTCCTTCCTTTCAAAGGGAGATAAAAGAAAGTTATTACAAGCCTTTCTGGTGTTTGAGGCTGTGGAGGGAGGTCGTGTCCACGCACTGGTAGAATATACCCCTATTAAGGAACTTGCTGAATCAGTTAACAGATATGGAGTTGATGCTAATTTTACAGTCATGCGCCTTGAGAGACTTGCCACTATGGTGATGACTCTGAATGATTGGCAAAATACAGTAAAAGCTGCTCTCCCTAATATGGGACAGTACATGGAATGGAAAGCCTTATGGCATGATACTTCTCAAGTACAGGCAAGGGCCAACGCCAATGCAGAAGGCAATCAAAGACAGTGGACGTTTGAATTGTTAACAGGGCAAGGACAGTTTGTTAATAATCGGACAAACTACGATTGGGGAGCATACGGCCAGATCTCCGCTGCCGCTATTAAAGCATGGAAAACCCTCTCAAAGAAAGGTGAGGCCGGGGGACACCTAACGAAAATATTACAAGGCCCCCAAGAGCCATTCTCAGACTTTGTGGCTAGGATGACAGAAGCAGCAGGCAGGATTTTTGGAGACCCGGAGCGAGTTAAACCACTGATAGAACAACTGGTGTATGAAAATGCCTCACCAGAGTGCAAGGCAGTCATTACCCCTAGAAGAAGCAAAGGGTTGACAGACTGGATAAAGGTTTGCCAAGGACTTGGAGGCCCACTTACTAATGCCGGCCTTGCAGCAGCTATCTTACAAAGCCAAAACCGCCCAAGTCCTGGCAGCTGTAAAGTCTGTTATAACTGTGGCAAACTGGGTCATTTGAAACGAGAATGTCGTGCTTCCGTGCAAAAAAGAACTCCAGGGCTTTGTACCAAATGCAGAAAAGGTTATCATTGGGCTAATGAGTGTTGCTCAGTTAGGGATATTCAAGGAAAGCTTATTCAACATGATTCCCCACCAGTGGGAAGAGATGAAGGTATTCCAAAAAATAGGTTTCCAGGCCCCAGATCCCAGGGCCCCCAAAATATGGGACACAAGTCAGCAACCGGAGGACACCTCTAGCCACAGAGCTACAAGAGGCTCCGCAGGATTGGACCTCCGTTCCACCTCCCAATTCTTACTAATGCCATATGTGGGTGTGCAGCCTGTCCCTGTTGATTATAAAGGTCCCCTGCCTGAGGGAAGTGTCGGCCTTATTCTAGGTCTCTCCTCTCTTACCTTGAAGGGGTTTGTGGTTCATCCTGGTGTGATAGACCAAGACTATACCGGGGAACTTCAAGTTCTCTGCTCTTGTCCACAAGGCATATTTTCTATCTCTCGTGGGGATAGGATTGCTCAATTGGTTGTCCTTCCAAGTTTGCATAATTGTTTCCCGTCCACCGGGGTGCCTAGAGGCACCAATGGGCTTGGTTATTCAGGAACTGACTTCGCTCACTTGGTAGTTGACCTTAAAACTAGACCCACCTTACAATTAATGATAGAGGGGAAGAACTTTATTGGAATTTTGGACACAGGAGCTGATAAAAGTATTATTTCCTCCAACTGGTGGCCTAAGGCATGGCCTGTTACACAATTGTCCCACTCCTTACAAGGGTTGGGATATGAAGCCAGCCCTGCAGTCAGTTCACGCTCATTGACTTGGCAGGCACCAGAAGGTCAAACAGGAAGCTTTATACCTTATGTGCTTCCTCTCTCCATTAATCTCTGGGAAAGAGACATCTTACAAGACCTAGGATTAACATTAACTAATGAGTACTCTCAACAAGCTATCGATATTATGAAAAGGATGGGATATAAGGAAGGAAAAGGCCTTGGCAGAAAAGAACAAGGAAGGTTAAGCCCAATCTCACAAGAGAGTAGTACAGGAAGACAAGGTTTGGGTTTTCCCTAGTTGCCATTGAGGGTTCTATGCCCATACCCTGGCTTACGGAGGAGGCCGTATGGGTTCCTCAATGGCCCCTGTCCTCTGAGAAATTGGAAGCTGCTACAAGGCTGATTAAAGAACAAGTACAGCTTGGTCATATAGAGCCTTCCACCTCTCCTTGGAATACACCTATTTTTGTCTTTAAAAAGAAGTCAGGAAAATGGAGACTTCTCCATGATTTGAGGGCCATTAATGTGCAGACGTGGCTATTTGGCTCTGTACAACGAAGCCTACCTTTACTTTCTGCTTTACCTAAGCAATGGAGGATTATAATTATAAACATTAAAGATTGTTTTTTCTCCATTCCTTTATGCCCGCAAGATAGGCAAAGATTTGCATTTACCTTACCTGCTGTTAATCACTTTGAACCAGACAAAAGATATCAGTGGAAAGTTTTGCCTCAAGGCATGGCCAATAGCCCCACCATGTGTCAGCTGTATGTACAAATGGCCCTTGAGCCAGTTAGGAAACAATTTCCCTCCTTGTTATTGATCCATTATATGGATGACATACTTATGTGCCATAAGGAATCAGTTATTTTGCAGACCTCATACCCTTTATTACTAAAAACCCTGGGACAGTGGGGCCTGCATATTGCTACTGAGAAGGTTCAAATTTCAGAAATTGGCTCCTTTCTAGGAACAGTTATTTACCCAGAAAAAATAGTTCCTCAGAAATTAGAGATTTGCAGAGACCATTTACACACTTTGAATGATTTTCAAAAATTATTGGGTGATATAAATTGGTTGAGGCCATTCCTGAAAATTCCCTCTGCTGAATTAAAACCTTTGTTTGATATTTTGGAAGGGGATGCTCATATTTCCTCGCCAAGAGCCTTAACACCGGCTGCAGGCTGTGCCCTACAAGTGGTAGAAAATGCCTTACAAGATGCCCAGCTAAAACGCATAGATGAAACCAAAGCCTTTGACTTATGTGTTTTTAAAACTAGACACTTACCAACTGCTGTATTGTGGCAGGATGGGCCCTTGTTATGGATTCATCCCAATGCTTCTCCTGCAAAGATTATTGAATGGTATCCAGATGCAGTTGCTCAGCTTGCCCTTCGTGGGCTAAAAGCAGCCATTACCCATTTTGGAAGGGAACCCAAGGTTTTAATAGTGCCTTATACTGCCCATCAAATCCAAATATTAACTGCTACCTCTGATGTTTGGGCAGTGTTGGTTACTTCCTTTAATGGTCAGATAGATAATCACTATCCCAAACATCCCATTTTACAATTTGCCTTAACTCAAGCTATTGTATTTCCACGCATTGTATCTCAGGAACCACTCCTAGATGGAGTGGTAGTTTATACAGACGGGTCTAAAACAGGAGTGGGTGTCTATGTGGTCAATAACAAAGTCACATCCAAACAATACTATGAAACCTCACCTCAAATTGTGGAATGTTTAGTGGTGTTAGAGGTTCTGGAAATTTTTCCAGGTCCCTTAAATATTGTTTCAGATTCCTTTTATGTAGTAAAGGCAGTTAAAGTTTTAGAAGTGGCTGGACCAATTAGGACATCCAGTAGACTTGTAGAATTTTTTCAAAAGATTCAGTTTACCTTGGTTAATAGAAGATTCCTTGTTTTTATTACACATATTAGGGCTCACTCAGGCCTACAGGGACCCATGTCTCACGGAAATGACCTGGCAGATCGGGCCACAAAGTTGATTATGATTGCCCTCTCACCAAAATTGGACTTGGCTAAAGACTTTCATAAAAGATTTCATGTGACAGCTGAGACGTTACATCGTCGATTTGACATAACTAGAATAGAGGCTAGAGATATAGTGACTCAATGTCAAAATTGCTGTCAATTCTTACCTGTGCCTCATGTTGGAATTAACCCTAGAGGAATCCGGCCACTACAGATTTGGCAAATGGATGTTACTCACATCCCATCCTTTGGCAAATTGCAATATTTACATGTTTCCACTGATACTTGTTCTGGAATTATATTTGCTTCTCCATTAGCCGGAGAAAAAGCGGCCCATGTTATTCAGCATTGTCTTGAGGCTTGGAGTGCCTGGGGAAAGCCTAAAATCCTTAAAACTGACAATGGACCAGCTTACATTTCTCAAAAGTTTGGACAATTCTGTCGCCATATGGGGGTGACCCACCTGACGGGTCTCCCTTATAACCCTCAAGGACAAGGCATTATAGAACGGGCTCATCGCACTCTCAAGTCTTATTTAATAAAACAAAAAGGGGGAGTTGAGGAGGCTCTACCCTCAGTGCCACGAGTAACCATCTCTATAGCACTCTTTATTCTTAATTTCTTAAATCTGGACAGTCAGGGCCATACGGCAGCTGACCATCATTGTTTAGAGATGGTCAAATGGAAAGATGTCTTGACTGGTCAATGGAAAGGCCCGGATCCCATTTTAATAAGATCCATGGGAGCTGTTTGTGTTTTTCCTCAGGAAGAAGACAATCCATTTTGGTTGCTGGAACGATTGACACAAACGATCTTGATAAACAAGGATGAACCCCAACTGGAGCCTTCGGAAGTGGATTCTGACCTACGTGCTCCTCCTTTGGATCCTGGTTCCTAGTATATGGGAAGAATGTAGATGGGCAATATTGTCTGTCTTTCCAAAGCCCATGCCTGTTAGGCATGATGCAATGGTTTTCCCAAAATTTTTTACAACTAATAAGACATTGGATTTGCCATATTTACCATTTAATAAATTTTTGGTACCATTAGGTGAAAATCGTTCCTTTCAGGAAAAAGGCTCCCTGTGTTTTCAATTCAAAAATAATGATACAGGTCAATGTATGGACCTCACAAACCAAGCCTTGGGGTTGTTCGATCTTAAACAGCGAGGCATGGTTAACTCAACCCGGACAAATTTGACCGGAGAAGGACTAGCCCATTGGATTCGTTATCATACCCTTTTCTGGTATGATGTCATTTGGATCAATGGCACGTTTTTGTCTCCCAATTTTACTGACAGGGATCGCCCTCACCAGCCAAAAATAGCTCCCTTTTGTAGCGGGAAAGATGAGGGTATTATTCCACCCTGGACAGAATGCCAATCCCCCATCACTCGCTGGGCAGATTGGTCTCAAACCTTCACCTTTTCTCCCAATATGTTGGTTGACCCAGAGAAGGAGCTTATCATGAAACAGGGACCCTTTTTACAAGACCTAAAAGTGGATCCATTTTGATAAATGGCTACTTTGTGGGATTGATGGTAGTTGCACTGATCTTAACCCCTTGAGTTTTCTCCAAGGTGGTTCTGCCAGGAATTCACAGTATACTTTGATGTCTAATTTTACACAAAAGGAGTCCAATGGGAGTGATCCCAAAAACTATAAAGTTGTAAATTTCACAACAGCAGTTGTTGGGCTCAATAAAACCCTGATTAATCAGACCCACTATCCACCTACCCCGGTTTGTGTTTACCCCCTTTTTTGTTTATTCTTTCAAATGGATCATTTACAACTTGTCTTAATCATACTTGTTGGATGTCACAATGCTGGGATTCAAGACGGTTTTCTCGTGCATTGGTAGCTAGAGTACCACAATGGATTCCTGTTCCCGTAGAGACTCCATCTACCCTGTCCTTGTTTAGACAAAAGAGGGACTTTGGAATAACTGCAGCTATCATAACAGCCATTTCTGTTAGCGCTATTGCCGCGACTACTGCTGGACTTTCCATGTATACCACAGTCTAAACTGGCACGGCCCTTAACCAGTTGTCTGCCACTGTGTCAGAGGCCATTAATCTTCAAACTACGGCTAGTGCCCAATTGAAGGGTGGACTGATGATTGTCAATCAACGCCTGGATTTGGTGGAGGGAAGGTTGGATATTCTCTTCCAATTGGCCCAATTAGGATGTGAAGAGAAAATAGGAGCGCTTTGCATTACCAGTGTACAATATGAAAATTATACCCGGGCAGCTAACCTGTCCAGACAATTAGCTTTGTATCTTGCAGGCAACTGGACTGAAGGCTTCGATGAGACTCTTGACAAGTTAAGAGCGGCAGTGGTAGCCATCAACTCGACACGAGTGGACCTGTCGCTGACTGAAGGACTCTCCTCCTGGATGTCTTCAGCCTTTTCTTTCTTTAAAGAGTGGGCGGGGGTAGGTCTGTTTGGTGCAGCCCTATGTTGTGGATTAGTGTTTATGCTATGCTTGGTCTGCAAACTCAGAGCCCAACAAAAACGTGACAAGGTCGTTATTACCCAAGCACTCGCAGCCTTGGAACAAGGATCATCCCCTGAAATTTGGCTATCTATGCTAAGAAAGTAACTGATGACTGAGACCCTCAGTCGATGCACCCCAAGGGTTCAGCCCATTGCACTGGGTCGATGAGAGGTCTAAGTCTAGCCAGCCCTTGCCTGAATAGCTGTGGTACCTGAATAGTAGGTTGACAGCCCTTGCACTCCTGGGAACTATATTCCATTGCACAGGGACGGGTGTCAATTCCTCTTTACATCCCCTTAGCCCTTGCACCCAGAGGACTTGTTTCCATTGCACCTGGTAGGGTAAGGGAGAATCTTCGGGCTGTAAGCTCTTGATCGCTTATTCCCCCAAGATGGAGTTTGCTTGATCGGGCTTGAGTTCGAATCTTGATTGGTGCCACGCTAGATAGGCCAAAGGCAGTTCCATCTTTATAAAACAAAAAGGGGGAGATGTAGAGAGCCACGGTGAGCGGTACAGCATTCGCCATTACAAGATGGTGCTGGCATCCGGTGCTCCCACAAGTAATAAGTGGACTGCGCATGTGCAAGTGGTGAAAGTGCGCCAAATCACTGCCCAACCCGGGGCGTAATATGAGGTAATGAGCAAGCAGACAATTAGAAGTAAACACGCCACTCTAGGGTGTATATAAGCATCGCCTTTTCAGGGCTCGGGGTCTTCCTCTTTCCATCGCAATAAACGCTTGCTGCAGAAGGATCCTGGTGCCCACGTGCGTTCTTGCTGGCGAGATGATTGCACGGGTCACAGCATACACTGGCGAGAATGTGGAGAAAGAGGAACACTCCTCTATTGTTGGTGGGATTGCAAGCTGGTGCAACCACTTTGGCAATCAGTATGGCGGTTCCTCAGAAAATTGGTCATAGCATTGCCTGAGGACCCAGCTATACCAGTCCTGGGCATATACCCAGAAGATGCTCCAACATATAACAGAGACATATACTCCACTATGTTCATAGCAGCCTTATTCATAAGCAGAGATCTGGTCCAGGCCTCAGATCCGGGGGAGGGGCGGAAGGGGTGTGCTACTTTGCAGGGGCAGGGAGGTGGGATATCTGCTGGAATCTGAGTGCTCACAGCACCCAGTTATGGGCTTAGGGCAGTATGTGGGTCTTCCTACCTAATGCTGGCTGTGGGGTCCGTGGAGCCTCCAGAATGTCTCAGGCAGAATCCAGGGTCCACACAATAGCAGACCCAGCAGAGGTCTTGTCCAGTGCACTGACTTTTAATAGAAGAAAATGTTATACTTATGACGTTTAGTATAGTTTTCTGTCATTGTAATATTTTTTCTTTAGATAACACTGAAATACCATTTAATCTCACTCTTTCCCCCAAAATAAAGATTGCCAGAAATCAAGTATGTATCACTTTGTAAAGTTTCCAAATACACCTTAGAACATACTTAGTTAGGTCTCCCACACAATTCTCTTGAGTACACACAGGTGACTGACACAGAGTGTACTCTGTGTGAAAAAACAGATTTGATCTTCATCAGGAGTGAAGTAAGTAGCTTTTCTACAAAATTATTTGCATCATAACATAATTCATATTCTTCATCATCACCACAATGTTCCCTGAATTTCCTCATGTACCACAGGTATCTTAGTCAGGGTTTTTATTTTTGCAGAAAACATGATCAAGATACAAGTTGGAGAGGAAAGGGTTTATTTAGCTTACACTTCTAAATTGCTGTTCATCACCAAAGGAGGTCAGGACTGGAACTCAAGCAGGTCAGGATACGGGAGCTGATGCAGAGGCCATGGAGGGATGTTACTGGCTTGCTTCCCCTGGCTTGCTCAGCTTGCTTTCTTATAGAACCCAAGACTACCAGTTTAGGGATCTCACCACCCACAATGGGCCCGCCCTCATGATCACTAACTGAGAAAAGCCCTTACAGCTGGATCTCATGAAGGCATTTTCTCAACTGAAGTTCCTTTCTCTATGACAACTCGAGCTTGTGTCAAGTTGGCACACAAAACCAGCCAGTACAGTAACAGGTCACTATATGATTTTTAAATATTTCTAATGTATCTTTCTGGAAAAAGTCTTCTGTATACTTCTGTGGAAACAGCTCTTGGATTTGATTGTGTGATAGGCCTTGAATGAATAAAAACAAAATCAAAACTTTGTAGACATAGTTGAAAATAATATGAGAAAATGTACAAAATGTGAGATCTAATCAAGATAACGTAATAGAAAGAGTCAGAAGTTTTTTTGTAAGGAACCTAATATGTTGTGAATGAATGAATATAAGATGATTTAGGTATCATATAACTTTCATTTAGTGGTATGGTTGGCCTTATTCATGCAGTATAACAGACAATCTTAGAAAAGATTGTTGAAATAAAAGTTAAAACTAGCTCATGACATATGATTCCATGTCCTGCCTGATACTTTGTGCCGCTTCCTGCACAACACCAGAGTTAAGGAGTTCAAACTTGAACTGTTAACCTCCCTACCCTTGAACGATGCCTAGCTTTCACTTATCTCTAGCTGGGCAGCCTGGACTCCTCCTCGACTCCATTTGACTCACCAAGACTGAGTGCACCTGTTCCTTCTCAAATATACACCAGATACTACTCAGTTAAGTATATCATTCATTGTATTATAGGAGTGTCAATCACCAGTGATGGACACTAAACCCATACCATCATTTCTTTTCACCCTTATGACCTGCCTTAGGAACATGTGGTCACTTTTATCAGGAGGTAACATTTCTTTATGGTACTGAGTACAACTCTTTTCATATACATGAAGATCCCTTGTCTGCTTTCATCCCTAGAGATGGCATGTAAATGTCTATACACTTGTTTCTTTTTTTGGTAACATATGAGTTGACAATTTTCATTTTATTTCAAAAATTTAATGAGTTGTGTTAATTTTTGAAGTTCAGTTGTAGCATAGTTACAATATTTCTATGAATTACAAAATTAAAATCCGTATTTCTAGGGTTCTGAAACATTCATATTAATATTACTAATATCATGTTTGCAAAATAGCTGCTTACTACAAAATATACTTAATATACATATTAATTTCCTTGATCAATGTGAAATGTCAATTCTATATGAGACTATATATGTTTAGTTTTGTGATCAAGATTTTATAGTCAAATTTTTAATGTTCAATATTTCTTATAATCAATGAGGTTACCAGAATCAGTCATTAACTATAATAGGTTTTAAAAGATATTTCTTTTTTTTTCTTTTTTTATTGGATATTTACTTACACTTCAGATGTCATCCCCTTTCCCCATTCCCCCCCTTAGAAAACCCCTACCCCATGCCCCCTTTTCCTTTTTGCACTTATACATTTTAAAGATATTTCTTAATACTAAAATCTTTTTTCCAAATTTTATCCATTTAACATTTCTGTGTATCTGTCTTTCATTAACAATTATGAGTTATATGGAATTATTTACATTTCAGTTGTTTTCTCCTTTCCAGGTCTCCCCTTCGGAAGCCCCCTATTCCATCCCCCTGATTCTGTAAGGATGGCTCCCCACTCACCCACCCACTCTCTTCTTCTCGGCCTGGCATTCCCATACACTGGAGCATCGAACACCCTCAGGCCCAAGGGCCGCTCCTCCAAATGATGTTCCACAAGGCCATCCTCTGCAACATATGGGGCCGGAGCCATGGATCCAGATCCATTCATGTGCACTCTTTGTTTGGTGGCCCAGTCCCCAGGAGCTACGGGGAGGAGGGGTGGGGTCTGGCAAATTAACACTGTTGCTCTCCGCACAGGGCAGGAGACTCCCTCAGTTCCTTCAGTCCCTTCTCCAACTCCTCTATTACAGACCCCATGCTCAGTCCAATGGTTGACTGCCAGGATCTGCCTCTATATTTGTCAGGCTCTGGCAGAGCCTCTCAGGAGACTGCCATATCAGGTTTCAGTCAGGAAACATTTCCCAGCAACAGTAATAGTGACTGGGTTTGGTGACTGTATATAGGATGGGTCCTCAGGTGGGCAGTCTCTGGATGGCCTTTCCTTCAGTCTCTGCTCCACACTTTGTCTCCATATTTCCTCCGGTGAGTATTTTGTTCCCCCTTCTAAGAAGCACTGAAGCATCCACACTTTGGTCTTTCTTCTTCTTGGGCTTTGTAGCCTATGAATTGTATCTCAGGTACTCTGAGCTTTTGGGCTAATATCCACTTATCAATGAGTGCATACCATGTGTATTCTTTTGTGACTGAGTTACTTCAGTCGGGATGATATCTTCAAGTTTCATCCATTTGCCTGCAAATTTTATGAAGTCATTGATTTTAATAGCTGAGTAGTACTCCATTGTGTAAATGTACCACATTTTCTGTATTTATTCCTTTTTTGAGGGACATATGGGTACTTTCCAGCTTCTGGCTATTATAAATTAGGCTGGTATGAACATACTGGAGCATGTGTCCTTATTACATGTTGGAGCGTATTCTGGGTATATGCCCAGGAGTGGTATAGCTGGGTCCTCAGGTAGTATTATGTCTAATTTTCTGAGGAACCACAGATTGATTTCCATGGTGGTTGTACCAGATTGCAATCCCATCAGCAATGGGGGAGTGCTCCTCATTCTTCACATTCTTGCCAGCATGTGCTGTCACCTGAGTTTTTGATCTTAGCAATTCTGACTGGTGTGAGGTAGAATCTCAGGGTTGTTGTGATTTGAGTTTCCCTGATGACTAAGGATGTTGAACATTTCTTTAGGTGCTTCTTCACCATTCAAGTTTCCTTAGTTGAGAATTTTCTGTTTAAGTGTTACCCATTTTAATAGGGCTATTTGGTTCTCTGGAGTCCAATTTTTTGAGTTATTTTAGTATTAGAGGGTATTAACCCTCTTTTGGATGTAGGGTTGGTACAGATCTTTTCTCAAGCTGTTGGTTGCTGTTTTATCATATCGACAGTGTCCTTTGCCTTACAGAAGCTTTGCAATTTTATGAGTTGCCATTTTTTTATTGTTGATCTTAGAGTATAAGCCATTGATGTTCTGTTCAGGAACTCTTCCCCTGTGCCCATGTTTTTAAGGCTTTTCCCCCCTTTCTCTTCTACTATACTCAGTGTATCTGGTTTTATGTGAGGTCCTTGATTTACTTGAACTTGAGCTTTGTGTGAGAAAATAAGAATATGTCAATTTCTATAGCAAATTCATGGCTTGGAATTTATTGTTAGGGTGTTTTCTATGTTTTATTTAGAAATAGCTGAGTGGAGTTAACAGACAGCAGTCCAGATTACCTTACATGAATAGTTGGTTTTCAAAACATCAGAAATCCACAGAATTGACATGATAAACATTTCTGTATTAATGTTCATTTTTATTAGAGACCTGTCTGCTCCTGACAGCTTCCTATATTGAATTCTAAGAAGAAATTGAGCATCTTTGGAGTTACTCCAGTTGTGGTGAGACAGCCACTAGGCAAGAATTGCCACTTTCCTTCTACAGACAAATTACTGTCCAGAAAAGGACACACTTGCAGAATAGTCGACTGATTATATCTGCCTAGACAGAGTAATCAGCCCTTAATAATTCTGCAGCACTAAGGTCTGTCAGATGATCCTGGGCCAGAAGGTGAAAGAACAGATGCTCCAACGTTTTGTAGTAGAGGGAGTGTCCAGGTGTTCAGAGGTCTCTATAAATTGGCTAAGTTTTAGAAGCTATGCTTTGTGCTTCCCATAATTATAGTTAACTCAGTCATTCTGGATTTCTGACGGGGTTGAAAACTTGTAGCCTCATAGCCAATCCTGGCTATTTACCTTGAGAGAAAAGATTTGAGTGGATGGTCGTCAGCTGACATTCATTCTAAAGCCAGGTTCAGAACTAAATGTTTTAGTTAGGATAGATGAAAGAGGTGCTGGTTAGTCAACAAAATGATGGACTGGGTATTAGGACTATCTTGTACCTCACTGGTACAAATTGGCATAATTATGCTCTAATTGTATTTTGAAAGAAAAGTTTCATTTTAACAGGAAGGGTGATATGTAGGAGGAGCTAAGGTGGGAGGAGTACTGAGAGGAAGAGAAGGAATAAGAAGAGGAGGAGAAGAAGGAGAGGAGAAGCTAGGGGATGAAAGAGAGAAAGAGGGGGGAGACAGGGAGGCAAATGTTCATGTATCTCCACCAGTCAAAGATAGTTGATATATCTAAGTTGGGTAGTGGGTTACACCTCTGATTGAGCAATACCAAATTTATAAAGCCTTTGATTAACATTTTAAAAAAATGTATAAGTGCAAAAAGGAAAAGGGGGCATGGGATAGGGGTTTTCTAAGGGGGGGATGGGGAAAGGGGATGGCATCTGAAGTGTAAATAAAATATCCAATAAAAAATGGGAAAAAAAAGAATATGTCAATTTGCATGCCGACTGCCAGTTGAACTGTGGCTATTTGTTGAAAACGCTATCTATTTCTATTCTATATAACCCAATCATCTCTATCCATCCTAGTCAGATTATATAAATCTTTTTTCTTTATGGTTTATTTTAATTTTTATTTATTTATTTGATTTTTTTTTTACTTATTTAATTTATAGCCCACTTACTGCCCCAATCTGATTACCCTCCCCCACACACACACAATTCTCCCCCATTTTTCTTTCCCTACACCTCTGATAGGGTGGTGGTCCTTTATGCATTCCCCTACCCTGTCACTTCAAGTCTCTGTGAAGCTATGTGCTTCCTCTTTCAATGAGATCAGACAAGGAAGCCCAGATAGAAGAACATGTCCCACATACAGCTAAAAGCTTTTGGGATAGAAGTCATTCTAGTTGTTTGGGACACACATGAAGAACAAGATGAACATCTGCTACAAATGTGAAGGGAGGCCTAGGCCCGTCATGTGTATGTTCTTTGGTTGGAGGTTTGGTATCTGAGAGACACAAGGGTACAGGTTAGTTGACTCTGTTGCTCTTTTTGTGGCGTTCCTCTCCCCCTAGGGGCTGCAATCCTCCTTTCTGTTCTTCCATAGGGGTCCTCAAGTTCCAGCCAATCTTTGGCTGTGGGTGTCTTCATCTGTCTGAGTCAGTTGGTGGGTGGAAACTCTCAGAGAACAATCATGCTAGACTCTGCAAGCATAACAGAGTATCATTAATAGTGTCAGGGATTGATGGTTTTCCATGGGATGTGTCTCAAGTTGGGCTCATCATTGGTTGGCCATTCCCTCAGTCTCCGTTCCATCTCCAATCCCTGCATTTTTTTTTCTTTATGGACAGAAAAAGTTTTGGGTCAAAAGATTTGAGATTATATAAATCTTACAATTAGACTCAGACTCATTATCTATAACATGATCCAATCCATGGTTCCTTTAAATCCCTAGATCTACCCTGATCCTATACACTGTGCTGCAGCCTAATATGGTTGACACACTCCAGAATACCCCTATCTCTTTGGTTAGTCTAGGAGACATATCATGTAAAACAATCTAGCTTACCATGTGTCTACCTGACTTTATCTCATGCCACATTAAATGGTTAGGAGTTATGCTTTCTTCACATACTATGCTCTGTGATAACCTGTTGTTTCTATATCAGATACAGAAAAAAACAAAAATTCCACATATACAAGTCATAACAAAAATTAAAATTCACTATGTCTTCTAGGATGAATGACAATCTCCATGTAAGGCACACATATTTGAGAACTTTTAGTAAATGTGTCTAATTAGCATGCTAGCAGCTATCTAGGAGAAGTTAAAACAGAGATGGTTTCACAATGAACTGTAAAGTCATGATGAATTTGTTCTTCTAGGTATAGCCGAAGTGGAAAAATTCCTGCTATTAATACCCCATTGTTTCAAACACACACACACACACACACACACACACACACACATATATGAATGAAACAATTTCTAAGTATTAGCTCATCCTTATGAGCAGATTTCTGAAGAACAATGAAGGTGTAATGTCTTTTAGTGATGCTACATAGACAAATAGGTGATTTTTAAAATTTTATTGCAAGGTAGTTGTGGCACATGCCTTTAATCCCAGCACTTGGGAGGCAGAGGCAGGGGGATTTCTGAGTTTGAGGCCAGCCTGGTCTACAGAGTGAGTTCCAGGACATCCAGGACTACACAGAGAAACCCTGTCTCGAAAAACCAAAAAAAAAAAAAAAAAAATAATAATAATAATAATAATAAAATTTTATTAATGATTCTATAAGAGTTCCTAAAATTATATTAGTAATTATTAAGCTCATTAATAGTAAGCCTGCTATTAAATCCTCTGTGATATGAAAATTGCAATGTGAGCCCTTCCAGTCTTCAAGTATCATGAGTTAATTTCTTCTAAGATAGAAAGCAGGAATCTACAACTTAGAAAACATTCTGAGAGGTTGCAAAACAATAAACCTAAAGTCAGAAAGAAGGAACAAATGATTTATTGTAGGTGCAAGGAGAAAAGATAAAATATTGACTAGATTTATCTATATAAAACTTCAGTGATAACTTAGTTATGGCCTTTAACTCTCCATGAACCTGTAGAGCTGTGACATATAATGAATACGTAGTCTTAAAGGATACATATGCAGACATTCTCTGTTGTAAAATTCTTATTCAATTTATGATTTGAATTTATATTTGAACTTTTAGTAAACTTTTTTAAAAGGATACTTAGAAAAAAATATGGGATTTATCCCCCCTAAAAATGTTACAGGCACTAGGAACATTACATTGCAGTGGCATTATTACATCACAGCAGGAGGAGAGAGCAAGATAGGAAGGAGAAGGACAGCAGGGCAGAATAACTTAGAAATTAAGAGAGCAATACACTGAATGCAGTGGGAAAGAGGGACAAAGAAGCTACAGAGAGAGAAAGAGCAGGCAGTCCTTTTCTTTTCATGGGATAGAATGGGTCTTTTCTTAACAACAGGGCAGGCTTAATCTTCCTAAAAAGCTTTTTATTTTATTTTTTTTCCAGTCATGGATTTAATTCATTTAGCAATAGACTGTATAGGATTTTTCTTTATGCAAAGAATATTGGAGCTCATTTTTCATAGAGAATGAGCAAGTTCTTTCTATACTAGCACTTAGTCTTTTTCTCCATAATCATGTGAAAGTGTGGATGTGTGTTTAAGTATGTAATTATAAAATAACTATGTAGCTGGGCTAAGCTGATTTGCATGAAGGTATATGAATATGTATTCATGAATTTGTATACGAAGGTATGTGAGTTTATGCATATTTGCTTGTGTAAACGTTTTTTCTTCTGTGAGTATGAGTCTCTCCTCCTGGTTCAGTAAAAGTTTATTTCTCCAAACCTTCCTCCTACCTGACAGAGGAGAGGTGAGACTTCTGAGCAAGAGAGAAAAATGCTCTAGCAATTCATCCTTTATTTTATCCCCCCTTGTCACTCCCTAACCCCTGCTGTTAGGCTATAGGTGTTAATCCCAGGTTCCCCTGCCTCAACCTCCTGAGGTCAACCTGTTTCCCCTTCAATGCAGGACTGAAGCATCCACACCCTGGTCTTCCTTTCTCCTAAGCTACATGTGGGCTGTGGGTTATATCATGGGCATTGTGAATTTATGGGCTAATATCTACTTATCAGTGAGTGCATACCATGTGTGTTCTTTTGTGACAGGGTTACCTCATTCATGATATTTTCTAGTTCTGGACACTTACCTGTGATGAATATGAAAATTCCAACTCAATTCTTTATTTTTATTGATTTTTAAAAATAACATTTTTTGGTGGGTGGTGGTAGCAACCCACACAATTAATCCTAGCACCGTAATACAACTTTACTCTTGGATGGCAGAGGCAGGTGGATTTCTGTGAGTTCAAGGCCAGCCTGGTCTATACAATGAGTTCCAAAACAGCCAAAGCTACATAGTAAAATTCTATCTCACACCCTGTCCCCACCAAAAGAAACCAACCAGAAATGAAAATGTAAACCAAACAAATCACCACCACCACCACCACCACCACCACTACCACCACAACCACCACCACCACAACCACAACCACCACCACCACCACAACCACCACCACCACCACAACCACCACAACCACCACCACCACAACCACCACCACCACAACCACCACAACAACAACTCCAATAGAAAAAATCAAAACTATCAAAAACCATTTTTTTTATTTTGAAAACAGCATACAATGTATTAAAAATATCCACTTCCCAGTCCATCTCTCTGTCCAACTTCTGTCAGCATTCCCCAACACATCTCTTTCTTAACATATGCTTTCTTTTTTAAAAATTATAACTCATTTCACCCACTCAGTGTGCTCAGGTGTTCATGGGTCTGAAGCCATTCCCTGGGATGTGAGCAGTCTCTTGGGAGCCAGAGGTCTAAAGAAAATGACTCTCCTCTCAGAGTAGCCATCAAGTGCCAATGTACAATTGGGACTTCAGGGGCTTCTCTCTCATCCCTGCTTGAGTTTTAAACTTCTTCTTCTTCTTCTTCTTCTTCTTCTTCTTCTTCTTCTTCTTATTATTATTATTATTATTATTATTATTATTATTATTATTATTATTATTTATTATTATATCATCATCCTCATCATTTTAATCATCATCATCATTAATCTTTTGGTTCATTGAGACAAGGTTTCTCTGTGTAGCCCATTTTCACACAGTATATTTTAGTTTTTTCCTTTCTACCAACTGCTCCAGGATTCCTCCTACATCCCTAGCCACTCAGCTTGATGCATGCTCTCTCTTGCTCTCCCTCTTCCTCTGTCTCTGTCTCTGTCTCTCTCTCTGTCTGTCTCTCTCTCCCCATCTGTGTGTCTCTCTGTCTCTCTCTCTGTCTCTCTCTCCCTCTGTGTGTTTCTCTGTCTCTCTGTCTCTTTCCCTCTGTATGTCTCTCTGTCTCTGTCTCTCTCTGTCTCTGTCTGTCTCTGTCTCTGTTTGTCTCTCTGTCTCTCTCTGTCTCTCTCCCTTTCTCTCTGTCTCCCTCTCTCTCTTTCTCTCTCCAACCTCTTTCCAAAACAGAAGCAAAGAATCATAAACAAACTTGGCTGTTGTGAGACTCCATGTGTGTTCTGGGAACTGAACCTGTATCCTCTGGAAGAACAGCAAGTGCTCTTAAAGGATAAGCCATCTATTGAGAACCTCAGAACACTTTTCTCTCTTTTTTTTATTTCCTGTATTTGAATATTTTGCCTGAATGAATGTATGTGTACCACACTGTGGCTGGTGCTAGTGGAGGTCAGAAGAAAGGTCAATCACTTATTATTAAGGGATGGTGACACATGAGTGAACCCCACATCCCGAAAATTTTCATTTATTTATTTATTTATTTATTTATTTATTTATTTATTTATTGACTTTATATTCTGATCTCAGCCACTTCCCAGGAACACACACAAACTCCTCCACAACTTACCCCTCACCTTCTCCACAAGAAGAAGAAACCCCCATGGATTACCAACTCACATTGGCCCATCAAGTTGCTCATGGTCCCCTACTGAGGCCTGACAAGTTAGTCCCACTAAGGGACAAGATGGAAAGGCAGGCAACAGAATCAGGGACAGCCCTGCTTCACTTGTTTGGGGACCCACATGAAGACCAAGCTGCACATCTGTTATACATGTGTAACAGGTCTAGGTCTATCCCTTGTATGCTCTTTAGTTGGTGGTTCAGTTCTTTGAGCCCCCATGGGCTCCAGCTAATTGACTCTGTTGATCTGTGGTGTCCTTGACCCCTCTGGCTCCCTCAATCCTATTCCTGACTCTTCCACAAGACTTCTAAACTCTACCTAATGTTTGGCTGTGAGTCTCTGCATCTGTTTCCATCAGCCACTGGATGCCATTCTGGGATTTTAAAGTTTCTTGATCCTGTGAAGGTCACTATGTGTTCTAGGAGTTCCAGCTTGCAACAACAATGTCATGTCTAGTAGTTTGCACTCACAGAGCTCTTTCTTATTACAGCATTACAACCTTTATGAGCCTTCTTCCTTGTTCTCTCCTGAGACAAGATCTCCATGGGTTCTGAGTGTCATCAGTTAGTCTATGATGACTGTCCTGGGAGGACCAGAAATCCTACTGTCTTCACATTCCTATAGCTGCAGCTATAAACACATGCCCCTGTGACTTGGTCTTTACCTGGATGTTGGCGATCACACTCAGATACTCATGCTTGTGTAGAAACACCTGGCTGTTATCCTTTCAAATTCGTATCCTCTTTTTTCATTAATTGTTGTCACTTTATAAGGAGTCGGTAGCATTTATGTATTTAGGAATACCTGCCCCCCACACACATACATAAAAATGAATGAGAAAAGAGGTCATGAAATTGAAAGAGGACAAGAAGAAGATATACAGCAGGGTCTTCAAGGAGGAAAACAAAAAGGGAAATTGTCAAATTATGTCACAATTTCAAATATAGAAGAAATAACTAAAACCATACTAAAATAGTAAAAATAATTATTGGTGACTCAAAGCCAGCTATGATAAAAGGACAGTCATTAAATAACTGCCGTTTGTTCTATATAAAAGTCTTACCTACAGCAGCATTCGTGGTCCTTGGTAGTTAAGAAACAGAAATTCATTTGTTCAATGTTTCAAAGGTGTTCCTTAGAACAGAAAACACTGTAAAACGCATAACCCAAGCTCCAAATTGTATTTCAAAATTTTGATTAGAAGTATTTTAATAGCCAAAAATCAGAAAATGAATATTGTTCAAAATATTTAAAATATGTTTATTTTGGACAAAGTGTCATAGTTTGAGTGGGTAATAAATATTAAAATTATTAAAATTATGTACATGGAGTTGTATTCAAAAAATGTTCACTACCTGAATTTTTAATAGTATACAGAATGTCTCAATTGTAACTAATGTCATTTCAGGCATTCAAGACCACGTTCAAATTCTGTATTCCATGAAATCAGACACTGTTTTAACACCAATAAAGTGTGGGTTTCAGTTTAGCCATGAAGTGAACTTTGAAAACAGGACATTTTCAGTACAGAAAATGAAGAAGTGCATTGCAAAATAACTTTATTATTCTTCATGAGTAAAAAAGGGCAGATGGTTGGGTAACATGTTGACAAAATCGCATTAATTGACTCCAGTCTTGGAATTTTATCATTAGTATAAAAACCATAAAGGGTCACGGAGTTGTTCAACCAATAAATGAACACAAAGCAGCTCAGCAGAGACAGGATGCTGTGAGTGGCTTTGCGCTCAGGAGATGACTGGGAGGAGAGACTTGGGCTGTGGAGATGCTGGGCTCTCTTGCGGTGTCTGTAGAGGAAGATCACCATATAGAGGCTGGCCCACATCATGACGGCCACGTAGAAGAGATCATAAGTGATGATGAGGCTAAAAAATGACCCTGAATGTTTTTTCCCAAAGTGCGTGTTTTGACAGTAACCATCTGAATATCCATGGCCAACATGGGAATTATTGGTTTTGGCCATTACCAGGTCAATCATATACCCATAGATAAGAAGATTAATGAGCCAGGAAAAAAGTAAGGAATAAAAAATCCATTTAGAGAGTCTAGGCTTAAGCCAAGCCCACTTAGAATTACTGGGAGTGATGGTGATGACTTGAAATGTGCTTAGAACAGAGGTGGTGCAGATGGACAGACCACGGCTGACTCTGAATGAAAACAAAATTGCCTTACAACTGGCATTGTCCAAAAACTTGGGTACTCCAAAGGATAACATGATATCTTTTATCAATGTGAATATGATTGTCAACATATTAACTATTGTCAGGTGCATGAAAACTAAATCTATCAACTTTTTAAAATGAGACTTGAAGAAAAAACTGTATATATATAACATTAACAGTGCTGAGTTCCCTGAGACACCAAGACAAAACTGGAATATGAGAAAAATCTGGAAGATGGCGTCACTTGGAAGCATGATGTTAAAGGGGGTCAGGATTTTTAGGTCTATAGTGCCAAATAAATGGATTGTATTTTAAAACAATTTTAAAATTGGCGTTTGTAGAAAAATATAATGAATGACAGCAAAGGAGCAAGAAAAGTGATGAAATGTCCAACTCTTTTCTTTCCTTTCTTCCTCCTCTTCCTCCTCCTCTTCCTTCTTCTCTTCCTATTTGTCTTTTTCCTCCTCCTCCTCCTCTTTCTCTGTGCTATTTCTTTTGCTTTTGCAAGTCAGGGACTCTCTGTTTTGCCCTGTGTGGAACTTTCTCTGTACATCAGGCTGGCCTCAAACTCACAGAGATCCAAATACCTCTACCTCCCAAGTGCTGATAACTAAGTTGTGGACCACCACCTTCTGGAAAAATGTACAACTCCTTTCAATGTTAGATCCAGAGATGACACTTTAGCAACTTCATTCCTGAGATTTTTGACCATTTTAGAGGACAGAATAAAGTATTGAGAATAATAAAATGCCAACTCCACCCAAAGATCCTGAATTCTGTTACGTCAGACAGAAGGATATGTTAACCTATGTGAAAGCCAAAATTGAATGTTATGAGGAATGTAAAAATTATTTATTTTATGTGTACCAGTGTTTTGCCTGCATGTCTGTGCATTAAAAACATGACTCAGGATCAAACCCTGGATCTCTGGAAGAGCAGCTAATGGTCTTTAACTGTTGAGCCATCCCTCCAGCTCTAATGAATTTCTATTCATCAGTCAACATTATTTTTTTAACTTAAGTATTAATGTTTTCATGTTTGCAACAATATTTGCTTTTATCACATATATAGTAATGTGTGTACTTAGCCTTTACTATTTGGGCTGCACATACATTTCTGTCAGCTTAGTGATGACTAAATTCTTAGACTTGCCATGTGAGACTCTGCCTCTCATTCTACTCTACAGGTTAATCAGCAATGTTCTGAGGCATTTCATTTTATCTACTTATGTTGCTCACAACTTAGAGCTGAACAGATGAGAGTCAGAACACAAAGGCCAGGATGAGACTACATATCCCACAGTATTGAGCACATCTTCACAGATTGTGTTTTCTGTGATATTTGGTGACCAGATCAACCATGCTGGTTTTGATTGATAAACCCACTCTAACAAAGACTTGTATATTTCATTATTTTACCATCTGGATTCAATTCCACTTGAAGGTTCTTTTCTATTTGTGTTATAGTGGCAGAGTTCTCAAAGTCACGGTTACAGAGAGAACAACAATGACACAAGATTCATGAACCTTGACCTTGAACTTCACAACATTGCTATGCCACCCATGTTCTGTGAATTTCGATGTATGTGTGTGTATGGTTGAAGTATATTAACTTTAGACTCATTCCTTCACTGATCTAATTATTTGTGTTACCTGAAATACAAATCTTTACTTCTTGGAGGATATCTATGGATTCCTCAACAGTCTACTTTATCTTGACACGGTCTATTAGACTATTCCTCATGTGCTAATCTGAAACTTCCTTAAAGACCATGACTCACTACTTAGGCAGGAGTCCTTAGTACAGTCAGGATATTCTAGTGTGAGTGAAATACATTTGAATTAAAGAGTGAATTATATAGGCACAATGCCTTTCTAAGAGTAACAAAATTATTTTCAAATTTTGTACCAATATACAAAGATTTATTCCAATGAAAACTTTAAACTTATATCAATATGTAAATTTTGGACCAATGTAAGAAAATATAATTTCAATTTATATCAAAATTTAGAGATTTTTATCAGTGTAAGATTATGGCTATAAAATATTTTCTTTAAGAGTAAATTTTGTAATTCATTACCACAACTCATTCAAGCAAACAAGGCTTAAACACAGTCCTTCTAATATCTTCTATTACAAACTGTTTAAGACAATTACATAATACAAGTTAAAGGTCAGATAACAAACTCATGGTAATATAAGACTCGGATTTAATTACAATAAAGTGTTTTCAATACTACTGAAAGACTAAATATCTAAGAGTAATCAATATTATACTTGACAATTCAGTTATCATATCTATGTAGAGAGATGGCTTTCAAAAATATCAGTGATCCACACAGTACAACATTTATAATCATTTCTCTATTAATAAATTTCTTGACCAGGAGTCAGTTCAGCTCCTGAAAGGACACACATTGTACTCCAGAGAAGATATTGAACATCATTATCTTTATATAGAGTTGCTTAATTGTGACAAGCTAAGCAATGTGCAAAAATTGCCATAATTCATCTATAGACAAAATATACTGTCCAGGAAACAACATACAATGCGGGCTAGTCAACCACTTAGCTCTGCCAATACATGGTAAAATAGTCCTTCAACTCCTACTTCTTTTATTGTCTGTCACATGGTCTGAGCCAGAAGACTACACATAGATGATGTAACTCTCTGAGAAATATAGGAGACTGTCAAGGCAGTCAACTGTTTAAGTTGGAAGCTATGTCTTTGGGCTTCATACGTAGGTAATATTTATTGTCTTCTCAAATTTCTGAAGGGGTTGAGAACTAGTTATAGTCTCATAATAAAGTTAACTCATTTAGCATTAAAAAAGATGTTTTAGATTTGAAAGAATGGTTTTCAGATGGTAATACAAGTTAAAAATCAACATAATTCAGACACAAAATTATAAACTGATTAAGTTAGGATAAATGGTAAAGTACTATATTTAAATAGACACAATTTATAGATTAGGTGTTAAATATATACCATACCTTATGATTTACAAAATTGTCATAGTTATGTTCAATTCATATCTGAGAGCAAAGAGCCTTTTAAAATGGACTACACTTCAGAAATGTAGTGGTTTTGTCTAATGCTGTTCATATTGTATTAATTTTGGTCTCCAACATTGTTTGCACAGAATCTGCAAGTCCATGTGTAAGACCTTGAAGGACCCTGTCCCCAGGTAGGTCTGATTGGTAAACCAAGTTGCTAGCAACCAATGGCTGAGCAGGACAGACAGAGGCAAGAATCTAGAATTCCTGGGCTATGGACAGTTAGAAAAGAGGAGGAAGAAGGAGATCCACTATGCAGGGAGTAGGAATTTAAAGGCACTGTGCCTGTGAAGATACCGGACAAAGATCATAACAGTCATATAGGAGCAGGGGGAGAGTAGCTCCAAGAGGGCAGGGCAGGGCAGCAAAGATGGAATATAGAATTTAGTAAGTAATAACTTGGGAATATCAGAGGGTGGTGGAGTAGCCACATGGAGGTTAGGAAGGAGCCCAGCCATTGAGCTTTAGAGGCATATTAAAATATAAAGGCTGTTTCTGTGTCTTTCATTCAGGAACCCAGAACTTTGGGGCAGGTAGTAAGGAATATGCCTCTGGAGGGCTTGATTTGAGTAATTGATCGGGTACTGGTACAATACCTTATCTATTCAACAGTAGCCACCAAACTCTAAGCTTTGAACACACATCTCACCACCCGTTGCCTTATGGATTTTTTTAGACTCACATTTATTTCATTGGTATCACTCACACCTTCCCATGTTTTACCCAAAACTGATGGTTACTCTCCTCACTGTACAACAGAAATTTGTTTTTACGCATCTGTTCTCCTTGTTCTGTATCTACCCTTAGATTCCTCAACTTTTCATACTTTTGTCTCCTAGTACAGTACTGAAAACTCCCTCCACTAGCTGTGTCTTTCATTTTTACTCTTACAAAGAATAAGAGTTCTTGAATAAAATACCAGACTATCATCTCAACAAAAATGGAACAGACTCACTCTATGACTAGCACAGAAGATACCATCAACGAACAATGAAAGCCCAAAGGGTAGCATGCACTATTTTGACATTCAAGAGAATGGAATTTAAATACTGATAAACAGATATAGTAAAATAAAAAAGAAATGAAAAGAAAAGAACTGGCTTTCCACATGTCAAAAAGTGATGAATTCAAATAAATATCATTATATTTGATTGTATACATGTGTGAAATCCTCAAGCATAAAGAAAAATCACAAAAATTTAAGCCATAGCCAATATACAGATGTGTTCCAAAAATTGAGCAATGAGCCATCAAGTTGTACAAAAATACATCTAAGTAATGGAAAATAAGAATGATAATTTTAACTCAATCACATACACAGTCCACAAAATACAGATGACACATATTATTTAGGACAAGCTATTTAAATTTTACTCAGAACCAAGTTGAAAATGTTCCTTTTTCCCGTGAATGAAACTATCTGCATGTTGGCATGTTGGAGAAAGAAGGAAAAAAATCCACAGTCTAGGTAATTGCTAAAAGTCTCAGTGCTTTAGACCACTTGAAACACATGTAGAATTAAGAGAGGGAAAGGTCCCTTTTATACATGATGATCAGCATACAACTGGAGTGTTCTAATGTATATCAGAAAAATTACTCCACTGCACTGTGTATGTATGAGATTCAACTCTCAGGAAGATGTAGAACAAATCAAGATAAAAAAAAAGATGGAGGAAGAATTTTAAGTTAACTAACAAAAAAATTTCACCTCAAACAGTATATATTTCACAAAAGAAATGTTACAGAAACACATTTCCTGCATGTTAACAACCCTTTTTCTGCAGCAACATAAAATTAAACTTGAGGATACAAAATAATGTAATATCTATATATAATCAGGCTCAGAATATGATAGGATGTATAACAATCACAACCAATGTGATGGGTTCGTATTTTTTTTTTTTTTTTTTTTTGGTTTTTTGAGACAGCGTTTCTCTGCGTAACCCTTGGCTGTTCTGGAATTCACTCTGTAGACCAGGCTGGCCTCGAACTTAGAAATCTGCCTGCCTCTGCCTCCCAAGTGCTGGGATTAAAAGCATGCTCCACCACTGCCCAGCGTGATGGGATTTTTTTGAGACAGTTTTTTTTTTTTTTTTTTTTTACTATGTATGTAGCTTTGGCTGTCCTGGAACTAACTATATAATCCATTCTGGCCTTGAACTCACAGACATCTGCCCACATCTACGTACCTGATGTTGCAAGTGAAGGTGTGTGCTGAAATGCCCACCTTGATGGAAAGTCTTAACAAAGCCATCTAGCATTTCAGCAACCAACAGAGAAAAGAGAAAATGGGTCTAACAAATAGAGCTAGATAGAGCCCCAGTGTAATGAAATGATACACAGTCACACTAAAGCAGAAACCCTTTGCCATCAGGTACATGTGCATTAAGGAATAAATGGGCTGTGTAAGCAACATTAAAGATAGGATCATCAATGGTTTAGTTTGCTTTTAGATAAAATCTATGTTCATAATATTGTGTTATAAAAGGAACATAATGGGGCTGGAAAGACAACTTTGAGAATAAAGTGCTCATCATGCAAGCCTCAGAAACTGAGTTCAGCTATCAAGCCTCAATGTAAAGGTTGAAGGTGGTGGGTTGGGCAGGGTAGTGACAGCCCACAGACCAGCTCCAGGTTGAGTGAGTAATCATGTCTCAAACAATTTGGAGGAGACAGTAGAAGACACATGTTGCCAATGTCTACCCTTACACATACATGAACAAGTGAGCATACTCATACATGAACATGCTTCTCTCAAAAGAAACTGAATACCCACCTGATTCACAGCATGTTATATTGAATGCAAGTTTTGGCAATCACATGATAAAAATATCCATTAATTACATAAACTGCAGTGTGTCTCCTGTGAAAATGTGTTTGTGAAGTAGATAAGAGATGTGAGAAGACAACAGCATATTTAACAGGAAACTTAAAATGAAATCTAAGATAAAGAAGTCAAACATATAAAAGCAGAACACTAGCAAACAACAAAAAAGCCAACGCCACTGTCTTGTAGAGCATATGCTGACATTCCTCAGTGAGACTGTGTTGTTTTCTAGAAGAAAAGACACAGCACCAAAATTTAATGTTGTGTATAGCACCTGGGAAAGTCCTAATGCCTGTTAAAAGACTACATTATGACTACTTAAGCCAAAATGGGGCTTTAAGAGAAATGTGCAACGTTCTACAAGAAAAAAACCTCTTTCAAAGATTTTAGAATTATAAAAATTCAGATGGGTTTTGTTCTCATGAGATTGAATCTTTGGATCAAATGCCAAAGTATTAACAAAGAAAAAAATGGGTGCTTGAGATGGCTCACTGCTTAAAAGCACTGGCTGTTCTTCCAGAGAGCCTGAGTTCAGTTCCCATCAACCTAGGGAGGCTCTTACCTGTCTGTAAGACCACTTCCAGAGGATAGGACACTTGCTGGTTTCCTGGAGAACTGCATGCATGTGTTTTACAGACATGCATGTAGGAAAACCAATATACACAAAATTACATGAATAAAAAATTAAAGGAGAAAATACATTTCTGAAGACCAAGAGCAATACTGTACAGAAAAATAAGAAAGGGAATGTCGTAGGTTGACAGAAAAATTGGAGAAACGCATATCTGAAAAGCAAAACAAAATCCCCACTGTGTAAGGTAGTGTAAGGTATTATAAATGGAATGGTAGACTAGGGGATAAGAACAGTGGAGAGACTGCCATACCTCCTCTTACCCTGAGTGCAGCCTGCTACAGACTCTTGTTCATGGCAGTGTGCATCCCACAGACATGAAGCATCACAGGCATGAAGTGTCTTGGGAAGGCTGCCTCACAGGAGCCACGACTAAATAAGGTACAGGATAGGAGGACTCTCCCTCCCATGCTGTCAACGACCTTGTTTACTGTGCATCATTTTAATGCACTCCAAGGAGAACATTACTCCAGATACAATTTGATCCCCGTGGTAATTGATTAAGCCAAGTAAATAAGAGCTCAGTCTCTGTCTGAAGATGTGCATTTTCCCAGGTGAACTACATCAGAAAGGAAACTTTACTATCTAGGAAATCATTCAAAGTTTCCAAGCAGATATGGAAATTATCACATTATCATCTGAGGCCAGAAATGTCTACATTTCCCTGTTCTGTTCTGCAATGATCCACTGTTCATTTAAAGTTGTAGTGTTCAGTCTTCAAATCTTTGTGCAGAGTCTGTTGCTACTTATTTCTGGTTTTCTTATACTATTTTATAATAAGGTACAAGTGGTTACACTGGTTCTTTTGACTTTATATTATTAATAGTAGCATTAGTAATATTATTACTATTATTATTGTGTGTGTTTGCTTAAGTGTTGCCAGCATGTTACCTGTCCACCACATGCATGCGGTGCTCATAACGTTCAGATGAGGGTTTTGGATTCTCTAGAAGTTGTAGCACATGCTTGTGAGCCACCCTGTGGGTTCTTGGAGTTAATCAAACCATGGTCCTCTGGAAGAGCAGCCAACTTTGTTACCCATTGGGCCATGTCTCCAGCCTCCACATATCTAATTTTATTAATTTGGATATCTTCTCTTTACATTTGTTCATTAATTTTCATTAAAGTTTGTTCATCTTAGCCAGACAATGGTGAAACCCGCCTTTTACCCCAGCACTCAGGAGGCAGAGGCAGGTGGATCTCTGAGTTGGAGACCAGCATGGTCTACAGAGCTAGTTCTAGGAGAACAAAGTCTAGCTAGCCTCTCAAACTTTTAATATTTTTCATTTATTTTGCACACTTAGTATTTTGAGTATGTCCTGAAAACTTTTTGAGAAATTTTGAGAATTTCTTTTCTGGTCCTATATATTTGGAGTTTTGTGCTTCTTGTATCTTGATAGAAACTTTCTTCTTTAGACTAGGAAAACTTTTTTATGGTTTTGTTAAAAATATTTTCCATAATGTTGAGTTGTGTTTCTTCTCCTTTCCTATCTTGATCATTCACAGATTTTGTTTTCTTTTTTAATGGTGTCCTGATTTCCTCAATATTTTATGCCTGCATTTTTCCTTTAACTAAGTTATTTATTCATTTCACACCCTGGCCCCTCCTCACACAATCCTTTCCCCTCCCAATCTCCTTCTCCTATGTGAATGTGGGGACCCCTCTTCATATCTCCCCATCCTGGCACATCACGTCTCTGCAGGTTTAACACCTGTATTTTTAAAATACTTAACTTTTTTTTTGTTTTTTTTTTTTTCGAGACAGAGTTTCTCTGTGTAGCCCTGGCTATCCTGGAACTCACTCTGTAGACCAGGCTGGCCTCGAACTCAGAAATCTGCCTGCCTCTGCCTCCCAAGTGCTGGGATTAATGTCGTGTGCCACCACTGCCCGGCAACTTAACATTTTTTTGATTGAGATATCCATTTTTTCTGTCTTCAACTCCCAGGATTCTCTCTTCTCTGCTCTGTACTCTCTTGGTGAGATTAACCTTTGAGGTTTTTGTTTGAAATCCTAAATTTTTCATTTACACTTTTTTTTTTCAGTTTAGATTTTCTTTACTGATCTATTTCTACCTTTACATCTTGAAATGCTTTCATTATTTTACTCAACTATTTCTTTGGTTTTCACAGACTTCATTAAGGGATTTATTCATACTCTCTTCAAATTCTTTGAACATATTCATAATAGATATTTTGAAGTCCTTGTCTACTGCTTCCACTATATTGCAAATCTCAGAGCCTACTATCATACAGATAGTGGTTTATGGTGGAAACATATTGTTTTGCTTATTCTTTTTTTTTTTTTTTGTATTTTTGAGCATGTGGAGTTATGATGCTTGAGGTCTTTCTTGATGTTGATAACTGGTCTTGTCTTTGTTGGGCGAGAGTTCTGTTCTTTGATTTCTGTTGCCCTCTCTGGACCTTAGGCAGCTGGAGCAGCTCTGGAGTCCTTGGTAGAGAATGCTTCTGTAGGTCATTGGGTGTCAGAAAGGAAGGGAGGTGGTTTAGGAGGAAATACAAAGAAGGGATTTAGGAAAGAGGTAGGGGTCAAGTCTGCACCACCGAGAAGTGGAGTACTCAGAGAGTGGACATGTGGTGGGAAGAGGGGGTCCTGCAAGCAGTCTGCTACAGGATTTATAGTAAGTTGGGAGACAGTGTAATGGAGAATGGAGAGAATAGTGAGCATCTCCTACCTAAATCCCAGCCCTGTGTGGCCCTGGGTATGTCTGAAAGTGTTTCTGCACATCTGTGGCTGACAGGAAGAAATGAAGATGGCAGGAAGGCAAGGCTGAGAGGCTCAGCAGGAAAGACCTAAGGTGGGACTGCCAGGCATTTTAGTTTTAGATTATCAAGATTGGGAGTTTTTTCCTGGCTCATTCCTGAGCATGCTCATTATTACTGCATATAAAAGTTACTAACTTTTGTTTCTTGATATTGTACCTTGCTACCTTTATTAAAGTTATCAAAAATAAGTTTTCTAGTAACTTCATTAAAGGATTTAAATTAAATATTCATGTCACATGTAAACAGGCCTAATTTGTCTTCTTTTGAATTGCGTCTCTTATTTTTTCCTCATTTCTTATAAATTTGTCTAAGACTTCAAGTATTACAACCAGTAAGAACTGAACAGTAACGCTTGACTCATTCTGATGCTATTATTATTTTATTTCTATTTTTATTTATTAATCATTCCATTTGTATACATCTCAAACGATATTCCACTTCCCAGTTACTCATACACAAACATCCATCCAACATCTGCCCTCTCCTCCCTCCCCTTTGCCTGTATGATGGTGCTCCTCCAGATACCTACCCTCTCCAGCCCCACCACTCCAGCATCTACTTACACTGGGGCATCAAACCTCCACAGGACCAACGGCCTCCTCTCCTATTGCTATAAGGCAAGGCCATCTTCTGTTACATATGTATAAGCAGTCATCGATCCCTCACTATAAATTACTTGGTTGGTGGTCTAGTTTTTGGAAACACTGTGTGGTCTAGCCAGCCCATGTTGTTCTTCCTATGAGGTTACAATCCCCCTCAGATCCTCCAGTCCTTCTGCCAGCTCCTCTATTGGGGTCCCTGAGCTCAGTCTGATGATTGGCTAAAAGCATTCACATTCACATTGACTGGCTGGCACTCCCAAAACCCAGCCACAGCATGTTCCTGTCAGCAAGTGTCTCTTGGCAAAGGCAACAGTGGAAGGTTTGGTGTCTGCAAACAGGATAGAGATCCAGGTGGGGCAGTACCCAGATGATTCTTTTTTCAGTCTCTGCTCCAATTTTTGTTCCTGTTCTTCTTTGGACAGGTACATTTCTGGGTTAAACACTTTGAAATGGGAGGGTTGCCCCATCCCACCACAGGGGCAGTGCCTATCTCCTAGAGGCAGTCTCTATCTCCCACTTCTCTGTGCAATTTGACAAAAGTCATCCCCTTTTGTGTCCTGGGATGCCCTTGTTTCCCGTGTATCTGGGACCCTCCAGTGCCTATCTCCAGTTTGCCATCCTCCATGTTACACATTTGTATTCAACTTCCGGACCCTTAGTACCTCTCTCACATCCCCTCCAGTAAGTGATACTGCCCCCTTATTTTCTCCTCCTCTTCTCTCCCTCCCACATCCCGCCTCCCTCCACCTCTCAGGATTATCCTCTTCCCCCTTAATGCAGGACTAAAGCATCCACATCCTGGTCTTCCTTCCTACTAAGCTACATATGGTCTGTGGGTTGTATTATGGGCATTGTGAGGTTTTGGGCTAATATCCACTGATCAGGGAATACACATACCACTTCTTTTTAACTGAGTTGCCTCACTCAGGATATTTTCTTGTTCCATCCATTTGCCTGCAAATTTCATGAAATCACTGTTTTTAATTGTTGAGTAGTATTTCATTTGTACCACATTTTCTGTATTCATTTCTCTGATGAGGGACATCTGGGTATTTTTCACCATCTGCCTATCATAACTAAGGCAAAGAATGTAGTGGAGTATGTATCCTTGTTATATGTTTAAACATTATTTTTGGTATATGCCTAATAGTGCCATAGCTGGGTCTTCATGTAGAACTATTTCCAAGTTTCTCAGAAACCACCAGAATTATTTGCAAAATTAGTTGTACCAGCTTGTAGTTCCAACAGCAATGAAAAGTGCTCCTCTTTCTTCACATCCTCTCCAACATCTGCTTTCATCTTAGTTGTTTATCTTAGCCATTCTGATTGGTGAGAGATGTTGTGATTTGCATTTCCATGATGACTAAGGATGTTGAATATTTCTTTTAGTGCTTCTCAGCCATTCAAAATTCCTCTGTTGAGAAATCTTTGGTTGGCTCTGTACTCCACTTTTTATTAGGGTTATTTGGTTCTCTGGAGTCAAACTTTTTGAGTTCGTTCTATATTTTGGATATTAGCTCTCTATTGGATGTAGGGTTGGTAAAGATCTTTTCCCAATATGTGGGTGGGTTGTCATTTTGTCCTATTGACAGTGTCCTTTGCTTTACAGAAGCTCTGCAATTTTATAAGGTCCCATTTGTGGATTGTTGACCTCAGAGCATAAGCCATTGGTGTTCTGTTCAGGAAGTCTTTCCCTGTGTCCAAGTATTTGAGACTCTTCTACACATTTTATTTCTATTAGATGCAGTGTATCTGGTTGTATGTGGAGGTCCTTGAACAATTGGACTTGAGCTTTGTACAGGGAGAGAAGAATAGACTAATTTGCACTCTTTTACAGGCAGACTGCCTGTTGAACCAGCACCATTTGTTGAAAATGGTGTCTTTTTTTCCATTGGATGGCTTTAGCTGCTTTGTCATAGATCAAGTGACCATAGGTGTGTGGGTTCACTTCTCAGTCTTCAATTCTATTCCATTGATCTACCTGCTTGTCTCTGTGTCAATCCCATGCAGTTTTTATCACTATTGCTCTGTAGTATAGCTTGAGATCATGAATGGTGATTCCCCCAAAAGTTCTTTTATTGTTGAGAATGGTTTTTGATATCCTGGGTTTTTTATTACTCCAAATGAATTTGAGAATTCCTCTTTCTCGCTCTATGCAGAATTGAGTATTTTGATGGAGATTGCATTGAATCTGTAGATTGCTTTATGTAAGATGGTCGTTTTTCTGGATTAATCCTGCGAATTCATGTGCATGGGAGATCTATCCATCTTTTGAGGTCTTATTTGATTTCATTCTTCAGGGCTTTGATATTCTTGTTATACAGATCTGTCACTTGTTTGGTTACTGTCACACATAGATATTTTATATTATTTGTGACTATTGTGAAGAGTGTTGTTTCCCTAATTTCTTTCTCAATCTATTTATCCTTTGAGTAGAGAAAGGCTACTGATTTGTTTGAGTTAATTTATATCCAGCCACTTTGCTGAAGTTGTTTGTTAGCTGTAGGAGCTCTCTGGTAGAATTTTAGGGGTTGATTATGTATACTATCATATCATCTGCAAAACGTGATACCTTGACTTCTTTGTCATCAGTATTTATCCCCCTTGATCTCTATTTGCTTTTGTTGTCTAATTGCTCTGGCTCGAACTTTTCTTATGGAATGCTTATTAACTTGACAATAACCTATTATTATCACTCCCTTTAGGTTATGTTTACATAATGATAAAACAGTCACAGCATCAGTAACCATAAAAAAAAAACACTCCGTTAAAATAAAATAATCACTTTACAGAGATATTTTTGAGAAATTGTTTTTTAATAAGACTTTTAAAATTTTTATTTTATATGTATTTTATTGGATATTTTATTTACATTTCAGATGTTACCTTATTACACCATTCCCCCCCCCCACCCAGTAACCCCCTAACCCACAACAGCAGTGGCCGCTCCAGCCGCTGCAACAGAAATAGCAGTAACAATGGCAACTGTTATACCAAAATCTCTCTTGGCTCGAAACTGTGCCAAAGTATTAGGGGCATCCAGTGGGATAGGGACCCATCGAGGTAGATGGGCAACCACAGCAATGGTAAACTTACCACTCTCCCAGCACATGCTATAAAAGCAATCAAGATTACTACAAACTAATTGGCTCCTATAAGGCTGAGTAGAATTACTAACAATAAACACAAAAGGTGCCCAAACACAAACAGGAGTAGGACTAAAGGTAATATTTTTTCCAAACCCCTTTCCTTCAACTTTCTCATAAAAGGATGGTTCATAATCAATGCCTTCATTGATCCCCTGTACATCCAGGGAGGTGGAATAAGAAAACTTTTGTACTCCATGAGATCCTCCCCCAATCATAACAAAGGGTGACAGATCTGTGCAGCTACCATTCACTCCACAAAGCAGCCACACCTCAAAAGGATTAGCAGGCATAGCTATCCTGCCAAGTAAAATTAAGGCCAGCATAGCTGGCATTAAAACTAGTACCAATATCTGGTGAAAAGGTAAAAAAAAAATTCTTTTTTGTTTTATGCTAATACGTATGACGCTCCGCAGCAGAGCGACCTGTTACATCAAGTTGTAAAATATTTAAAGTAAAAAGAGCAAAAGAAATACGTTCTCTCGGGGTGTGGCTATAGCCAATTCCCCCTTTTTGTTTTAATAAACATTCTTTAAGAGTATGATGGGCTCTTTCCACCATACCCTGACCTTGTGGATTATTTGGTAATCTATGTTTTATAGACACTTGCATTTGTTGACAAAAAATTTAAAGGAAGCAGCTGTATAGCCAGGGCCATTATCAGTTTATATTGCTTGGGGTTTTCCCCTCACTGCTCATGCATCTAAGCAATGAAGAATGACATTCTTTGCTTTTTCCTCTGACAAGGGGGAAGCAAAAATAAGATCTGAACAAGTATCCACAGATACATGAACATATTTTAATTTTCCAAATTCTGAAAAATGTGTTACATCCATTTGCCATAACCATAAAGGCAGCAATCCATTTGGATTCACTCCCACCCCAAGGGGGTGAGTATAAATGTTACAATCTGGGCAATGGACCACTATTTGTCTAGCTATTTCTTTGGAAATTTTATACTTCATTTGCAATGTTTTGGCATTAACATGAAAAGTCTTATGAAATTGGGTGGCCAGCGCTACTGGGGAATCAAGAATACTAGTAAAAATAAACTCTGTGCGTAGCCATATCAACTTCATTATTAGCAGCACTAACAGGCCCAGGCAAGCCTGTATGGGCTCTTACATGCTGCACAAAGAAAGAAAATTTACATTCCCATATCAATTTTTGCAATATTGTTAACAAATTATAAACAGGACTGGTTAATTTTGCCTTACCAGTAGCTTCTAACATCTTTAAAACATTTACTACATACAGAGAATCTGATACTAAATTAAGAGGTTCTTTAAATTTATCAAAAACGTCTATTACAATTTTTAATTCTATAATTTGAGGAGAGGCAGGAGCAAATTGAATCACCACAGGATAAATTTATATGATCCACATCCAGTTTTAGAACCATCAGTATATATAACAGCAGCACCAATTAAAGGGCTACTTTTAGTCATTTTTGGAAAAACAATAGGATGGGATTCAAAAAATTGTATTAATGAATGCTGAGGATAATGATTATCAAAATTTCCAGCATATCTACATTTTAATACTGCCTAATCGTCTATGGCAGCACACAGATCCTGCAATTGATTATTATTAAAAGGTATTATAATTTTAGATAGCTCCATACCAAAATATTGCAAACACTGTTGCACACCTTCCAAAGCTAATATTGCAACAGCTGTAGGATAATATTCAATAGTTCTGGTTATTGATATTTTAGGATGAATCCATTTTAATGGCCCATGCTGCCACAACACAGCAGTGAGTTGAAATTTTGTCTTAAAAATTATTAGCTCCTTTTCTACTATCTTTAAGGCTTCTTACCCCTTGAGGGTTAACTCTCTGGTCAAAAAGACTCTCTATACCCTCCTCCCCCACCTCTTCCTCCACAAGGCTCAAGACAGCTGCAGCAGAGCAGGAGGGGTGATTGGGGGCAGAGTTTTACTCACCAAAGGCACAGCCTCCTCTTTCTTCTTATTCCCTCCCCCTTTCTTCTTTCTGTTTTAAACTGTTAATGATTCCATTTTGGCTAACAAAGCTTCCAAATGTTCTATTTTTTTTTCTATCTCCTCTTCTGACTCAGAGCTACTCTAATTCCAAGCAAAATCTAGATCTTTTCCCAATTTGTCCCAGCTCACCAGTGTTAAATGACCTGAGTCTGCAAATCAGGGAGCAATCCTATCTACTTGTTGCAAAAAGGTTGTAAACACTCCCCTCTTCTCATTTAACACCTTCATCTCCAGCAACTCCTGAAGAGCTACGAGAAGCAGCTGAGACTGAGAATTTCCTATGCTTTTCACTTTAACTATTTTATTTTATTGTTTCGTTCCCCCGGAAACTTTTTTCTCCCCGTTGCTTTTTGTGATGGATAGATCCGGACTTTTAAATTGCCTCTTTACCGAGGACTTTTGAATCGCCGCTATACCTCGGACTTTTGAATCCACTCTTTCCAAGGACCTTTTCTTATTGTCCCATTTAACCTGGGAACTTACCCGGTACCACCACTTCTAAGGTGAAGAGTTCTGGATCCGCGAGAATTTCTCCTCGGGTCACCTGTTTTTCGGGTTTCAGCACCACTTGTTGTGCCCCACTCGACCAGCAAGGAAGATGCGAACAACGGGATCCTTCTCAACAGCCTTTATTGCAGAAGCGCTTCATCAATCTTGCAGGAGGACCCCGAGTGCCCAGGGCGAGCTGCTTATATACCCTCAGCCCTGGGCGGGGAATGCACATGGAGGTGTGCGATTTGTCAGAAATGCAGTGCCTCATTAGCATACCCTGCTGGGGAGAAGGTAATGGATCAGGATTGCAGTGCCTCATTAGTATATCCCGCTCGGAAGGGGTTGGCGCAAAAACTGAGTTGGCCCAAGGATGATCGCATGCGCAGTGCACTTGTTTACCAGTAGATCACACCAGAAGCCGGCGCCATCTTGACCAGCCAAGTTGGGTCGGCGGCCTACACTTCCTCAGGAGGGAATGCCTTCTGACAAGCTCACAATACTCAGGTGATATCATCTAAATCTTTTGACCATTTTTACTGGTCAAATAAAGACTTGAGCCTGTAATTGGGCAGGGGAAGTAAAAGTTGGGATGGGAAGTCTTAAGAAGAGAGTTGGAGGAAGAGAATATGGAGCAGAACCACATGGCCAGGACAAATTGCAAGTAGCAAGGGTATCGTAGCTAGGGGATAGGCTGGTCTGATGATAGGGCTCCCCAATCTAGGCTTATAGCTTCTAAATATAATAACTGGAGTGTGTGTTATAATATGGGTTTATTGGGGGTGAGAAATTATTGCAGGAGAATCATAGAATTAGATATAACCCAATTCCCTTATATTGAAATTCACTTCAAATGACTTAAAGACTTAAATGTGTAAATTGAAACATTGCATCTGCTAGAAGAAAACATAGGTTGTACCCAAAATGATATTGTTGTGGATACGGACTTTCTGAAGATAATGCAATTTGTCCAGGAATTGAGAATAATTGACCAGTGAGATTTCCTGAAACCTAAAAGCTTCTGAACAGCTGAAGAAACACTTGAGTAAAGAATGAAGCCCCAGAGTGGGAGAAAACCTTGACAATGTGTGCATCTAACAGGAGATGAATATTCAGAATATATAAAAATATTTAAAACAAGTAGTCAAAACACTCATGATATACTGAACCAAAGACCTGCAATCTGAGCAGATACTTCATATATAAACAAGGACTAATAAATATCTCAAAAATCCATTACCATACTTAATAGTTAGGGGAATTCTAATCAAACCAACTTTGAGATTACAACTTACTTCAGTCATAATGTAAAAAACAGTAAACACAAACATACAAACAAAAATAATTCACAACAAATGCCAAAGCAGAAGTGGAAAAAGGGAACCTGTATTTACTGTTCATGTTACTCTACACTGTTCCAATCACTATGGAAATTAAGGTGGAGAATTCTCAAAAATTCTTTCATATGACCAACGTTATCACGTGTTAACTTACACCTCCGGTTTCTATCCTCTTATACCTGCTCGGCTACATTCACTGCTACTCTATGCACAATATCCTGAACCTGGCAACAGTCTACATATACTTCAAATGGCAAAGGAATGGTAAAAATTGGTATACACACAATATGGAACATTGAGTTGTAATGAGAAATAGAACCTTAAGAATTAAAGGGAAATAGAACTAGAAAGTCTATTGAGTGAGACTTGGAAGGACAAAAGCTGCACATTTTTTCTCAAGTGAGGCTTTTAGCTATGAGTATTCAGATCTGAGATTTGAACATGAAATAAGCACAAAACAAGGAAATAAAACAAATACAATGTGTTGCAAGGTTTAGAAGTATATTATAGAGGGTAGCAGCAAGAAAAACAGGTAAAGAAGGTAGAAGTGAGAAAAATGTTGAATTTTGTATTTCTTTCCATTGGTGACAATAGGGTGTTACAGTCTTCCACTCTTAATGTTTTTTTTTTTTTTCCTAATGTAGATGCCTTTGCATCTTGGGCACTGATGTTCAAAGGAATGTCATCTTGGTGCATTTCTTCTTGGATAAGTATGAAGTGTCCTTCTGGATCTCTTTTGAGAAATTTTGCTTGAAAGTAAATTTTGGTAGATATTAGAATGGCTACTCCACCTTGCTTTTTGGATCTGTGTTCCTTGAAAACTTTTTCTCCAAACTTTTTCTCTGAAGTAATGTCTATTTTTATGGCTGAGATTTTTAGTTGTGGTGGTGTTGGTGTTGTTGCTGCTACTGATGTTGTTTTATTTTGCTTTTTGGTTGTTATTTATCTACTTATTTATTTATGCAGCAGAATGATGGATCCTGTTTATGCATCCATTTTCCTATCCTGTGTGTTTTTAATGGGAATTGAGTTCATTGCTGTTGAGATACATATTAATGACCAATGATTAGTAGTTCTTTTTATTTTGATGGTGGCAGTGTTAGTCTGTGTGTGTGTTTGTGTGGGGGTGTATTTCCCTATTTTTCTTTTTGGTATTGTAGAAATTACTTGCTGAATTTTCTTGGGTGCAGTTAATCTTCTTAGGTAGAAGATTTTTTTTCTAGAATTTTCTGAGGGCTAGATTTCTGGGTAGATATTGCTTAAATTTGGTTTTTTCATGGAATATTTTGATTTCTCTAACTATGGTGATTGGGAGCTTTGCTGGATATAGTAGTTTAGGTTAGTTAATCTGTGGATCTTACAGGCTGTAGGACTTCCCAGGCCCTTGTACCTTTTAGAGTCTCTGCTGAGAAGTTGAATGTAATTCTGAGAGATCTGCATTTGTATGTTGCCTGCCTTTTATCTCTGGCTGCATTTAAATATTCTTTCTCTTTTCTATAGATTTTGTATTTTGATTATTATACTGCAGGAAGATTTTCTTTTCTGGACAAGCCTAATTGGTGTTCTATAAACTTCTTGTATGTTTGTAGGCATGCCTTTCTTTAGGTTGAGAAAGTTTTCTTCTATGATTTTGTTGAAAATATTTTCTGGGCCTTGGAGCTTGGACTCTTCACCTTCTTTTATTTCTATTATTCTTAGGTAAGGTCTTTTTATGATATCCCAGATTTCTTCAATGTTTTGTATCAAGAATTTTTTAAATTTAACATTTTGTGACTGATATATCAATTAATCTATTGTAAGGGAGAGATTCGTAATAAATTTTACAGTCAAGAGGTTAAAACACACAATATGTAAATCAAAAATTCCCTAGAGAGTTGACTCAGTAGACAAAAACACTACTTACTCCATCAAAGGTCCCAAATTCAATTCTCAGCACTAAGAACAAGACACAGAATGTGTACTGGATGCAGCTGGAGATGATCATATTTCAAAACTACAATATAAAAAGTATAATATGATTATTTTATGGCATACCTATGATTGAGATATTTTACATATCAGATTATCACATATGTATAGGTAAAATATTAGAACTGAGAAGACCCCATTGAATGAGAGGGTTGACAGGAGTGGAGAGTCCAGGGAAATGGGAGGATTTGAGAAAAAACAGAAATGGCTATTGTATATACTGGTATTACAATGTCTCCATTAAATCCAGTAATTATTCACTTGGAACATATATTGAAAAAGAAAACCCCTTGTCATTTAGTACCCTGACGGGAATTCCCTAACTCCATGCAAAGGAAAGATATCTTCAAAGTAGACAAAATGAAGATTAATCTTACATTAGAATTCCTTTTACATGCTATGTATACATCATACCATATGTAGTCCATGCTGTATGTATATCACAGTGAATTAAATTTTACTTTTCTTTTTTAAGAATCATCTTATTCATTTACATTTCAAAAGATATCCCCCTTCCTGGTTACCCCTCCACCAACCACCCCAACCCATCCCTGCTCTCCCCACTCATTGCCTCTATGAGGGTGTTCCTCGACCCATTTTACACAAACCTGCCTCACCCCACTAGCATCCCCCTATGCTGGGACATCAAGCTTCTCTCTCCTCCCCTTGTGTCATATAAGGCCATCCTCTGCTACATATGTATCTGGAGTCATAGCTCCCTCCATGTATACTATTTGGTTGGTAGTTTAGTCCCTGGGAAATCTGAGTGGTCAAGTTAGCTGATACTGTTTTTCTTATGGGGTTGCAATTCCCTTCAGCTCCTCAGTCCTTCCCCTAGCTCTTGCATTGAGGTTCCTGGTTGGCTGTGAGTATCTGCATCTGTATTTGGTCAGGTGCTGGGAGGGCCTCTCAGGGGACACCTATATTAGGCTCCTGTCTGTAAGTGCTTCTTGGCAACAGCAATAATGTGAGGGTTTGGTGTCTGCAGCTGGGATGGATTCCTAGGTGGGGCCATCTCTGGATGGCCTTTACTTCGGTCTCTGTTCCATTTTTATTTTATTTTATTTTTTGTCACTGTCTTTCCTTTCAACAGGAACACTTTTGGATTAAATATTTTGAGATACAGGGGTTGCTCCATCCCTCAACTGGGTGCCAAGCCTATCTGCTGGATGTGGTCTCTACAGGTTCTCTCTCCCCTTTGTTGCATATTTCTGCTAAAGTCATCACCATTGGATCCTGGGAGCCTCTCTCTTTCCTGGAGCCTGGGACTTTCTAGTGGCTACCCCCAGTTCCCCATCCCACTTGCTCCATGTTTCTATTCAATTTCCTGATCCTCTGTCCTTCTCTCTTGTCCCTTCCAATACTTGTTCCTGTCACTCATTTCTTCAGGTCTCTTTCTTCCTTTAGCTTCTGTGATTATTTTGTTCCCCATTCTATGTAGGACTTAAGCTTCTATACTTTGTCTTCCTTCTTCTTAAGCTGCAAATGGTTAGTAGGATGTACTGTAGGTATTCTGAACTTTTGGGCTCAACAACTGACAACTGGGATCTCATCAAACTGATAAACTTCTGTAAGGCAAAGGACTAACAGCAACCCACAGATTTGGAAAAGATCTTTACCAACTCTACATTCCACAGAGGGCTAATATCCAAAATATACAAAGAACTCAAGAAGTCACACTCCAGAGAACCAAATAACCTTATTAAAAAGTGGAACACAGAGATAAACAAAGAATTCTCAACTGAGGAATCTTGGATGGCTGAGAAGCACCTAAAGAAATGTTCAACATCTTTAGTCATCAGGGAAATCCAAATCAAAACAACCCTGAGATTCTATTTCACACCAATCAGAATGGCTAATATCAAAAACTCAGGTGACAGCAGATGCTGGCAAGGATGTGAAGAAAAAAGGACACTACTCCATTTTTGGTGGGATTGCAAGCTGGTATTGGCTTTGGTGGTATTGACTTTAGAAGTCAGTCTGGCGGTTCCTCAGAAAATTTGAAATAGTTCTATCTAACGACCCAGATATAACACTACTGGGGATATAACCAGAAGATGCTCTAACGTATAACACCAAGACATGATCCACTGCATTCATAGTACCCTTATTTATACTAGCCAGAAGCTGGAAACAACCCAGATGTCCCTCAACAGAAAAATGGATACAGAATATGTGGTACATTTACACAATGGAGTACCACTAAGCTATTAAATGCAATGACTTCATGAAATTTGCAGGCAAATGGATGGAACTAGAAAATATCATCCTGAGTTAGGTAACCTGGACACAAAAGAACACACATGGAGTGTACTCACTGATAAGAGGATTTTAGCCCAAACACTCAAAAATTTTACTTTTCAAATTGTAATGATTTCAAATACAATAAATGTTTCCTGGTAATATAGAGTAACTTTGAGTAATCTAGACCTGTAGGTAGACATACTTGAGATACTTATCACAGTCTCTCCCATTGTGCCAGTGCCCCATGTTTGAGTGGAACATACCTTAATTTGTTTCATTATGCTATTTATTTATTTACTACACATCCTGATCTTATCTCTCCCTACTGCCCTCATCTCTTACCAGTCCCACCTTCACAAATCCCTCCCCCATTATCTGCTCCGTTTCTCTTCAGAGAAGGGGAGGTTCACTTTGGGTACCACCATGCCATGGGATATCAAGTCACAGCAGGACTAAGGGCATAGTCTCCCACTGAGGCCTGACCAGGCAGTCCAGCTAGAGGAATGGGATCCATTGTCTGGCAACAGAGTCAGAAAGAGTCCCTGATCCAATTGTTAGTGGGGCCCACATGAATACCAAGCTTTCCTTCCCAGATGCACCTCCCTGCAAAAGGTATTTAATCTTGGGTCTACCGTGAGAGGTTAGGTATGCACCCATTTTCCACCATGAACAGTCAATAGATAGTTTAGAACCATGGATTGTCTATTTTATCCACCATTCCACAAATGTGTAGGGTGTCTAGGTCCAGCCCCTGCATGCTCTTCGGTTGGTGCTTCTGTTTCTGTGAGCCCCCTTGGATCTAATTTAGTTGACACTATAGATCTTGTGTTGCTCTTGACCCTCCTGTGTTCCTCAATCCCATCCCCTACTCTTCCAAAAGATTCCCAGAAACTATGCCTGATGTTTGGCTGTGGTTTGCTGCATCTGTTTCGATCAGCTGCTGGATGACACCTCTCAGGAGACAGTTGACAGTTATGCTGGGTTCCTGTATGCAAGAATAGCAGAGTATTATTAGTAATGCCAGGCATTGTCTCTCTGCCATGGGATGGTGTGGAATGGTAAAATCATGTCAAGAAGATTAGTGGGTAGAGCGGGTTGAGACCTGGAGATTGAGCACTTACCTGAGAAGTGGGTGACCTCCATGCCAGATTCCTGGCCTGGAACACATGCCACACTCCCCACGTAAGGAAATGGGAGAGTTCCTCCTGGAACCCAGATGAAGAAGTACACAGGTTACTGTCACTGCTGGTAGCACTGCAGACATGGCCCTGCCACCTTTTTTCCGTCTAGAGCCATCAGGTGTGAAAATAAAATTTGATAGCAGTGTTGAAACAATAACAAAAAATTCATCATCAGCAAAGACCACCAACAATTTGTTAAATTTAGTCATAATAAAATATTAAGTCCCTGCAGGGGCAGGGTGATCAAAAATAAAGGCATGCAAGGGCATGCCCAGACAAGTCCAAACAAGCCCAAGTGAGCAATGGGCTATCTGGTGTTTACTTCTCTCTCCCTCCCTTTCTGGGAGGTCCGAGGTTCTGCAAGTTCTGCCAGTTCTGCAAGTTGCTGATGTTTGAAATATCCAGTCATGTGTAGCCTCCCGAAAGTGCAACCAATCATATGTAACCACGCCAAATTTTCCCGCTCTCCCCAATCCCTAAATATATCCCAAGTTTCCTGGGTTTCGGGTTGGAACCTCTATCTCCTGCGTGAGATATGTTCCGGCCCGAGGGCCCTCGTCATTAAACCTCCTCTGCAATTGCATCAAGATGGTTTCTCGTGTGTCCTTGGGTTCGTGCAGGTCTGGACTTGGGTGAGGGTCGCCTTTTGGGGGTCTTTCATTTTGGTGCATTGGCCGGGAAGTGTGCGACCCCAGGACCCACGACAACCCCTTGGAGGTAGGTCTGTATGAGTGGAGAGTGTGTCTGAGTGTAGCGCTGCTGTCTTTGTCTCTGTGTTTTGTTTTCTGTGTCTGTGTCTTGGTTTTGGTATGGGGCAGCTGTCACTATAGGCCGTGAGGACTTGGTGACGTGCGGAAGTGGATGCGAGTATCGGGCTGCAGGCTGCAACCCTAGGGGACACCCTAGGAATTTGTGGGGAAGACAAGAGGCCTTCCAGAAGGTCAGGGGATCTGACCATCAGGTTTCAGGAGATGAAGTGCTCCTACTTGGGGAGAAGATGTGGAATCCTTCTCCATCTGGGGTCTCGACCAAATGTGGTTAAGTGTTATTTGTGTCACCCGTGGCAGGGGTGAGCTATCTGTGTTTTATGTGCCACCCGTGAGAGGGGTGAGCTGTTTGTGCTGTTTTTTTATATGTGTGTGTCTTTTCTTGGCAAATCATCTGTGTGTTAGCTGTTAATCTCCTGTGTTAAACATCTTGAGTTAAAAATAGGTAACATGATCGCCGGCAGAGAAAGCCACCGGTGCAAGAATACAGCTGCAGAAGGGCGGGCAGATCCTTTAATAAAGGGCATCCACCGCAGTCCGTGTTCACGGTTTGTGTTCCGACAGCCCACCTACTGCATGTAGGGTATGCTCTAGGTAACAGTACATGGAGGGCGCCCTCGCCCAGCCCGCACTTGGCTGGCGACAACTCGTGGTTCCCCAGCACATCTACAGCGTGCGACAGCTACCTAGTTTGGTGTATGTGGCTGTACTAGGTACCTCGGGGTCACTACTGTAACAAATCGGCGGTTTTCCACCTGCTGCCTATGAAGGTAGAGAGAGCCCAGGTGATAAAAAAAAAAACCTGGCAGGGGAGCCAGGGCAGCTGGACAAACAGCCCCAGCAAGATTATTCACCGGAGAGTTATAATTATATATTTTTTAAAGTGGTGAGTGAATAGCGCTGAGATTTTTAAGAAGGGAAAAGTGAATAAGTATCGCTGAGACAAGTCACGTGACGTGACTCTGGCTTAAAAGTGCTGAACCAACAAACCTGCCTGCAGACAGGTCAGACAGGTCAGACAGGTCAGACAGGTTGCCTGCTACAAGAAGTTAAGACTGTCCTGTGTCAGAGAGCCAAAAGAATAGGCCTCCATTTTTGGTACAGATACAAAGTTATAGTAAAAAGTAAGTTAATAATTAAAGAAATAGATAGTCCAGGATCCCTCAGGCACCTAGATCTAGTGCCCAATATAGTCACTAGATAAATCTAGTGGAGGAATACTCTTCCCCCCATAAAAGCCTTTCTTTCACAAGACCCTTGCAGGTTCTGGTCTTCAGAAGTGAAGAATAAGAGGGGACACCGGAAAAAGAATGTTCCCTCAGACATGGAGACATTGGGGACCCCATCAATTGATCAGGCTGTGGTCAGCAGCAGGTTAATTCGGACCAGATGTGACTGAGACCTTCATGTGACAGAAGGTAAGGGACACCCAAAGGCCCATGCCAGATCCCGCTGATAGATCTTGAGAGAGAGGGTTACATGAGACCCCACTAATTTTGATCAAGACACATGAGGTTAAGTAGAGATCAGATAAGTTACCCACAGCCTTTCTAGACTAGCTCATAGAGACATTCTGTCAGTGTAGACAAGGCTTCAGAGGCTACAGAGACTACAAGATAAGTCATTGAAATATTTAGGAAGTATACTTATATCAGGGAGAAAAGAAAGATAAGAGAGATGGGATCATAGACAGGATTAAAATTATTGATGGTAATAGCAAGTGAGAGAAGGTTTAGCCTAAAAGAAAGGAATAGAGAAGAGGAGTAGAGAGGGTTTGATGTAGGTCTAGAAGAAAAGAGTAGAGAAGAAGAATAGAGATAAGTTGCTTGGAAAGTCTAGAGGAAAGGAGTGGAAAAGATAAAGGTTTAGTGTAAGATGGGAGGTTTACTATAAGTTGCTATGGAAGTCTGGAGGAAAAGAGTGGAGAAGATAGAAAGTCTAGAGAGAGGTGAAGAAAAAAAAGGTGACAGGAAAAGAATTTACAGAAAGCAGAAACGAGGGACTTCAAAGAGAGATAAGAAACTCCTTGAAAAAAGACCAGTGTGCACATTGCAAGTAAAGGGGCCAGCTTTGGGGTCCAAGAGGGCCCTAACAAGTAGAAGCCAGGGCCAGAAAATCCCAGGCCTTGAAAAACACCCCAAGTGGCGAAGATAACAGCTCTGTGTGAAGACGGAGATGGAGCGGCTTGGAACCACCCAACTGTTGATAGACACAGGGTCTCCCTCCAGGCCAATGGGCCAAAATGTATTCATGGACTACCCGAAAATGGTAGACTAAGAGATGGGCTGGGTATCCCATTCATTTATGGTCATCCTACACTGCTCCTATCCCCTGAGAGACTTACTCCCTAGAATAGACATCCAGATACAACACTTCCTACCCGGGCTGCAACTAGCTGACAAGAATTCATCAGGTAGAGGACTGACTCCAGCCAGGAGCCGAGGTAACCTGCTTTACAGACGGGAGCAGTTTTCTCCATGCTGGTCAGAGACAAGCCAGCGCTACTGTGGTGGACACATGTCATCTGGACTGACTCCCCACCCCTGAGGTCATCGGTGCAGAGAGCAACCTTGGAGCCTGGGGCTGACAAGCAGGTATGCTTTTGCCACAGTCCATGCCCGCAAGGCTATATGCCAAGAGAGGAAACCCTGATGAAACCGGAAGCTGTAAATATTTGTTGCCCAGGACACCAAGGGAGGAGACTCCAGCCTGAGGCAATAACCAGACAGATCAAGTGGCTTGATACAGGAGCCCTTCCCAGTTTGGGGCCTAAAAGAGACAATGGTGCACACAAGAAGGGAGAACTATACTCCCCAGAAAACAAAAGACTTACCAAGCTAAATGCACAGATGGACTCTTAAGATATGAGTGCAACCAAGCAGTCAAGAGATTTAAAGTGTATAAGGGACCTCAGGTTTTGAGCCAGAGAAATAATAAGACTTAGAATAAAGAAGAAATACCTAGGAGAAAACAGACTAGAATAGGGACCTTCCCGAGGTTTCAAGTGTCCTAGGTAATTAGATCAGATAACAGTTTTAAGGTAAGTCAGGAATTGTCAGAGATATTAGAAGCTCCACTGTTTATACTGTCTCCAAAGCTCAGGACAGGTAGAGAGAATATACAGAACCCTAAAACTAAACTACCCTCGGGAGCTGGCGTTGGCTAGAGTGTCCCTTGTCCTTGTTCCACACCCAGAATGTCCCTTTTGTGTGAGAAATGATTTTGCAGGCTACTAAGAGACTTCCTGGTGCTGCTGACCATCCGACATCCTTGAAATCCACCAACACGTGCCTGAACATCCAGACACCAGAGCAACCTCCTGCTGTTTAGCTCAAGGTCACCTACTATGACTCCTGAGACATCCCACCCTAGAGGCACAGGGGAAATGCTGCCTTAGAGGATGGGACTTAGGGTGTGTACACCCAAGGTTAAATGACAGCTTGTGATTCCAAGATTGAAATTGAAATGTGAACCTAGAGTTATACAGATTTGTTCCTTTTTGCAATTTCTCTCAGAGGAAGTCAGAGGATCAGAGTTCAATGTCAACCTCATCTTTGGGAACTCAAGGATAGCCTGGGCTACATGAGCCCTTTCAGGGGAAAACCTTGTTAGGGGCTGGGGACATGGCTCAATGTGCCAAGTACTATGCCAGACAAACATGAAGACACAAGTTTAGATCCCTGATCACCCACATAAAAAAAAAAAAAAAAACTTGGCTCAGAAGCAGCTCGGTAAACACAGGGCTGAGGAGGGAGAGATTGGGGGATCCTTGGAGCTTACTGGTCTGGCCTGACATTCTAGCCAGTGAGTCCCAGGTTCAGCAAAAGACCTTGTTCAAAATTAAGATTAAAAAAAAGTACGTGATGAAGATACCCAGGGTCAGTCTCTGGGCTCCACACATGTGTACACACGCTTCCCCACATGTACTCACACATGTGTATGTACATGGATATTATATATACATTGGTGGGGGGGGAGCTCTTAGGTGACCAGTTCAAGGTTTCTTAAGAGCTCCTTTTTTAACAGCCCTGACAGGCTCACACTGGCAAATGTCTGCACATCTACAGTGTGGCCTGTCTGCAAGTCTGTGTGACTGGCTGTGTGGGTTAGCATTGTCTCTCTGTGAGAATGTGAGCCACACATCTAAAGTAGCTAAGGTATATGTGCCCTTCCCCCAGGCCTGAGCAGGCCTGCAAGTCATTTACCACAATAGACCAAGCAATAGTAGGACCTAGGAAAGGCATTGCATTACCAGCCTTGGTGCCTTGGAGCCTGCTACCTGAGCTAAGAAGAATGGACTGCCTGCTGAGCTAGCCTTGACACCTTCTGGACTACTATCTCCTAGCTCAGCCCCTGGGCTGAAGAGAAGAGACTCTGGGTGGGGGGGGGCTTCCCTTTTATATGTGAAAGCAAATTATTAAACTTTGGGCCTTGATCAGAATACTTTGTCTTGGCCTCACATTTCTCTCGTCCTCCAGGCTTCCTCTCAGGAGAACCCGGTTACTCATGGCTGCAGGCAGCTACAGGTATACAAGGATTTCTTTTCTTTTCTTTTCTTTTCTTTTCTTTTCTTTTTTTTTTTTTTGTTTTTCGAGACAGGGTTTCTCTGTGTAGCCCTGGCTGTCCTGGAACTCACTCTGTAGACCAGGTTGGCCTCGAACTCAGAAATCCACCTGCCTCTGCCTCCCAAGTGCGGGGATTAAAGGCGTGTGCCACCACCGCCCAGCACAAGGATTTCTATAATGTGTATTCCAGTCCTTTAAACTCACAGCAACCCTGAGAGGGAGGGATTACTGTGCTAGCATTGCAAGTGCAGGAACTGAGGCAGAGAAAGTGATTTGCCTGTGGCCTTAACTCTACTCCCTAATGTTCTTCCTAAATGATTAAACCACAGTGGCCTTATTAGTGTGTAAGGCTCGTGCCTGAGTATGACTTCCTTCAGTGTGTGGAAGAAAAGAACCGTGTATATGGTCACAGTAGGGATCGCCCTGCTTGTGATGCAGGGTGTGAGATACAAGGAGCTGCAGAGAAGCAAGCAAGGAAGCTTGATTTGCAATGAACTTGTCATCAAAAAGAGCCCAGCCCACTAAACATTTACTTGCTTTGAAGGATTGACCTGGTTATGAATTGTAGCTAAACTTGATCTTGAAATTAAAAATTTCCTTTCTATAATAATAAAAGAGACCATTCATCAGGTACTTCTGTCTCTTATGCTGTAAGAAGTTATGGAAAGTATGCAATGTATAATGTCTGGGATAGGGTAAGGATGCATTGCAGTTACTGTGAAGGACTGGGCTTAGTGTTAAGAGCAGGGCATAATCTTACCCTCAAAATTCACCAGCTGGACAACCGTGGGTCACAGACATACCTTACTCGAGCCTCACTTCTCCCTTCTATGACAGGGAGATAAGAATATTTTAAAATATTGTAAAAGTGCCCGGCAGAGTGTCACATGCACATTCCCAGCACTCCAGTGGCAGAGGCAGAGGGAGCTCTGTAAGTCTGAAGCCAGCATGGTCTGTAGAGTAAGTTCCAGAACCACCAGAGCAACACAATGAGTCTCTGAATGCAAAACCATACTGTAAACAAAACTTAAATGAGATGACAGAGTGTCCCCGGGAGCGTGCCCAGGGCACAGCAAATGTCCAGGAAAAGGCAAAGTTTATTCTAATGCTTCAGATACATTTCTCCTGGGCCCTGATGCCACCCATGTGATGGGATATTTCTTTCATTTTTAAAGATCTAATTGTATGTGTGTGTGAATGGGTGGGTGCCATATGTATGTAGGTAGCCAGGAAGGCCAGGAGAGGATATTGGATCCCTGGAGCTGGAGCTATAGGTAGTTGGAAGGTACTCGCTGTGGGTGCTGGAAACTGAACTCTGGCTCCCTGCAAGAGTAGAAAGTGCCTCTAACCACTGGTTCATCTATCCAGCCTCATGTTTTGGTATTCTAACCTTGGCTTTCTTTGTGTGCCAACTTTATACCTGTGTCAGTTGCCTGCCCTCTCCCATCCCATGAGCTGCTTGATTTAAGTCTTTCTACAAAACAGTGTAGGACATTGACATAGGGACCATCAAGGAAAACAGCTGGAAGGAAAAGGCCTTACCATAGAAGAAAGCAATTGGATTTCAAATGTGCAACTAACCTTGACTTTTGGACAGTTCTGTGTTTTTCGTTGAGTGACATTTTTTTTTTTTTTTTACTCAGAGTGTCAGCTATCCTGCACTCACAGTGAGAGGGTAGCCTGGATGTGCTATGACGTCATGTCATGAGAGTCTGGTTAACTAAATGTGCTCAGGAGTCAGACAGGATGAGGTGAAGTCTTGGACTCTGAGAGGCCATGAGAAGGGATTTTGGATGCTGGAGTTGAAGTTATGGAGGTGCGATTGTAAAGACCCAAAGGCAGTGACTTGGAGGGATTTGTGATACACTTCCTTGGGGTGAATGATTTTATCCATGTGAGACTGCATGGGAATCAGAGGAAGTGGGCAGGCGAACTTACAGCGGTGGGTATGTATAAGCATCAAACTCTATGAATGGATGATGTTCATGATGTGAGTGTGAGGCCATGAAAATTAGAGCAGCCGCATGATGAGGAACTGAGCATGCGAGTGGCTGGAAGGGTGCGTGGGGGCTTATCTGAGAATGTGCGTCGAGAGGTGGAACACTCGTGAAGAACTGTGCGCTCATGAAACGGAGGGGAGGGGAGGTGGAGGAGTCTGTGAGGCAGGTCTCAGGAAGAGCTTGGGCTACAGATGAGCTGCTCCCCCCCCCCCACCAAACCCTCTGACAGATTTGTGGGCATCTCTGTGATCTGGGATGACCTACACACTATTTCCACCACAGTGGATGCTTCTCAGCTAGAATAGCAGGAGTCTCTTCTGAGGAAAGGCTGGGTGACCAGAAGTGGCCCTGTTTAGTGGGACTTTCTCCTCTTTGGCCAGGAGACTCCAAAATAGTGACAAGACGGGGACCGACACACAAGGATGAAGATGCTGCCGCTGAAGCAGAGTTCCTCCCTCTCCTGAAGCCATGGGAGGGGAAGCAGGAGGGGCCGTGCCCTCCCGAGAATGTTTATGTGTTGATGTAGACAGCACAGACATAAGTATGTCACGTTTGTGTGCAAGGCTCTCTGAGATCCTCAGAGTCACATCCACACCTAGAAACTAACCTAAAGCGTCAGCTTCGGTTGCTGCCGCTTTCTCTTTAATCTAAGAAGAGTGTACAAGACAGCGATGCCCTCTTTGGATGGGTGGACAGGAATACAGCGCCCTAAGATGCTTTTCAGGACAGCTTGATGATATGGGCCCCAATATAAAAATGTCTATTTTCTTTCAATATCATACTTTCACTTCTAAGAATTTATCTCAAAAAGATAGTTGCATGAATGCAAAAATAACTGTTTACATACACACTCGTCTTGGGGTATTTAACAGTGTAAAGCTGGAAGCAACCCAAACGTATTTGGGTAAGTAGGTGAAATGGTGATCCAGAATAAAACTACTAAACTCACAGCGCTCTGTGCTTGTGGAGCTGGAGCGGTTTCCTGATGTGCTACTGATTAAATGTTTGAATGGAAAAGAACACGGAGCTTGGCTCTCTTTACGTCTCGCACCTGTATTTATTTAAAGGCAGAGAGAAGCCAGGCATGGCGGCTCTTCCCTTTAGTCTCCTCAGACTTGGCAGGTGGAAGCAGGAGGCTCACAACTTCACAAACAGTCTCAGCTGTTTATCTGGGCCACAAGAGAATTTATCTCAAAACAAGCAAATATATAAATAAAGAGAGAGTTATCTGATAGTATAATCTTTCAAATGGCAACAGCGATTAGGTGACCGTGGTGGGATCTGTTTCTGTTGTTCATTGGGTTTCTTTGTTTTTCTATTTTTGAAGGGAACATGCATCTCCTTTAAAGATAGTAGGGAGAAAGATGCTTGGCATGGAGCAAACTATTTAGGGACTATTTAAGATGAAACTTCCACATGAAGGTGTTGGGAAGGACGTAGATTTAATAGTGACATCCCAACTACATGCTTCTACAGGTGATGTTACATGCCCCCTTCTCTTACCCAGAGTGCCTTGCCTCATCCCTCCCACCCCCCAACTTTGAGCTATAGGAAGAAGATGTGACTTGGAGAAACCCTGGTCTTCAAATTAAGAAAAAAGAGACATCTAGGTAATGCTATGTCAGCTTTAGAGACCCCTGAGTCTTGGTTCCCGTGGTGTGTGTGTGTGTGTGTGTGTGTGTGTGTAAGGGGGGACGGGGATACAGGAGAGGCATGACCTAGGACTCCCTCTGCGCTTGGTACCCCACTCCTTAGCAAGGGTTCCCTGCTCATATCCAGCAGAATAACATTTTACATGTGTGCCCAACAACAACAACAATAATTAAATTTAAAAGAAAAAAGTGAAAGGGCAATAGAAGAAGCCCCTCAATGTACACACAAAGTACTACACACACAAAGTAGGAGCTTTAATCCCGACATTTGGGAGGGCAGAGGCAGACAGATCTGTAAGTTCGAAGCCAGTCTAGTTTACAGAGCAAGCTCCAGTATAACTAGGGATACACACAGAAGCCCTGTTGAGGGCTAGGGGGGTGGGGGGTGTTGGAAGAGGGACCATAGCAACTCCCATGAGGTTACATGGGAGATGGGGCTTGATCCCAGGCCTGTGTGTTTGGTGCCTGGTCAGTGTGGTGAGTCTCAGTCTGACTAAAAAAGTGAAGGCATTGACATGTACATGGATGCACTCCCTCTAACCAGCTGACCTAGCCCAGCCCCTTCTCCATCTAACAAATGAGAGGCTGTGGTTCAAGAAAAGGAGAAATTTGTCCAGAGTCACTTACAGAGCAATGGGAACCCACTGGGTTGTATGGGAACTTGTATTGCGGATTTCACGGATGCCTGGGGAGTTAGACCCTGTCTCTGTTAATGTCCTTTGGATGTCTGAAATTCAGAGGCTCCAATATAGGCTCAACTGGATATCCATCTCAGTGATAGTAATGTGACTTCTATGTGATCCTCTACTGCCACCTGCTGGCCATGTTTGAACGTGCAGGTGCAGTCATTTCCCTCACCAGCTAGAGAAGAGCAGGCTTTGAGAGTCCAATGGTAGTGGGCACCTGGGGAGTATCCTCCTATCCTTCCCCACCGCTGAGTATCCCAGGCCCCTCTCTACCCAGGACAGGGGCTTCATCATGACCTTCAACACATCCTTGCATTGCTCGTGGTGGATGGAGAATGGTCCAGGCTGCCTGGTGACTCCTGTTCTGAACTCCCGCCTGGCCCTGGAGGACCACCATGTCCTCTCAGTCACTGGCTTCCTACTTGATTATCCTTACATTGAAGTCCTCAGTAGTGCCCTGCAGATCTTCCTAGCTGTGAGTCCTATTCATCACCTAATCCCATATTCCAGGAAGTGCAGATTCCAGGTCATCCACTCTTCATCCCCATTTAAGAGATGACAGGCCAGATATGGTGGCATAGACCCACAATTCCAGGAGGCAAGAGGCAAAGGCAGGAGGACCAGGATTATAAGTTTGAAATCAGCCTAGATTACATAGTGAGCTCCACACCCTATACCTGCCCTAAAAAGAGAAAGAAAAAGAAAGATAAACCTGTGCACTTCAGCCTTCATTTCTGGTTCCTGTAATGCCTTCTCCTCCTTCCACCCATCTCCCATCATCATGAAGGGCACGAGCAGTTTTCATGAACGGGATGAGCCATCATCTTAGAAATCTAATCTAATAAACCCCTGGGACCTTGGACAAGTCATTTGCACTTTCTAAGGCCCCTCATCTCTTCATTGACTCTCTGCTGAATGAAGAAAACCCCAGCAAGGCTTACAGGTGCAACTCCAAGGAAGCCTTTGAGAAAGGGCTCTGCTGGAGTTGCAGAAAGAATAGCTGTAACAACACGTGGGCTGTGGGATCAACAAGGGCAGAACCAAGAGAAGCAGCAAGAATAATCGTGACCAGTTCAGGGCTTCCATGTTCCTTACTTGAAACACAGAAATATTACAGGTTGAGCATCTCCAACCCCAAAATCTAAATTCCCAGATATTCCAAAATCTCAGTCTTTTTTAATACTAAAATGATGGCACACGTGGGAAGTTTCACGCCAGGATCTGAGGTGATGGATTCTAGTTAAAATGCACAGTCATTGAAAAGGTTCAAATTACCTTCAGACTGTGTATAAGAGGACTGTGAAATACATATCTCTTATATACCTCATTATATTTGTGTAACTATTTTAAGATTTAAAAAAAGTCCAAACATTCCATTCCCAAGTGTGCAAGTGTGATTGGTACTCAACAAGTTCCTCTGTGTGGCCGTGAAAGAATATTCATTTTTGGAATAACTGACTAGATCCCACAGGATTGAAAAGGAGAGTTCCTAACATTCCACCTGCATGTTGAAGGCTCCTGAAAGACCCCCCCCCAGGCACTGACAGAAGCCCGAGTGAAACAGGCAGGAGAACATTCAGCTCCATTACTTTTTCTGAGTCTCTCCGGCTTTCACTCGGATCTTCTGGATGACGAAGCCGGGGCTGCTCCACCAGTCGGACCAGCGGAAGTAGAAGTCGTTCTTCCACCTCAGCTTCATCATCAGCAATTCTCCGATGTCCACCTCCGTGTAAATCAAGAAGGGGTAGGCTTTATTTGGAGCGACCTCAGGCCTGAGTGAAAATTCCACAGAGTCGGTTACTTCTGGAAAGCTGACTTTTTTTTCCCTCTCTAAACGTAAACAGCTTTACTGTTTGGATGATATTTTAAAAATGCAAAACATGTTCAAGATGAATGTCAGCGACGTTTGGTTGCTTGACATCCTGCACTCCCGTTTCTTCCTAACACTATAAAAGAGTACAGTTCTTAAGGGGAACAGGCCATTAGACAGTTTTCAACTCCTGTATTCTTTTTTAATGTATACATGTGTTCCCTTGACTATAAAGTACATATATATATATATATATATATATATATATATATATATATATATATATATTCAGTCCTCTTCTTCACCCTAGGTTCATCATGTTTACCTACTCCTCAAGAACTCTAATTTTTAGAAGCTGTATTAACTTTATTGACGTCATGAACCATAACTCACATGACCTTTTTCTCAATGTTAATTAACACTCAGTTTGTGGTATACATCCCATGATAACAGGTATAACACTTAAATTTTTTAAAAAAACATTCCATCGAGTATTTCTTCAGAAAACATTGTAAAAGAAACCTATTCCTTATAATCATAGCTTTGGAGAATTATTTCCCTGTTCTCTTCCTTGCATGGAAAGTTCTTGCAACCAGTGATACAACCAGAAGAGGTGTGTTCTACTCCGTCACTTTATAGTGCATTATAAAACGTGTTTATTTAGGAATTATTGAAAGGTAGTATGACATTTTTTCTAATCAAAACTGAGGAATACTTTGCTATGTGCATTTTATTTCTGTTCTTTTCTCTATTTCTCTATCTATCCATCTATCTATCTATCTATCTATCTATCTATCTATCTATCTATCTATCTATGTATCTATTATCTATCTATCTATCTATCTATCATCTATGTATCTATCTATGTATCTATGTATCTATCTATGTATCTATCTATGTATCTATGTATCTATCTATCTATCTATGTATCTATCTATGTATCTATCCATGTATCTATGTATCTATCTATGTATCTATGTATCTATCTATGTATCTATTATCTATCTATCTATGTATCTATCTATGTATCTATCTATGTATCTATTGTCTATCTATCTATCTATCTATCTATCTATCTATCTATCTATCTATCTATGTGTACATGCTAGTCAATTGACTTCCTGTTACAATTTTTTTTTGTTTTCTTGGTGATACTAGGACCACATCCAAATGATAGGTAAGTGTTCTACACCCCAGCCACATCCCCACTTCATAATGTTAACTCTTTTGGGGGGAACTTATCTACTTTATCATTGCTTCTTAAAAAAAAAAAAAAGACCTGAAACATTGGAGGAAAATACAAAGCATAGAATATACAAATATAAAAGAGATTAGAAAGCAGTGTTTTCTCACACAAAATGGTTCAAGATCTCCAATTTTGAATTCGCATTTCTTTTTCTTCTCTTGGTATTTTGAATCAGGGTCTCTCTACATAGACCAGGCTGGCCTTGAACTCACAGAGATCTACCTGTCTATGCCTCCTAAGTGTTGGGATTTTAGGCTTTGATCTACCATACCCAGCTAAATTCTAATTTCTTTAAACTAGAATTTCTTTTCATGGGGAGGTCAGGAGTAGTGTGCACTTCTGTTTCCCAGATCAAGGACTCTGGCAAGGAGCAAGACTGTGACCTAACCACAGTTTGAAGACAGGCTCAGAGATACTCACAGGGTGAAGGGAATGTTCTCACTCTCTGCAACTGTGCCGTACAGAGAAATCTCGAAGGCTTGGTTGTATTGCTTGTCATTCTCAGTCCCAGAAAAGTGAATCCTGACTTGGTAATGGAATACTGAAGGGGAGGACATTGGAACAGGGCATGTAGTTTTCATGGAAGCATTATAGTTTAAACGATCAAGCAGTTCAGACTCATAGAACATGTCTTCTCAGCACCCAAACAAGTGCACATATTGCACCATCTGAATGGCTTGGAAACAGTTTCTGTTGAAAGCAGTGCAGACCTCATGTGCTTTTCAGTGTGGCTACAGTGCACAGGAGAAACCCAACTTGTATTGGAATTGCCAACCTGGGAGAGACTACCAAACACACCCAGAAAGCTCTCTGTGACCTCCACTTACCTTGGCCACCTTATATTTCTACATCTATGCCAAACATATTTGGTAATTGCTACTGTGTTACTGTTACTGTGTGTGTGTGACCTTGTTTCTTTCCATTTCCTGGGTACGTTGTGCTACCCCCATCCCTTCTCAGTCTGTTTCCCCACCAACCACACAGTGAGGCGTGTGGCACATACAGTACAGTGAATTACTGTGAACCACCAGAAAAGCCCTGAGGTCTGTCTTAAAAAGCCAGGTCCCAAATTGTCTGACTTAGGAAATCCACTAGGAACCAGGAACCTGAACTTCCATATCTCTTCCCTGTTCTTCCCAATTTATCTGCCAAAACCCTGAGTGTGACACAGTAACTGTGACCACGATGGGGACCATTCTGATGCCTCTCTTCTGTAACCCAAGATTCCTATGCATATTTTTATTATACTGCTATCTAATAAATTCAATTTCTCTTACGCTGAGATCCAGCATCTTTAACACTAATGGTAAAGAGTGTGTCAAAACTGGATTTGGATATTAATTTTCCTAAAAACTCCTTCAGTATATTTACTTGTGGTTTCTTGTGATAATCTTTATTAAGTTTAGCTATTTGTTTTGTTTTAAGAGATGTTGTGTGTTCATGTAATCCCTGCTGGCCTTAAACTCACTGTGTAGTTGAAGATGACCTTGAACTCCTGATCTTCCTGCCTCTACCTCCCAAGAGCTATGTATTAGAGTCATGCATAACTATGCCAACCTCATAGCTCATTTTGTAATGAAAGTAAATGGCCAGGTAAGCAAAAACAGAAAAAACAAACAAACAAACAAAAACACAAACCCCAGGATTATTCAAAAGTAAAGATAAATCATCTTGTCTCTGAAAGCAGTGTTGTAGGTCACTTCACGAGAGGCTGGTGTTAGGGATTGTCTATGTGTCTCTAGGAAGTCCAGACAGAAGCCGGGGTGACCTTGTGTAAGCCTCTCCCTGGTTTTAGAGTTTGGTCTCTTCCATACCACACACCTGGTTCTAGGGTTGGAGAAAATGAGAGTTCTCCCACAGCCTTCAAGCTTTCTTTGAATACCATATGCTCCAATATCTGGGCCACCTAGTATATCTACCAACAGACATATTTTATCTGGGGAAGCTATTGAATACTTGCCCTTCCTTCAGACTTCAACCAGGACTGTGCCAAAAGGCAATTTGTCCAAAACCAGTCTCTGACACTAGATGTATCTTACAATACATCCTTCTTTCTCCATGTATGTCTTTTGCTCTTGCTCTAAGCAAGAGCCCGAGATTTAAGTTCAAGGTTGAAATGAGTTCCTGGCCAGATGGACATATAACTTGGCATTTTTGCTTCCCTAATGTGCTGGCTAGTTTTATGTCATCTTGACACAAGCTACAGCCGTCTTAGAGGAGAAAACACAATTGAGAAAATGCTTTCAGAAGATCAGTCTGCAGGCAAGCCTGTGGAGTATTTTCTTAATGATTGATGGGGGAGAGCACAGTCCGTTGTGGGTGGTGCCACCTCTGGGCTGGTGGTCCTGGTTCTACAAGAAAGCAGGCTGAGTAAACCATAAAGTGTAAACCATTAAGCATTATGCCTCCATGGCCTCTGCATCAGCTCCTGTCTTCAGGTTCCTGTTCTGCTTGAGTTCCAGTCCTAACGTCCTTTGATGATGAACAGTGATGTGGAAGTGTGAGCAGAATAAACTCTTTGCTCTCCTCCAAGCTTCTTTGGTCATGGTGTTTCATCACAGCAATAGGAACCCCAACTAAGACACCTGGAATATTTGAATATTTGTGGCTCTTGACTTCACGTAAAGCAAATTTTCAAAGTGACAAATGTTCTATGAAGTTACAGAGAGTAATTTAGCCTTTGTGGGCTATGCGGTCTTTGTCTCAATTACTTGAGCCTGCCTTTGTGGCAGTGTTAGATACTACGGAAATGAATGTGTCTGGCCATGTTCTAATAAAACTTTATTTACAAAAGCAAGTAATAGACTGAATTGGGCCAGATCTCAAAATCTCAAAGTGATGGTTTCAAGTTAGCTCTATCACAGTTGTAATGGCTGGTCACAGCTACAGAGAAGGCTGGCTGCATATTCAAGGCTGAGCACTGGAATCTTGCCGGTGTGGGAATCAAGAGTTAGATGAAGTGGACTAATGGAGACCCTTCTGTATCAACAGAGGCAAAAGTGAGGCTTCAGGACTTGGTAACATCACTTCATTAACTATTCTAATAGACAGACTTGGCCCATAACAGAGATGGCACTAACCAACTTCCCCCTCTTCCCACAGCTTCTGGCTTATCTTTGTGAGACATCTGAGAGCGAGTCTTCGGGTACACCTTGCTGCTTCTCTTGGCTCTGACCTTGGTGATCCCACAGCCCACGTTGTTACAGCTATTCTTTCTGCAACTCCAGCAGCGCCCTTTCTCAAGGGCTTCCTTGGGGTTGCACCTGTAAGCCTTGCTGGGGTTTTCTTCATTCAGCAGAGAGTCAATGAAGAGATGAATGGAGTCCTCATGCGGGCAGTTCACTAGCTGGTCCACATGTGGGCAAAGAGACATGGGAAACTGCAGTTCTCCAGAAACTGCCTTGCACGAGGGTAGACGCGGTGCCAGGCTCTGCTTTAGGATGTGTTCTTGGTGGCAGCTGCTCACCTCCCTCCTTATCTTTCCAGTTGACCATCAAAAGTTGACGAGAACTTTTGACCCTTGTCATTTTGTATTTATGAATGTTTATGGAAGCCATAATAGACAACACCTGACAGAGAAGTTGATTCCTTTAGCTTAACATAAATCCCATGTCTACCCCTTCTAGGTGCTCTCATAAGCACAGTTCTAAAAACCACACCATAAAGGGGATAATTGTTAAACTAGTAGCTGAGAGGTCAGAAGTCAAACATGGTCTTTGCCTTCCACCTTGTCTGACATAAGGTCTCTTTTTTGTAACTAGGCTAACTGGCCTGCAAGCTTTTAGGGAATCTCTTATCTGCCTCCCACCTCACTGTGTGACTGCTGGGGTTACAGACCAACATTGGTCTATCTGGCTTTTATGTGGGTTCTGTTCTGTGATCTAAATTTAGGTCCTTACACATGCACGTCAAGTGCTTTACCCACAGAGCCATGTTCCCTCCCCACAAGTGTGTATAATGAAACCACATACTGTAGAGATAGAAAACAGGATATAAGGTCATTGAGACATAAGCCTCAAAATTTAAATGACTTGTAGTTTTCTCACCTCCAAGTCCCCTCTCTTCAGTCACATGAATGGCTTCTCCAACGTTGCATCCTGGCTGGCAAGTTCCTCCATTGGGATAAATGTCAACATGCCCTACTGGTTTCTGGATCCCAATACTTCCGCCAGGTGACCCATCTGGTAAATGTGTGTAAGACATCTACAAAATCCATCATCAGGAGACAGGCGACTAGGGGCTTCTACATACTCCAAGTTCGGCCCAGCTGGATCCAAGCCTTGGGAAAGAAAGGAGTCCCGTGTATTCTTACAGTCTGCAGTAAGTTCAATCCCCGCATCAGCATCTGCTCTTCTGAGTGTAACTGGAAGTCTTTACATTCCTATCAGCTCATTGTCTTCACAGTGCTCTTAACTGCTGAGCCATCCCTCCAGCCAGGAATTATCTTAATAATAGTTAATATGACAGATATTCTACTATGGAGGAAACCATTCCGTAGGCAGGGTGTCCTGACCTATGTGTGAAACAGTGAAGATACTGAGCATTCGGATTTCTCTGCTCTTAACCATGGATGTGAAGTGACTAGCTATTTAAAGTTCTTGCCTTGAGTTTCTTACAATGATAGACTGTAATCTGAAATTATAAACAGAAACACACCCCCTCTCCTCTAAGGTGCTTTTTTGGTCAGGGTGTTGTCATAGCAATAAACATGGAAGCAGGACAGAGAAGCATTTGCTGAACATGGCTGCCAAGCACCTGGGCTTGGCTAATGAAACTGAAGGACTTAATTTCAAATTCCAATTTAATCAACTTGAATTTAAATATAGGGCAATGTGCCTAACAGTTACCATATTCAAGGGACATTTCATTTGTTCAGTTACAGTAGTTCCAACATGTGTCGCACATTATGAAGTAAACTGGCTTTCTTGTTAAAACATCAAGTTCCATCTTAAGCACAAAGCTTTATGAAAATGCAGGGTGCACTGGCTAGGCAGCACCCACAGACAGTGCCACACAGTGTGCGTGCTTCTAACTCGTGGATGAAGACAGCCGCTTTGCGTCTGCTCTTCTCAAAAAGGTCAAGTCTACACCACAAGCCGTGCAGCATAACTGCTACTGTGGGTTGTTAATTCAGACTATGAGCTTGGGAGCTATCATTTCTGAACCTAACAAACCACTCAACTTTCCCGTGCCTCAGCACCATGGCGAGGCTCAAACCAGAGAGGATTTCCAAAGCACTCCTAACATGCTACTACAGTGAGTTGCTTTCTAAAATAATGTATAAAAGTAGCTTTTAAAAAAATAAAATGTAAAGACGGGCAGTGGTGGCGCACGCCTTTAATCCCAGCACTTGGGCGGCAGAGGCAGGCGGATTTCTGAGTTCGAGGCCAGCCAGGGCTACACAGAGAAATCCTGTCTTGAAAAACCAAATTAATAATAATAATAATAATAATAATTATTATTATTATAAACAAAAGGGCCTGATGGTAGAGGAATTCTGCCGAGCTCCACCCCAGCACACTCAGCCTTGCTGCACTGTGACCTTACTCAGGCCCAGGAAAAGCAAGCTGCTTCTTACTCATGCTAGAGTCAAACATCTCAGAAGTCTGTCGCCTTTACATCTATGCTCTTCACTGCAAGTTTAACTGTTTACTATAACTATGACTGGCTTGTAAGAAGAAAATCCAAGTAGCTTACCTTAGAAACAAATGCTTCATAACTAAAACAGTGCTTTGAAAACAGCAGACACTCAATTACTCCTCACAAATGAAAATTTAAAATTCAAATTACAAAAGAAAATTGCTTTTCTTACCAAAAGCGGTAAGAAAAAGTGGTAAGAATTAGAAATCATCTTTAACTGAAAACGGTGTTTGGGTGTAAGGATCTAGTTAAGGTGAACCTCAAGGCTCAAGCTCTGCCCTATCATGGGCTAATAAGCTGGTTTATAATAGAAAAAGGCACTTGGCACCAAGCCTGATTACACGGGTTCCCTAGGACCTACATAGTAGGGGAGAACTAACTCTGGCCAAGTTGTTCTCTGACCTCTACATGCACACTCCCCGACCCCATACACGTGAATAAATATTAATATAAATAAACCCACTCTCACAAATAAAAAGCCCTAACAGTTGATTGTAACTTAAGTCTAGTACAATCAAAGCTGCACACTTACTGTCCTTGGGCATGCTGAGAATAGGGATTGAGGTGATAGAGCCGTTTCTACCTTCCACTTGACCACGTTCATAGATCGTGGCTAAATCAGTATACAGTGTAGCCTGGAAAGCCTTGCCGACCAGGAACCTCTTCCCTGGCAGCTGAAATCTGATAACAAATTAAGGAAGGAGAATGTCAGGACATGTCAGAGTAAGAAAAAAAGTCTGCTTAGAAGGTCTGCTTGAATGTGCCCAACAAAGTATTAACTTGTTTGTAAAGCAAGAATGCTGAAAATGAAAAATGAAAATGAATCAAACAGCCAGGTGGTGGTGGCGCAAGCCTTTAATCCCAGCACTTGGGAGGCAGAGGCAGGCAGATTTCTGAGTTCGAGGCCAGCCTGGTCTACAGAGTGAGTTCCAGGACAGCCAGGGTTACACAGAGAAACCCTGTCTCAAAAAACCAAAAAAAGAAAAAAAAAAAAAAAAAAAAAGAATCAAACAGACATTCAGTTGGAGCTGGAAGGGTTCATGCTACTCCAGATTCTATTCTTACAGTCATTTCCTCGATTTTAAGTTTGCTAAGGACTATACTTTTCTCAACTCTGAATAGATAGTAATCTTTGGAGTTTAGGGACACAAAAATATTCTGCTTTTTTCAATAAGGCTTCACTTCTGTGTTTAAAAAGAAATAAATAAATTAATAAAATAATAATGACAATAATAAACACTATGTGGATAAATAAATCCTGAAAGAAATTTAGTTGGGTGTGGTGGTATACACCTGTAATCCCAGCACTGGGGAGGCTAAGGCAAGAGGTCTCTATAAGTTCAAAGACAGCCTGGACCACACTGAGACCCAGTCAAGTAGAGTTAATTCCAAGCCTAAATTTTCAATTTGTTAATTGAATTTGTTTCATATTGCAAAACAATCCATTTTTTATGTAAAACAGTCCCAATAAGGTCAAAATGAGGAGCACCTACCAAGAATCAATCACTTGTTACATCACTTGTTGTCGGTCAGATCTTCACAACTGCCAAACAAGAAAGTTTATCTCAAATTTGCAGCCAGAACTGAGCTTCAGTTACGTTTCTCAAGATCGAAAAGGCAGAACCCAGTGGCACAGGTTAAGAATCCCAACACTTCGGAGAGGCACGGAGATAGAAGTTTAAGGTCAGTCTCAGCTACACAGTAAGTTTTCAAGGCCAGACTGGGCAATATACACACCTGATCAGAGAGCCAGAAATCTACTCCACCACTCAAAATATAATTAAAGGTCTTCCGTAGAGACATGCTTATGAGAATAGGTACTTGTATGACTCTACCGTTGAGGTAATATTTTAAAATGGTGGCTCCCAATCTGGCTTGTTCTCTCTCTCTCTCTCTCTCTCTCTCTCTCTCTCTCTCTCTCTCTTTGTCTTTTTTTTATTGGATATTATATTTACATTTCAGATTTTATCCCCTTACTCCCATTCCCCCCACCACCCAGGAACCTCCTATCCCATCCCCCCTCCTCATGCTTCTATGAAGATGTGACCCCACCTACCCCCCCACTCCCACCTCTCCACCCTCGAATTCCCCCCACACACACACTCGGTGTTCAGCCTTCATGGAACCAAGGATCTCCTCTCCCACCTATGCCCGACAAGGCCATCCTCCCCTACATGTACAGCTGGAGCCATGGGTCCCTTATATGTGCTCCCAGGCTGGTGGTTTAGACCCTGGGGAGCTCTGGCTAGTTGGTATTGTTGCTCTCCTCATGGGGTCACCAACCTTTTCTGCTCCTTCAGTCTTCTCTCTAACTTCTCCATTGGGAAACCCTTGATCAGATCAGTGGTTAGCTGTGACTATCTGCCTCTGAATATGTCAGACTCTGGCAGACCTCTAAGGAGACAGGTATATTGTCAGCATGCACTTCCTGACATCCACATCAGTGGGATGGATACTCAGGTGGAATGGTCTATCTGGCTTGTTCTTAATCAGCTGCCATCTTCTTAGCCTAGCCTAGCCTAGCCTAGCCTAGCCTAGGCCTGAGAATACGAGCTGTGTTGTGTTCCCCCTGCTACTGTTGCTCAGGCCACCGGCCCTGCCACCAAGACACCAACGTGGGAGATGGCTCTGCCAATTTTCTACACTGTCTCCACAAGGCTGGGCTGGGCCACCAACCACGTGGTACCCAGTAGGAATGAGACTCTAATGTTTAAAGATTATCCAATGGCTTTATATGTTTGGTTATGCTCAATAACAAGATGCCCAGACAATTAGAGGTGTGACCCAATAGCCAACCTAGATGTATCAACTACCTTTGACTGCTAGAGACATTTGAACATCCACTGCCATGTTCCCCTCTTTCTGTTCCTCTCCCTCCTCCTCTTCCTTCTCCTCTTCCTCTCCTTACTCCTCCCACCTTAGCTCCTCCCACCTTGCGGGGAAAATATGCCACTACACTCTACCATCACAAGAGCCTCAGAGGATTACCAATGTAGGTTCTTGCAATGTTACTCAAAGTGTGAACCACAGACCTGTGTTCATCAATGCACAATCATGGCAATCTGAGACGTGGATGCTACAGAATCTAACATGAAGTAAACCTAGGTCTGTAAACTGTTTATCTTTAAAATATCTTTCTCTTAGCTCATTTTTGTTTTTCTTAACAAAGGTGTGGATCTGCTTCAATGAAGGGAAGACTCTAGTCTTTCACAGAGTCAACATAAACATTGTGACAGTGTGGTAATGGACTTGGGGACTTTAAAATACGGGTCATTAGAGAGCACATTTCCTCAGTCTTTTCATGTACCCAAGAGTTAACTTATTAAGAAAACCAGGAACTTGTCTTAAAATACCCTAACACACACAAGTTTTAGGGTATTTTAAGACAAGTTCCTGGTATTTTAAATCAGACCTGAGAGGCTAGAGATGGCTCAGGAGGTTAAGAGCCTTTGCTGAGGTCCTGGGCAGTTTCAAGCACCCATCCTGGGATCCTCATATCATTCCCTTTCAGGCAATCGAGGCCATCTTCTGGCCTCTGTGAGAACATACATACACTCAGACAGACACAAATGTACACACACACATATATTTTTTTTTAAATTAGGAATTTGGAAAGGGTTAACACAGAGTTTGGTCAGGAGTTCCTGGGAATATAACACTCACTACCCCAAGCTTGTGGTGCTTTCTTATTTCTTCAGCCCTTGGGGCAGTGACAGTATGATAAGCTGCTATTAATTTTAATCTCAGCCTCTACTATTTCCAAGTTGACAGAGACAAAAGACTCGGTACTAACTGTTTTGATGAAGATAATCTACAAATCAATCAGCAAGCTAAAAAATGTGATTAAAGAAAAACAGAAATTTACAAAAGATCAAGATATCCCTTCGACTTGACACATTTTGTTTGAGGGAAAAAAAAATAAAGGAAGGAACAAAAAGTTACTTCATTGACAACTATGGCTCAGAGTCTCATGGTTAAAATTCAAACTCATTATACACTATGAAGTTTTGCCAGTCACAAGAAAAACCCTTGACTAAGAAAAAGAAGCACTAGTCACAGCTTTTCCTGGAAACAGCGGAGTTGGGATCCACTAGAGAAGACAAGGCTTAGACGTCCTGAGTTCAAACCCTGGAACAGTAAATAGGAAAAAAAAAAATCAAATTTCAAAACGAATTCTAGATTTGCAACAATTAATATATAGCCTTTGAAAAGCCAATAAGCAAAACACTAGAAATTTACTAGTTAACAGCAACTGCTTCATTATTCCTGGTTTTAGAAGAGAAAAATTCTTTTTAAGATAATCCATGCACCTGTACCTGAAGCCTGTGTCCAGCCACTTGGGTGAAATCCTTAAACTGAACCAGCAGTATGTTTGAAGGCTTTCAGAGACCAGCACCTTTATTTCTAGGAACCGCACACTGAGGCTAGGCATGGCAGCACATTCCTGTCATCTTAGCACTTAGACTGTAGTTCAAGGGCAGCTGAAGCCACTATGATCTGCTGTCTCAAAAAAAAAAAAAAAAGAGTTATGTAGCAAAACTACCTACACTTTCAGCTATCTATAGTGCAGGATGTTTTTACAGTGCTGTGGGGCAGGCAGTTTCCCCGTGTCTACATTCTGTCACTGCTGCAAGGCTAACCTTATAGCTGCTAGAAAATAGTGGCCCCAAGCTCAGTCTGGGTGGCTATTGAACTCATTACTGATAAATCAAGCAGAGACTATCTGACAGAGAAGATGCAGTTGTCCCTTACTGGTAATCTGAAGAACACAGGGCACCTAGTAAGGAGTGCTAGATTGTTCTACAGAGCCAACTGCCAATTAGGACATTGCCAGACTTCATTTCCCCAAAGGGAACAGAGTCTTCCCAAGACCCCACCAGACCCAGTATGGCAGCCACAGTGCTTGTATATGTGCCCTGTACATTCTGTCCCTCTTCCAGCTCCTTCCAGGGGCATCTTGAGCTGTTAGGAGTTTGCAAACTCTGCTTTGCCATGTACTAGAAGCACTAATGCATCCACTGTCTAGGGAGGCCAAGTGCCCAGAGCTCCAGTCCTGCAATCTCATTCAAAACCAGCTGGGGCCACTGCAGCTGGAGTCAAGGGGTAGGGTGGAGTGGGAGTAGGGGGAAGGGCAGGGCCCTCACATTCCTTATACACTGTAGAAAATAAAACCCAGGACTCAGAAAGGTTAAACAAGGTTAAGTCACACCAGGACTGTGGTTGAAACACAGATCTCTCTGATCTCCAGTTAAGCCCTCAGGACACAAACAAAAGAAAACAAAAACAAAACCCAACAGGCAACTGTATCTAAGTCTGTAAACTCTGTAAACTGTGCCAGCATCAGGGCTCTGCAGGAACACGGGACTGCAAATGATGAGGTCACTATGGGAGAAGGACACTTCTTACTGTCTGCCTCTTTTCTCCAATCTGTCTTTTTTTTTTTTTTTTTAAGAAAAGAAACATTATTATCTAAGCTACCCCCTGTCCCTCTGCCCACACCTGCTTACAGTGAGTGACACATGGACCTCGCAAGGCTACTTTGCAAAGCCACAATTTCAAATGGACAGCAGAGCCTTTCCCTATGCCAAAGGTCACTCCAAGCAGGCAAATAAGACATACAAGCATCCTCGGGCTCTTCTGGTACCAGTGGAATTTGGAAGGAGCTTAAGGTGGATGGATGCGCTCTCTGGGAATGTAGCTCTTTGTATCAAATTTCAGAGAGATTGTTACAAAGCTAGAATGAGCAGGTAACCACAGAGAGACACCATAGGTTACTCTATCTAGCTCATATCACATGACCCCGACAGTCACCAATGACACAAGGAATTGAAGGGATTTGTATTGAATCTATAAAGTGATTAAATATGCTAGAATGCCTGGCCCCAGAGAATCCCTTGGTCACCAACTCTACCATCTATCTAGTATGTAGACCTTGAACAGGGCCTCTGTCTGTGTCAGAGGTCAGGAGCTTCTAGAGGTGCTGGTCGGGCCAAGCCTGTAGCCAGCCTCTCCCAGTCCTTGCTTCTCTGCTCCACCCCACCAAGCTCTGAATCTCTTCATTCAGATGGAGCCACAAGACCTTCAATAATCACAGAGCCCTGCTTGAAACACACACACACACACACACACACACACACACACACACACACACACACACTTACTGTCCCTTCCTTATCCCCAGACATAAAAGGGAACAGTTCCTGGCATGTGCTGGGGACAGGTGGACACAGGCTTTTTGGCCATCCCATGGCTGCCAGGCTGTCTTCTGCTGATTGATTAGGAAGAGAAAAGCAGCCTAGAAGATTTGCAAAGCAGGCGCTTGAGTGCATGGACCTGTGCCAGACCCAGCAGAAGACAGGCAGACAAAAGCATTAGGCATGGCAAAGTGTGGGTAGAGAAAGGGTCAGGTGGGTCTGCTTCACACAGATATCATATCCACCTGCATGTGGTCACATTGTCCCTGAGCCCATGTCCTTAGCCTGTAAGCAAAGGTTTTTCCCTGAGGCCCATCCAAGGCTTCGTAGAGAAACCCACAGAGCAAGATACACAGGTGAGAGCCACTCAGAAGCACCTGTAGTAGGTGGCCATTCCATGCACATGGAGATTCAGGTCCAAGGTCTACCTTTGCCCTGTGGCTCATCTGATCTTGGCCAGGTGGGCTCTGCTGCCACAGGGCTTCCCTTGAAGCACTCTCTCTGTCTCAGCCTCTACTCATCTGCAGAAAACAGCAGGCCGTCCTCCCTGACCAGCCTTTCTTCCAAAAGATGCCCCAGCCACTCCTGTCCCTCTTTTCCTAAGACCTTCCCAGACTACTTACTTCAGATCACAAAGTGGACTGTAGCGAGGGGTCCTCTGCTCACCCCCAGCGGGACACAGCTGTGGAGGCCACAGATATCAGCCCTGCAATATGAGCCCGGTCAACAGCATTGTCCCTCTGCACCATCACCAGTGAGCTGCAGACACCGGCCCTCCGTGCACAGTGAACACACATATGACTACACAACTTCCACCATCAGCAGGCCCATCATCTCCCGGCAGCAGACAACAGTTCTGTATCACCAACATGAATAAAACTGTACAACCAGCACCAGCATCCTGTCCCCACCAATGAGGCTGCAAGTACCATTTCTGCATTATAAGCGCCATTGCGACCACCACTCCAGCCAAAAAGTGCCACTGCTAGCACAGCATCAGCGCTGCTGATACTGCAGAGGACATCTCTGCCTCACCAGCTCCAACACAGCGTAGCGACTGACAACCACATCCCCACAACCACAGCCATCTCCATCAGTACCCGCACCACACTTTGTTATTCCTGTATGTTCTTCCACACACCAACTCTGTGATGACTGACCCCATCCTACAGCTCACAACTGGCGTGGTCACCTTCGGTGGCTTGCCCAAAGTCACAAGAACGCAGGTGAGGAACCAACTCCTGAGTCCAGGCTGGATGATCTCTGAGTTGACCATCCAGGACCTCCTGAGCTTCCATGGAATTCTCTGGACACCACATGACAGCCCTTTCTGCAGCAATGCATATCTATTGCGTGTGACTCACACAGATGGCTGGTGCTCCCCTCTTCCAGAAGTGATCCCTAGATATATGCAGGGTAAGTCTCTGCTTTTGCCTTTCAAGTCTCCCATGCATCTCATTGCACCAGTTTGCCTTTTTGTGCCCCGAGGAAGTGAACTTAGGGAGTAGGGTGCTGCTTGCCAGCTGCAGAGGTCATGTACTAACCCCAAGTTCAGGGCCTGAGGAGTGTTAGGTATCCCTTGACTTAACCTGAACCCCCAAATGCTCCCATACTTTTGTGCCTTACATGAGAGCTCTTTTGCCTGGAACTGAGAGACCGTTACTTCCTGGAGAGAGTAAGGACTCTAGGCAGTTAACGGGACTGAGGTAAAGAGTCTGCACAAATCCATACACACTTGCCTCTTTACCTGGGAGTGAATTAAGCCGGGTATCATTAAGGTCTTCACACCCCTCCCCGGAGGTCTCAACAGCGTTCAAATCGCGTCCAAAGAGGAAAATGGTCCCTGTGTTCTGCATCTGACAGAAGAGCCTGTCATCCACCGTGGGTCAAGATCACTCTAGTGCGAGTGAAACCAACCACACCTGCCCTTGGCTCCTCGATCTGTGTGGCTGAGCAGCTGGAGATACAGGAATCATACCTACCATCTGAATTGCTGCTTTTTCTCCATTAAGTCCAAAGGACCTGAGAGGCCCAGGGGGGCATTCATTACGGGCGATGTAATGGAATCGCGGCCACATTATCTCCATAGAACAAAGAATATCATCGCTGTTTTTAGAACAATGGAAAAGGCTCTGAGATAAACCTTTAAGAATTAAAAATGGGAAGGGAAAGGGCTTGCCCCTGCTCACTCCTCCATGCAAAGGGAACGCACCTCCCTCCCTGCGGAGTCCTCAAGCTGCGCCCAACAGCTCCGCCCTGGTTCGGCTGGGGGGGCTACCCGCAGCTTGCAGCCTGTGGGCTCTAGTACTCTGCCCCAGGCTAGGAGAGGGAGGGCCGGGTCGGGAGCTTTCTTGGGCCAGCCTCAGAATGGCATCCAATTCTTAGGACCGCAGCTCCGAAATGCACTTGCAGCCCGCAGGAGGCAAAAGTCAGCTAGCAAAGTTTCTGTCCCTCCCCGCCCCCCGGGCAAGTTCCCCGCGCAAGGCGATGGTTCGGTGGCCTCGTAGCAGCCGGTCGCCAGCCCCGGTTCATCGCAGAGATTACTTCGGCGTGGCAGCGAGCAGGCCAACGGACCGATCGGCCAAGAGAGGGGTTCGGGCCACTCGGTCTCCGCCCAGGGTCGCTGCAGGAGTTGCCGCTGAACCGTGCAGAGGCTCCGCAGCGAGCCGGAGTCAACCGGCGGAGCCGCCTGAGGACCGCACAGAGACCGTGCGGGGACAGCGCCGATGTCCAGAACCAGTCCCCAGGCTCAGTGCCTCGCGCTCCCGCTGCGCCCTTCTCCCGATCCCTCTCTAAGTCGGGAGGACCGGTCAGATGCGGCTGCTAAGCAACGCGCCCCTCAGTCGCCTCCGCCTCCCACCGCAGCCCAGCTCCATGGCACCCACGGGACCCGGGCAAGCGCCCCGCGCAGCCTACCCAACCCGCGGGGCTGGAACTCGGGATGCGAGGCTGCCGGACGGTGGAGGCGAGTACTTCACTACGGAGGGCGGCCCCAGAGCGCAGATCAGGCTATGAGATGGTACCGGGGGTCCCGCCGGCTCATCCCCGCTGCTCCCTGCTCCGGAAGCGGGCGGCTTTGCACAGCTCGGGCGGCGGGTTGAGAAGACCGGGAGAGACCAGCGAGTCCCGCGGGTTCCCAGACCGCCCGCGAAAGGAGAGGCGACAACTTACCCGGAGCGCGCCGAGAGCCGGGGCAGCAGCAGCACCGAGCCCGTGGTCATCGTCCCCGCACTCGCCGCTCGGGCTCCGGGAGCCAGGCCAAGTGGGCAGCGGCGCACCGCCTCCAGCCCGCGTGTGCGGCGGCCCCGCCCCTCCGCCCGGGTCTGATGCTGGCCTTAAAGGAGTCGCTCCCGCGCCCAGTCGCTCGGCCGCCTGGCCTGGTTGCTCGCTGGCCCGGGCGCCTCAGTCCCGGGGGACAACTAGAGGTCCATTTGGGCAGAAGCAGCCCAGGACACTCAGTTACTAGGAGCAAAGGAGGTGTGGACTGAAGAAGACTGTAGTCTCTGCCCAACAAGTTAGATGTCTTTTGTAGATCGTGGGACCCCTCCTCGTGATCACACTGTGATCTTAGTTAGGTCAACTTCTTTTCAGAGACCCACAGTGGAGAGAGGACACTTCATTTAGTCCTATGTCATCTAACTCTCTGGAAACAGGCCTTTGTTTCTTTGTAAACACAACGATGATGATAGTTTTTATCATCACCATTTACTTGATTGATTCCTACCCTGATACTCTTATTCAAAACATCTGCTCAAATCTTCCTCTGAAATTTCCCCTGTAGCACAATAATATAAAAATCGATCAATAACAGGGTTTTATGATCAAATCAAATAGAGGAATAGGACTGCTCTCATGCCCTTCTGAGAGTCACGCATCGTTCTAATGTGTGACAAACCTGAAGATATATATGACAAAATGGCCTTAACAATATTTAATGCCAAAATTTTCTAGAAAAAAAATTAACAATATAAATATTTCAGTTCCAAAGGACCCGAGTTTAGCACACAAGCTTTTCTATGGCTTGCTCCATGAGGGGTTTCTGTAAGCCAACTCTATACTTTCTGCAAATTTAAGAGATGCGTTTTACTTCCTTATTACTGTTTTGTATAAGAAACGGTTGCACATAAACGTAAATCTATAAACATTACAGGAATAAATTCACCCGCATTTCCTCTTCTGCTGTTAATTTCCTCAGAAGTAATGTTATGAGACAGCAAAATGTGCAGAAACATTGCTTGGCACACGCGTGGTAGGCAGGGAGGACACACACATGTCAACAATATGTATCTGGCCCAGAAAGGACAAATACAAATAATTGGAGTCAAATAACCATGGACTATGAGTAGGTTCTCTTGAACCATAATGTCAAGAATATAGGATTTCAGTTACATATAGATAGGTAGATAGATCATTTTCCAATCATCAACGACACTGTTCAGTAAGTACTATTATTGTCCTTATTTTCAGAGAGAAGATGCAGCACTGGTTGTTTAAAAATGACATCTGTAGTCACCTACCTGAGAAAGAATAGAGAATTTGAGTTCAGATAGTCTGGCTCCACAGACTGCCCTCTCAAATCCCCTCAGCAGTACCCTTCTTTATTGCTAAGGCAATGCTATAAATATATTTATTTGCTTGAAAGCAAATAAATTATTTGAAAAAAGTTTGACCTTGCTGTAAATTCCTTAGGGCCATCCCTGTGATTGTCTTTTTAGGGCAGGCCACAGTTTATTACTGCATTCCCTTTGGTCACAGTGACTTTATCTAGGTCAAAGGGTTAAGTGGTATTAAATTCTAAATACCTGGAATTACCATGGTCCAATGTGATTGTTAAAAATGCTTTGTAAGTCAAGTATTAAAACTGTTTCCAAAATAATATTATTCTACACGCTTACACCACACATAGTACCATAAGATTAACTCATGTTGTTTTTTCATAATAAACATTTTAAGTATTGTCTGCATGGTGATAATCTTAAATCTCTATCTTTAATTTAAAAACTTAATTCAATGAGGATATATCTTTCAAGAGACAATTTATCCTTTTGTTGAAGAGAGAAATAAAGAAATGGTTATTATTTAGTTTGCATGTATCACACAAAGAGGGATTATTTCCAGCACAGAATTTAATGAAATGTTATTTTTATTTCATTTTTTACAGTGCATTTTCCTAGGGAACCTATAAGCAGTACATAAAATGAGAATTTCTTTCATACAGGCAGATTACTTGAAGCCTCCTTCTTCAAGACTGAGAAAAATCTTGACATTTTGAATTTTGAGAATAATGTCTAGCCCTTTAAAACGTTTTCATTTTTTTAAAAAAATGTAATTACTTTTTACCTCACAGACCCTATAATTTTTTCATAAAGAATCTGAGCATTGAGAAAAATAACCAAACTATTAATTAATTGATTGTATTATTTCAGTTCATATATGCATATTCCTTTTTTTAGTTATGGTGTGGTTGTCTTAGTTATGGTGTGGTTGTGTGTGTGTAGATGTATGTATATATCTGGTTTTTGTATTGTGTATGTGGACATATATTTTTGTTAGTATGTGTGTCTTGGTATGGAAGTATTGGGTGTTTTTCCTGGATTGTGTTTTGTATTTTTGAGATACATGGTCTCTCACAGATTGTCTGGAATTTGTTCTATTATGAACATAGATATACAAATTTTTCTGTATATGTATATGGTGTCCTTTGGTTATAAGCCCAGCATTGGTACAGCTGTATCATATTATATTCTTAGTCTTTTGAGAATCATTTACACTGATTTGTATAGTGACTACACTAGTTGACATTCCCATTAACAGTATGTAAATATTTTATTTCCCTATATCCTGGGAAGTAGTTGATATTTGGTCTCTCAATAGGAGACATTTAGAGTGAAATTAGATACATATTCCTGATGGAAAACAACGTTGAAAATTTTCACAGATTGTTGGGGGCCGACTTTTAGCAGAAAGCGGCTATCAGCTTTGCAGCCATCTTGAGCCATATACCCTGACATGAGACTTGGATTACAGTGGCCTGCAACAACTGAGCACACTCCAATAATCTTGGTTTAGATACCTTGAGATTAAAGGTGTGTGAAATTAAAGGTGTGTGAGATTAAAGGTGTGTGAGATTAAAGGTGTGTGACTTAAGAGTATGACTTAGAAGTATAGAGATCAGAGTTAGAGACAAGACCTAAGGGCATGATTAAAGGTGTAACTTAGAGGCGTGGCTTAGAAGTAAGACATATAAAAGGCAGAGGCAGACATTAGGGAGAGACTATAGAGGGAGAATCAGACAGGAGACACTTAGAGGAAGAGAGACTGAAGAATAAGAATAAGAATATTCTTTGAGTCTTCCCTCACCCTTGCTCTTGCTGAATCCCGATCCGCAGACCAGAGCAGCAGCTTGGGCCGGGATACAGTGGCCGCCCAAACGTGGGTCGGCCCGGGCCTCAACATTTTGCCTGGGCTGCAACATTTATTTTGGCCGCCCCAACGTGGGGCTAGTGTGGACCTCAACATTATTTTGGTGCCTGAACAGGGACTCGAGCTTGGGCCTCAACAACAGATGTTTATTAGCTATCAGCACCCATAGCAAACACAAATCAGCCTGGAGTCAAGTAAATCTGTGATTTCCTATGGAAGTCAGAGCAGTTTTGTGTGGTCACTGCTTTTTTAATGTCATAATTATTTTTCATCGGAATCATCACACACATTGAGAGAACTTCAGGCTCTTTATTCTGATATTTTAAAAGGCTTATTTTCATTTTGTCTCATAAATACCAAATCACCACTTCCTTTTCCTCATTTTTTTTTCAATTTGTGGGATTAAATTTACTCAGGACCTTACATGTCCTTACTCCACACTATCCTAGTGAGCTAAACTCCCAGCTGTACCACATAAATAGTAAAAGAGCATTGTCATTAGAAATGAAATATATGAAGGTATATATCCAGGTGTCTTTAGAATTAAGCATGAATTATTTAGGAATGGAGATATGTTCTTTGAGTAGAACATATGCCATACACCTGAGATTGATGTCAAGCACCAACTTGTAAGGCAGACATGGTGGCACACTGTAATTTCTACACTGAAAAGTCAGAGACAGGCAGAACCCTGGGACTGCTGGTCAGCAGACAGACTTATCTAATCAGTGAGCTCCTTGTCTCAGTGAAAGACCTAATATCAAAAAACAAGGTAGGGACTTCCTGAAAAGTGAATCCTGGAAGAACGGGCGAGAGAGAGAATAGACTCAAGGAAGCAAATGCTTGTCAAGAGTCATATATTTGGGCACCAAGTGCTTATTTATAATACATTTTGCAAAGGGAGGGGTAAGAGGGATCCAGGTGATGGGAAAATACAGAATCTTCTTGGCCTGTGCCCTGAAACAATGGCGGTCTAACTGCCTACTTCAAAAGATACGGTACACTGCTTTACATCTAAAAATCTATTTGTAACTATTAAGCAGAACCTTGTGGTTGCTAGGGAGATGAAGCTGCAGGGGACATTGTGCAGGTGGGGAGAAGTAGGGGGTGAGGGTAAGAGGCAAGGGTCCTGGCTTCTGACAACACCCGAAGTTGGTCCCTGTTCTCTGTACACTCATACACATGGACACACACACCTAGATATGCCTACACAACATACATGAATATACACACATTCAGATGAAATAACACTATAGAACATGTTATTAGAAATATATATCTTGGAGAAAACTGTTAGCAGATTGGGATTATATCAGTTGTGCGAGGGGGCCGTGTTCTAGGATAGGGTTCTCCGGGCTTCCTATCACACTACTTTGTTCAAAACTTGAGACTTGGCTTCTCATGTGTTACTGGGCTTTAAAATTTAAATGTATATCTGGGATGCCCTTTTTATATGCTAATGAGAGATGTCACCAACTAGTTTTATAATCTTTAAAATGGAAGACAATATGCAATCTAGCTGCTTCTTAGAGATACGATTAAATTAAAGAAGGTCAAATTAAAAATATGAAATGGATACAGTGATAAAGGGATGATAAACAGGCTGAAGAGCAGCCTTGTGCTCTGCGGGTCCTAAACTACTGGTTCCCACCAAGGTCCGGAGCCCCAGTGGGGATCCTACTGGGTTTACCTTAAAGATACTACAACTTTTCAACATCACTACACTGAGGATCGAGCTTCCAACATAAGAAGTCCTTAGGGTATAAATCATATCCAAACCACAGCAAGATTCATACTCTATCTCTAACATTCACAGGGGTTGTATAGCAAAAAAAAAAAAAGGTGGTTTGCACATCACTTGAAAGACACATGGGTGTGTGAGAGAATGTAGAAAGCATTTTCTTGCCCACCTCCAGCAAGAAGACAGGACATCAAATGAGGGAGGGGGTTGCCATCCCACAGTCAAAACTCTCACCCACAATTGTTCCTGTTTGAAAGAACTACAGGGATGTAAATGGAGAGGAGCCTGAGGAAAAGAAGGTCCATTGATTTGCTCAAAGTGGGATCCAGCACAAGGGGAGGCCCCAAGGCCTGACTCTATTTCTGAGGCTGTGAAGTGCTCACAAAAAGGGACCTATCATGACTGCCCTCTGGAAGACCCAACAAGCAGGTGAAAGGGTCAGATGCAGAAATTTGCACCCAACCAATGGACAGAAGTGGCTGACCCCTGTGGTTGAATTAGGGAAAGGCTGAAAGAAGTTGAGATGGAGGGAGACCCTGCAGGAGGACCAGCAGTCTCAATTAATCTGGACACCCAAGATCTCTCAAACACTGGACCACCAAACAGGCAGTATACACCATCTGATATGAGGCCCCCAACACATATACAGCATACACCTGCTAGGTCTGTGTCCAATCAGAGAGGATGCACCCAACACTCAAGAGACATGGAGGCCTCAGGGAGTTTAGAGGTCAGGCGGGGTGGCAAGTGGGGATGAGACCAGCCTCATGGAGACAGGGGTATGGAGGAGGTATGGGATGTGGAACAGTCGGAGGGTTGACCGGGAGGGGGGAATAAAATCTGGAGTGTAAAAATAAATAAATAAATAAGAAAAAAAGGAGGAAGAAAAAAGAAAGAATTTTCTCTCATTATAGATGTCTCCCAGGAAACAGTGACACTCTTTTTTTTTTTCTATCAGTAATTTTTAGAAGAAACTAGATCATTTCCCTTCTTTTCTCTCCATCTACCAGATTGACAAGTACTCATTGTCTTGTGTTCTCTTGACCCTAAGACTTGTAGTGTAAACTGAAGGATGGTAGGTACCATCTCAAAGACACTTCTGGGGCCTCTAAGGATTTCTACGTCCAACTCTTAGGTACTTGGGATGTTCCCATCCCATCATAAATGGACTGAGGTACTTGATAAGTATGTGGATAATATTCTCTCCAAAGAAGTAACACAAATACTACCATAGAAAAACCTGCACATCCATGTTTACAGATCTACTATACATAATAGTCAAATAGAAACACCCTAGATACTCATCAACAGGTCAACAGGAAAAGAAAATCACGTACACAACAGACTTTTATTCATCTCTAGAAAATTAAATTATGATGCTGGGTAGTGGTGCTGCATGCCTGCAACCCCAGCACTCAGGAGGCAGAGGCACGTGAATGTCTGAGTTCAAGGTTAGCCTGGTCTACTTAGAATGCATTCTTAGAGAGAGTTCCAGGACAGCCATGACTACACACAGAATCCCTGTCACAAACAAACACACAAACAAACAAACAAACAAACAACGAAGGAATTAAATTGTGTCATATGCGGAAAATGGATGGTACTAGAGGTTATCATGCTATAAGCCAGACTGGGAAAGGCAAGTACTTCATGCTTCTCTGATATGGAGAATATATATATATATATATATATATATATATATATATATATATACACATATAGATAAAAGGGGCAGATAGAGTTGCAAACAATAAATGCAGAAATGGGACAGAGAAGAGGAAGAGATTCTTCAAGGGAGGCAGGAGAGAGGGTAATAGGAGGAGAAAAATTTTTTACATAGTTTCATATGTGAACTCTGTATTTAAATATACACGTATGTACACACACAAATGTTACATGAAAACAAAAAGAGCTATTTGCAGGACCAAAAAGGGAACGGGAAGAGCAAGGAAGATAGTGAAGGCATGACTGGGTGTGTCCACTACATTAGACACACACACACACATGCATATGCAAACACAAATGCACATATATACAAATACATATATACATACATTTGCACATGCATATATATACACAGGTACACATGCATACATATATTTGAAATATCAAAATGAAACTTAGTTATATGCTAACTCCCCTTATGTCCCCAGCTCCCACATTCAGCAGTTCACAGACACCTTCAATTCCAGTGCCAGGAGAGCCAACATTCTCTAGGCTCTGTGCGTATGTACTTATGTGCACGCATCACTCCCCCATGTATACATATAATTTAAAAACGAATCAATCCTTAAAAATAAGAAGTGATACACCTAGGAAGCTGAAATTTAGTAAAAATTAAGAGACACACTAATTTTCTATGTACAGCATTGATGCGTGCTACCAGAAATTGACAGCTAGGTGCCACCTAAATAAATCTTGCAACAAATTTAAAAGAGTCTTTTTTTTTTTTTTTTTTTTTTGGTTTTTTGGTTTTTTCGAGACAGGGTTTCTCTGTGTAGCCCTGGCTGTCCTGGAACTCACTCTGTAGACCAGGCTGGCCTCGAACTGAGAAATCCGCCTGCCTCTATTTTTTTTTTTTTTTACTTTTTTCTTTTTTTCCCATGAGACTCGGGCGGAGACGCACGGGACATAGTGGGATTCGAACGAGAGAGAGCAGAGGACCCGCGCCTTCTGTGCCACCGCCGGTTCGCTTAAAAGAGTCATTTTCAAATAGAGCACATGCTACATAAAATAAAACCTAAGAGGCAAAGATGACTCCGAACTGCTTTTGGCAAATGACAGGTTCGTTCTCTCTCTCTCTCTCTCTCTCTCTCTCTCTCTCTCTCTCTCTCTCTCTCTCTCTCTCTCTCTCTCTCTCTCTCTCGGCTTTGTAATGGTTAGTATTAATTGACACATTGACAAACGCTAGATAGTTGGGGAGAAGGGCCTCTGACCATGCCTGTGGGGAGATGACATAACTACCGTGAGGAGATCCACCCATGGGGGTGATACCTAGTCCTGCAACTGGGATCCTGAACTTTGGAAAATGGAGGAGCTGAGCTCCAAGGAGCTTGCACAGGGCTCTGTTTACTGACTCTGGGCAGAAGGTGCTGCTTCAAGCTCCTGCTGCTGAGTAGCCTGCTGTGGAGATTGAACTCTGAACTGTGAGTTAAAGCCTTTAAGTTGCTTTGTCTTCATCATGTAGGTCTTCCTCTGAGTGGTTTTTATTTTTTTTCTCCTGATTTTTCTTTTCCCATCTCATGTAGGCTTGTCTTTGGAGGTTTTATGTCTTTTTAAGATGCCAGTTTGTTACTAGAACTTGCTTTATTTCTTTTATCTCGTTCTACTGTGTTTTTGATGACTTCAGACACTGTTAATATTTTGATTTCTTGATCATGTTTATTCTCTCTTTTTTGTTTTTCATTTCATTGTTGTTTTGAGAAAGGTTTCCTCTGTGTAGCCTTGACTGTCCTACAACTCACTCTGCAGATCAGGTTTCCTTGAACTCAAAGATCTGCCAGTCTTTGCCTTTCAAGTGCTGGGACTGAAGGTATGTGCCACCACTGCCTGTCTTTTGAAAGCATGATCTTATGTGATATCTAGGTCACTTTCTCTGGGAACATTAACAGAGTTCTAATTTTTGGCAGGTATTTATTGTCTTGGTTAGTCATGATTATTGATTTATTTATTTTTCAATAGGGCCTAGGCTTCTGGAGTTTGGTTACTGGTATTGTTTCTCACTATGGCAATCTTGTCTTTCCTTTGTTGTGTGGGTATTTGAAGCTCAGTTGCTTGCTATCCTACTTGTCAAGTTGTAGACAAGCTTCATGGTGCTTAAGATTCATCTTGTGAAAATTCAGTGCTGATGTATCAGAGTATCAGAAGCAGTCCTGGTTCAGCTCAAGCTCAGTGAAGTTTCTAAGCTCAGAAGCACACCTTGTAGAGGTTAGATGTTCACAGTCAATTTTCAGGAGTTTAAGGTAGGTTCTCAGACTTCTAGGGCAGTGAGAACCAGTAAAGTTGTCCATGCAAGCCTAAGATCCTTACCTAAGGGTATAGGGGCAGAGGGGAAACCACAAGGCAGACAGGGATGCATGGTTCTCAGGCAGGTTATGTGCTAGCACTGGTGAGTACATCTGTCTGTCTGTGTCTGTCTGTCTGTCTGTCTGTCTGTCTCTGTCTCTCTCTGTCTCTGTCTCTCTCTGTCTCTGTCTCTCTCTCTCTCTCTCTCTCTCTCTCTCTCTCTCTCTCTCTCTCTCTCTCTCTCTCTCTGTGTGTGTGTGTGTGTGTGTGTGTAATTGTTAGTATGAACATAGGATCCATACCTGGAGGAGTGGTTTGAATAGCAGGTATAGGAAGAGTTAGTGGTATGAGTATAGGGTCCCTGCACAGAAATGGTTCCAGATGACCAGAGGAAGGATATAGATATAGGGTGTTTGGAACATTTGGGGTCCTTCCCTAAAGAGGAGGGATTGGAGGTTGGCCAGGAAGTCACAGGAGCCAATCACTTGGTAGATCTTCAGGTAAATCACAGGGTGGAGTTAGCAGTGAGAATCTAGGGTCCTTCTAGGGGAAGTTAGGCAGAGAACCAGTAGAGCTGGCAATAGGAGTCCTACACGAAGAGGGGGTAGTGGGTAGCTAAAAGGCAAACATGGGACACAAGATCCTCAGGTGATGGATGGAGGGGTGATTTGGATCTAGTGCCCCTGCCTAGAGACCAGAAACCTAGCCTCTTTTGTTGATTTTATGTCTGAGTAAAGAGAATCTGTTTTAGGGATGATCCTTAGTCTGTGATAAATGCCTACAATACAAATCGGAAGGAAAAGGTAGTGTATGCAAAAGAACATGCAAACACTTAGAAGCAAGGCTACCACTTTGAAAATAATTTTTTTTTGCAAAATATTTTAAAAATTTACTTATGTTTATTTTATGTGTATGGGTGTTTTGTCTGAATGTGTATCTGTGTACCATGTGTGTTAAGTGCGAGCAGAGACCAGAAGAGGGCATAGGATCCCCCAGAGCTGGAGTTACACTGGATTATGAGACACCATGTAGGTGCTGGTCACCAACCAAACCCCTCTGGAAGAGCAGCCAGTGCTTTTGGCCACTCAGACATTGCTCCAGCCCTGAAAAATAGTTTTTCTCTTGAATTCTATAAAATCTTTTTAAAATGTCAAGTTAACTTTTTAGAAGTCTTACACTGATTATTAAATACGATTTAAAGAATTTCTCACAACATTAACTCAAATTCACTATGCACCTATATCATAAATGACATTGATGAGCTGACATCTAAAATATACTACTACTTCGTTTTCTTGTTATACCCTTCTTTATACGAAATTAAACTTTTTACACCATCGAGGAAAGACTTTATAATTTCTGTGGGAAGAAAAAGGATTGACAAGGAGATATATAAAAAAATACAGCTGTAATAATTCTCCAGTGTCGCATGCTGCCAGTGTTTTGTATACTAATGATTAAATCAGTACTTACTTCCACTGAAAACCAATTTTTCTTTTGCCTTACTAGAAATGAGGCTGACATAGTAGTTGACCATATTAAAACTGAGGTAGATGTGACTGTTGGCTCATTCAGGAAATTTCTCTCTGTGAAATCTCACAGCAGTAATTAGATTTATAAATCTTCTAGATAAAACTTGATATAAAAATGGACTCCTTGAAGTAGGTTAAGAAAGACAACAGATACCTTTTATTTGAGCCTACTGTGGCAACAGTAACTAAGTAACTACGGCTTGTACTCTGTCTATCATATGCTTCATCTTACACCAGTGGTAACCAGCAGAGGCTCTCATTTGTTAGCTCCTGAGTTGATGCTGAAGGTTGACATTGCCTTTCTGCTGCCCTAGCAGACTGGGAGAGTAGCACCTATCTAACCTCACCAGGGGGGCAGCATCTGTTCATTAGACGAAGAAGACATGATCTATCTAGGGTGCAAGGAGTGTAGTGTCTGTCGCGAAACCGCTGTAAACTGTCGCAAAATCGCGACGACTACAGGGACGATGAAAGAGTCTTGAACCCGGGAGGAAAGGTCAATTTATTTATGAATGACAACAAACAAATAGCAAAATCGGATTGCAATCATTCGGACACACATACTCCAAACTAACCTCTGGCCTGGCCGGATGTTGGCTCTGCAGGGAAGGTTTGAGACGTGTGTCAGCCCACAGTTAGGGTTCGAGGGAGAATGGGTCCCGGAGACAACCTTGGCTCCTGCGGAAATTTGGTCCGCCAACAGCTGTACAGACCGACCGGAGCTTTAAGTCAGCAGCTGTGCAGACTGGCGGAATCTGGTCCGCGAAATGCGGGCTCTCTCGGTCAGCGGTGGCTCGTCTTAACACGTCTCACACAAGGGCATCTCCGTGGGACTCACGGGAACTTGCGTGGGCCAGGCCATAGGTTTTTAAGCTAATTTCAGCCAATCAGAATTGAGGCGGGAGTTTTTATTAGGCACCTACAGACAGCTTGGGCTCGGTTACCATGGTTACCTCTAAGCCAATTACAATTGAGGGGATACTGTTCCTTTGGGCTTACTGCTTAGCTTGACTTTACACTCACCCTCAGGCCTGGCTTCCAGGCCACACATTTTTTTTTTTTTTCTTTTAAATTAATTATCCATAATGGCGACTCTTATTCTGCTCTTTACACTAACAAAGCACTTTGGGCAGCATCTGACATCCAGACCAGGAAAACACAACCCATTCCAGAGAACCAAATGTCAACATCTGTCACCAGCTCGAAGGTAGTTTCCATCTACTAGAAACATGAGGGTAACATTTTTTTTTTTTTTTAGAGCCTACAATAAAAGACATAAAATGAATTTATTTGGTTTGTGGATTTGTTTACTATCTTAGCAATAATATTTAATTATTAAAATCCATTTATCTATAGCATGAAAGTGTAAATCCTTAAAAAACAAACTCATGAATAGATCAGCACAGAAACAGATTGCGAGTAGTTATAGTTGTACAGAACATTGAAAGATGGAAAACAGGTACTCCAGTGCTTTGATAATCTTAGAACAGCTTTACAGGCTGCAGGATTACAAATAGCACCAGAAAAGATACAATTACAAGATCCATATACTTATTTAGGATTTCAGATTAATGGTCCACATATTATTAATAGTAAGGCCACCTTGAGGACTGATTCCCTTAAGACACTTCAGAGAGTACAACTTGGCAGTACAACTTGGAACTAGGAAGTAGGTTAGAGAGTACAATTTAGAGTACAACTTGGAGTAGGAATTAGGCATTGAGGAAGAAGACACCTGGACTAGAGAACTCAGAAGAAGAATTATTAGGCATTAGGCACTTAGCACTTGGAAGAAGTAACCTGGAACTTGGAGGCACTAGGGACTAGGAACTAGGAACTTAAGACTAGGGACTTGGAGAGAAGAAGAGAGACTGAAGAATAAATGGGATTGAATCACACTCTGTCTGGTCTCCATTCCTCGAGTCTGTTCTCACTCTCTCTCTTGCTGAACCCTGACCGGCAGACCGGAGCAGCTTGGGGAAGTGCAGGTTCTAACAATTTAGCCCCCAAGGCTTTGGCAGTGTGGGTCCAACATTGACAGAGTGGTCTGAGACATTTTTGGCCCCCAAACGTGGGGCAGCCCAGGTCGCAACAGAGCCCCAGAGAAAAATTGACTCAACCATTGTCAGAGGCACTGATGCAGGGAATCTGAAAAGAAAACACCTTGACTGCCTCTTCTCCACTCTTCAGTCTTCTAAGGAAGCCTCCTCATTAGCTGGACCCAGGATGGGCCTTCAAGGAGTACAGCTGATACAGTTCACAGGAGCCAGCCTCCTGGGGCACAAGGAAGTTCATCCAAAGGCCAGAGTGGATCTGGAAAGTACTGCTTGGGTTTATGTGTTGTGGCAACTGGATTTAATCACCCTGGCAAGGCGTTTAGATAGACTTTTTAAAGCAGGTTTCTGCTTTTCAGTGCTAGACATTAAACCCAGAATCTCATGCACACTATGGAAGTGTTCTGTCTCTGACTCATACCCTGAGTTACCTAAGGAACATTCATTGTATAGTGTGCTTTCAAAAAACCATGGGAGTATACACAAAAGGCCAAAGTAAGCCAGAATCAGAGGCAGGGGTCATATGTAAGTGGGGGAATGACTGTGTTCTCTGAGGATAGTTTCTCATTTTTCCCCCTCAGGTAAGGAAACAAATGAGGGAACACAACAGCCAGTATGAAGACGCCTTAAAAATAAAATTTCCATATGATCCATTTAATTACCGAGTGAAATGAGATTTTGTTACGGAATATAACCAAATATGGGGGAAAAAGCATCATGCCAAAAAAATTTCCTTGTGTTCTCATGTTTATTACAGAACCATTCGAAATAGCTATGGTGTGGAATCAACCTAAATTCACACTAATGGATTAAACAGTAAAGAAAATGCAGCACATGAACGATTATTCAGCCACAAAGAGCCTGAAGTCCTGTCATTTGCATCAATAGGGATGAACCTGTAGACCACTAAGTGATGTGAAGAATGTCAAACACAGAGAAACACCACATGTTCTCACTCGTTTGTGAAAACAAAAAAAGCCTATCTTATAAAACAATGGGTAGAGTCCTGGATATGAGGGACTCTGCATATGAGGGACTGGGTAGTACAGAGGAAAAGGAATAAAGAGAATGTAAGGGACCCCCAAACAGAGACAGGGCACTCCTTCTGATTTCCTGTGACCACGGTGAAGTGCTGTTGGTTAAAACAATTTATGATGTATTCCAAAATATCTGGAGGAATAAAAATTCCCAACATATAAAATGATTAATATTTAGATATATGGGCATACTGACTTCTTGGATTTGACTAATATATATTATATACATGTATTAAATTATTATAACATACCCCATAAGGGTATATAAATAGAAAAGAATCATAAAAAGTTAAAATTGTAAATAGTTAAGCCCCATGAAAATAGTTGGTTGGAGTGGAGCGGGGGAGTATGGTACAGAACAGTTGTCACTTTGTACCACAAAACTAATCGTAAAATATACACCCATTTAACTTGTCCTGAAAATTTCATGATTAAAAGGTAAGTCATTTAAAAGATAAAAAAAGAAGAGGTTTAGAGAAAAGGGTTTTTTTCATTTCTCTTTTACTGTTTTTTAGTACTGGGTGTTGGAGCTGGGCCTCACAGATACTAGGCCAGTGTTCTACCAGCCCTCTTTTTACTGTTTTTCTTTCCCACTTCTGTTCAGTGTGTTTTGTTTATATGTGTAGCTCAAACTGGTCTTGAACTCACAGCAATCCTCTTGCCACAGCCTCCCTTGTGGTGAGATTAGAGACATGAGGCATCATATGTAAATTACCTTGTTGCTAGTATTGAGGAAAGGTGTCAATAAGTTGTATATGAACTCACTGTAGCCCAGGCAAGCCAAGAATACTTATGACCCTCTTGACCCAGCCTTGTTGAGGTAAGAGCCAGATAAAAGCATTTTCTAAGTAATTAATTTTAGAGCATAACTTTCAAGGGATGTCACTATATCTTAGGGGTAGAATTCTTACCTAACATGAGACCCTGAATTCAATCCTTAACACCACACACAAAAAAGGAATACTGGTAATAATTTTTGGTAAGTGAAAAAGAATCATGGCATATCGTGAACATTGTCATTCATATGTAAGAAGGCTGGGTCTGGCAGTGAATGCCTATAATCCTAGCATCCAGAAAGCAGAGGCAGGGGAGGCTATGAGTTTGAGCTCAGCCTGTTTACATAGCAAGTTACAGGTCAGCCAAGAATGGTGAGACCCTGTCTCAAAAAAAAAGTTTAAAAAATACAGTTGAAAGAGTTAACAGAACCAAGAGTGTACGTCAGCTTGGTCGTGAGCTCTGTGTTTCAGGAACTTGGCTGACTACAAGATAGATGGTTGGTTACAAATAGCCTCTTAGAGAATAGTCTATACAAAATGTTCCCCATGACTGTTCCTTGGACCCTGTCACAAACTGAATAATGGGCTGGGACTTTCCACAGGTACTCTCCAATAACCCTCCTTCACTCTCCCTGGGTTGTAGTTCCCCCCCTGAGTTGTGGTTTTTTGACTTTCAATTCTCTCTGTCTCCAAAGCCCCAGGGTCAGACCCCATTGCCCCTGCATGGGCTACAGGTCTTGACCTCAATATGTTGATCAAAATATACCTCTTGCTGATTACATCAAGTTTGGTATCTTGTGAGTTACTGGGTGGTTGTGAATTCCTGAGGCTTGGGTGAAGTCCTCCCTTCATGGGGGCCTTACAGAGTGAAACTTTATGCCTTTTAATTAGAGTAATTTCATAGGTTATGTACCTTAGGAAGCCACCTGTGAAACAAACAGCTACTTAGAGATTAGATTTAGGAACAGGAACTGGTAAAAAAGTAGGATTAAGCAGCATATGCATTGAACTGGGGGTCAATTAGGAGAGATGCATTAGCTTCTGGACTTGGGGTGGCCTTTATAGGCTACCAAATTAATGAAAGACAGCTAGACCCTCACAACTACAACGTGGAGTACACTATCTCTATAGATCACCATTGACCAGGCAGGGACCAATCATCAGCTATGAACTGTCATCAGCCAGTGCTCTGATAGCTGGGAGATGGGAGATAAGAGGCTCAATCCTGAGGGAGTGGTCAAGTAAAACACATAGTGCTACTGGGCTACCCAGTCCATTCTTGACATTGCTCAGATCCAATCTCTCTTGCAGAGTGCTCCCTCTGTAGCCAGGATTCTGTGGGAGTGTTGTTTCCCTGTAGAAATCCGGTACAGCTGGAACTCAGCAGGCTCTTCCTCCTCCAAAATTGTACTAGAACACCTTACTAACTATTCTACAAGCTAGAACTTTCACTAGTCTCGGTGGTCCTGAGAGATCTGAGTCTTCTATCACCTACTTCAGCCACAGAGATTTACTTGAATTAACATTAAAGTCAAAACCAAGAAAACCAATTTGTATGTAAACCATTCCTATATGTAGCTGCAGTACTATTTATCTATGAAGAAATAGGGTAGTTACTTTTGTTAAGACAGACAGAGAGTCCGCCTCTTCACTAGTTTCTTGAATTAAGATATTGATTAAATTTAGTATAATTTAATATTCCACTGGGGGCTCTTATGGGTTATCTGATGGAAACACGACACTGTTAAGGCTCAGATCCGTGAGTAGGGCATAAAAACCAAATACTCTAAGGGGTCTTGGGGTCAAGGAAACTATTTTTCGACTCTGGATTTCTAAACTCCTGTTCTATTTGAGAAATGCATTGTTGTGCTCTACACAATTTCCAGTGGTCTTTTAGTGTTTGAATATTTACAACTGAGTACACTTAACCTCAGTAATAAAAACCAACCTAAATATTACCTATTATAGTGGAGGTTTTGTATTTTTTCTTTTTGTATTGTTGAGAAAGAGCCTCACTTTATAGGCCAGGGTGACCTACATTCATCATGTAATCCAAACTGTACTTAGACTTCTACCTGTACTCCTGCTTCAGCTTCCAAAGTGCTGTCACTACAAGGGTAACTGCCACACTTGGCTTTATAGCGAAGTGTTCAAACTTGAAAAGTATGGTGTAACTTTCCTCTTAGCAGAGTTATATCTTATACCTTTGGATTTCCTTCTATTTCCTCTGGGTTAGATCATTTCAAAGCTAACCTCAGATATTATACCAGTGTAGCCTAATTTCAATGTAGCCTCATTTCAATGGTTCCCTTTTGTCTTACTTAGGGTTTTACTGCTGTGAACAGACACCATGACCAAAGCAAGTCTTATAAAGGACAACATTTAATTGGGGCTGGCTTACAGGTTCAGAGTTTCAGTCCATCATCAACAATGTGGGAGCATGGCAGTATCCAGTCAGGCATGGTGCAGGAGGAGCTGAGAGTTCTACATCTTCATCTGAAGGCTGCTAGTGGAAGAATGAATTTCAGGCAGCTAGGATGTGGGTCTTAAAGCCCACACCCACAGTGATACACCTACTCCAACAAGGCCACACCTTCTAATAGTACCACTCCCTAGGCCAAGCATATATAAACTATAACGTTCCACTTTCTGGCTCCCATAGGCTTGTTTAAACATTTGAGTCTATGGGGGCCACACCTAAACATAGCATAATACAAAATCCATTTAGTTCAACTTCCAGAGTCCCCATAGTCTATAGCATTCTCAATAATGTTAAAAGTTCAAAGTTCAAGGTCTCTTCTGAGATCCATCCTTTCTTTCTGAGACTGAGTCTTACTATGTCACCTTGGCTAGAAGGCAACTTTTTATGCTGTCCAGGCAGGTGGGTCTCTGTGAGTTCCAGGCCAGCCTGGTTTACAGAGCAAGTCCCTAAACAGGTAGGGCAACACAGAGAAAACCTGTCTCAAAAAAAAAAAAAAAGTACAAAACCAGAGATAATAAACATAAGCTGGGGAGATGGCTCAGTAGTTAAGAGCCCATACTGCACACCCTACTCAATTCTCAGCACTCACCTTGCTGGTTGCTTCAGCCTATACACCTCTTACCTCCTCAGGCACTGGAACTCATATGTACACACACACATGAACTCATATGTACACACACACATGAACTCATATGTACACACACACATGAACTCATATGTACACACACACACACACACACACACACACACACACACACACACACACACTTAAAAATAAAATGAAAAAAAATATTTTAGGCCTGGCGAGATGGCTCAGCGGTTAAGAGCACTGACTGCTCTTCCAGAGGTCATGAGTTCAGTTCCCAGAAAACACATGGTGGCTCACAACCATCTGTAATGGGATCTGATGCTCTCTTATGGTGTGTCTGAAGACAGCTACAGAGTACTCATATACATTAAATAAATAAATAGATAGATAGATAGATAGATAGATAGATAGATAGATAGATAGATAGATATTTTAAAAAATGTTCTAAATTTTAACCAAGAAAACTAAGGTGTAGAAAAGTCAAATGATTATTTATCAGACCAAACGTGTCTGCCCGAGACTATTTGCTGAGTACTGCCCAAGACACTGTTGAAATTCTGCCAAAAATTTAGGATTCCTCCTGGCAGGCAGAAGTGGCACATGCCTTTAATCCCAGCACTTGGGAGGCAAATGCAGGCAAATCTCTTGTGTTTGAGACCAGCCTGATCTACAGCGTGAGTTCCAGAATGGCCAGAGCTACACGGAGAAACCCTGTCTCGAACAAACGTAAATCAAACTAAAAAATAAAATAAAAAGCTTTGCATTTGGAATGTGAGAAACATCTATTAAATTCAACTGCTGTCAATATACGGGAACTATAAAAATGTTATTTGTTTGATTTAGATATTACCCACCTTTTTCCAGCTCCCAGAATGCAATCTTTCTATTCTATAACTTAATGATGCAAAAGGAAATCTTTCTCAGTGCTCAGCTGAAATGACTTCAGGATTTGTTCCTTCCGGGTTCAGTAATCTTCTGTTTTTATAATGATCCAAAGATTCAAGGATGAGAGCATCACCTACAGCCTTAAGATGTCTACAGTGTTTCCCTTGACAATGTGAAGACAAGGAAACTGTGACTAACAAATCACTTTACACACAAAAAAAGGATTCTCTACAACACAAAGTAACTATAGGACCATATGATTGTGTGTGTGGTTAGGAACATAGCACCTCCTGAATCTCTATGTAGTTAAAATAGACATTACTCCTAGCCTCAGATTTTCCAGAAGGGAGGCAAAAAGAAAAATATCCAATCCATGCAGAAAATATACGCATATTTATATACAAGTTTTTGAGGAATTTGTAAAAGAAAATAGCAATGCTTCCTGACAGCTGATCATCATTTTTTAAGGTTTACTTTTTAAATTTAAAAACCTATCTAAATTTAATTATGTGTATCTCTATTGTGGGTATGTAAAATTGAGTGTGAGTGTGAGTGTGAGTGATCGCCTGGATGCCCTAGAGCTGGAGTCATAGGCTGTGAGGCTCCTGATGCACATGTTAGGACCTTGCTTCTCAAGAACAATGCTCAATCTTCCCCCTAGAGCCATATGTCTCTCCAGAACAATCTATGTTTCATTTTTAGAGCAAGAGAAAACAAATATTTTACAGAAAGACTCCAACCCTATTGTACAGAACTCTTTAACGCTTCCAGGGGAAAAGATGTGCCATAAGTCAAATGAACTTCAAAAGTCAGATGAATCTTCCTTTAATATAAAACTGTATCCTCTATTCTCTGACATGTCCTTCAACCATGGGAATTTTTTTCTTTTAACAAAACCTTACAAAATTTAAAGTGAATATCAGGAGACAGGTACTAAGACAGAGGATAGTCTATGTGTGCACAGAATCCTCTGTTCAACCCTGGACATCTTGAGAACCCCACACTTTATCTTCAGTGCTGCTAGCTTTTCATGGTGAAAGCTTATAGTCCTGAAATGCAAACCAAAGGCTCCAGGGAAAATTAACTTGTTAAATTAGAAGAGGGAAAAGCCAGCTTGTCACTGGGAATAATGAATACCATAATTCAGTAGTTACATGAGATGTTCCAGACTTGAATATGCAAATACTCCCATTGGGTTTTCAATTTATCTTTGATATAACTGAATATTCTTCTCTCAAATAGAACTAAAAAATACAAGACAATTTTTCCTCTTTTTTCTCTTCGTCCTTCTCCTTTTCCTTTTCCTCCTCCCCCCTTTTCTTCTTCTGTCTCCCCTACACACAAACAATAACCCACAGATCTGCATATCTAAGCTCCAACTTACGCCAGTTTATTTATTTTGTGATATAGCTTAACTGTGGTTGTTATAATAAAAGTGGCCCCCTTAGGCCCAAAGGGAGTGGCACTATTAGGAAGTATGGTCTAGTTGGAGGTGTGACTTTTTTTGGAGGAAGTGTGTCACCAGAGGGTGAGCTTTGAGGTCTCAAATGCTCAGCTGTGCCCAGTGTGGCATTTTCTGTTGCCTTTAGATCCAGATGTAGAACCCTCAGCTTCCTCTCCAACACCATGTCTGCCTGCACACTGCCATGTTTCCAGTCATGATAATGATTGACCAAACCTCTAAACTATAGCCCCAATTAAATGGATTTTTAAAATTGGATGGTCATGGTGTGCCTTCACAGCAATAAAACCATAACAGAAAACTCTTCTGGAACCTCTTAGACAAGATCAAAGTCAATATTTCTCAATGGAGGACATTGTAGACACCTCTCTGAGGGTTAATCTTCTCCCAAACTGGGAAGTAGAAACTGGACCACTGGGTGGTTGTTTTCACACATTAGGCCATTGGGATAGGCTTGGTGAGGTCATTCTCTAAGTTGCTGGAGTAAAATGGTCTGTCCATCTTGCATGTCCATGGCGATAAAGTGAGATTCATTTACAAAATTAGAAACATTTGTCATCTGATTACCTGCTCCCCACTCCAACCACCCAGGGGTGAAATACTTCAGCATATTAGCAAACCTTCTCTTCCAGCCCACACAGTTGTTTCAGTCCTATATGGTCATCTGACTCCCAATCTCAAACAGCCTGTTTTAATTTTTACTCCATCTTAATATGCTATACTTATGTTCAGAAGAATATTCTAGCTAATCACAGTAGGACATACCTTTAATTCCAGCACTTGAGACAGAGGTAGGTGGATCTCTATGAATTTGAAGCCAAACTGGTCTACTTCGTGAGTTCTAAGCCAGCCAAGGCTACAGAGTGGGACCCTGACTATAATGATGATGATGATAAATTTAACTTACTTACAGTTTAAAAAATGTTAAAAAAAAAAAAAATTCCCAGCCTACAGAATGCAAATACATTCCAGGTATATAATGCTTCATATTTTAAATAAAAGTTATAGGTAGTATAACCCAGAGGTAATACAAGTGTTGATGTAATAATTCAATTATGTAAAGATATCAGGAAGGCAGTTCGGACAGGGTGCCCTGGTCCGTTAAAATCAAAACAAGGGTGTGAGACCACTTTATCTGCAGAGGGCGTTTGCTTTTATCACCAGGCCTTTGTTTTCCTGCCTGTTCATTTTCTTAGTGGGAGTCTTCCCTTGCTCCTCCTAAGGAATCGGCCTCTCATCATTCACCGGGCCTCTCTTTCTCCCTCAAGTCAAAGCCAGGAGGAAGCGGTTCCAGGCACAATGCAGCAGCCTGTTTCTTTTGAAGCAAATAAAACGGGACCATCATCTTCAATAAGTTTTTTCTTTTTAATTTTGTTTGAAAAGTGACAGGAAAAGAATGTCTCTGAAGAGAGGAGCCTGGAAACATTTTCCTCAGCAGACCGAACAGCAGCAACATTAACAATACCCTTCCTGACAGGGAAGCAGCAAGTCCTTTTGTTTACTAAAACACCTCAATCAATTTTTCTTTTAATGACTTTCATCCTCACTGCCTGTGGGTACTGCTGAAGAACGCGGATGCGCTAGCCCTGAATCTTATCTTTCCTCTTGTTCTTTATTGTTCAGTACAAGCCCACGCCACGGTCATGTGATATTCTTTGTTAGCTGTAACTGAAGCTTAACGAATATAATTAATGGATTATTCCAAGGCTCTCTTTAGTTCCACGGTTCCTTTCTAAAAAGGGCCTTATCTGATACAGTGGAGATACATTAGAGGACTGAAACCCCTCGTGACTTACCATGCGGGTTATGTGGTAATGAAGTAAATGCCCTTCGAGGGGGATAGCGTTGGATTTTAGAACGTCCCCTTCGACGTGTTGCCAGAGATGAGAAATCTGGTTATGACATCTTACCAAGCCCCCTTTTCACTGTGTGCGATTGGCAAGTGATGTACCCTCTGGCTTGTGCCATCTGCAAAACGACCTCAACAAGCAGATGCCTGGCTAGATAATTTCAGTCAGCCACGCTTCTCAAAACCTTACACCTCTGTGCTACACTGTCTTCCTTGAATTTATTCCTGAAGGGTTAAAGAGAATATCAGGGCCATGGCTGCACTTTAGAGTGTTTGTCTTGCTTGCATGAGGCCTTGAGTTCAGTCCTTACTATACAAACAGAACATGGCAGTACTGCCTGTAAGTCTAACACTTGGAAGGCGTAGAAGAGGTGTGGGGGTGCAGGGCTACTGCCCAGCTACATTGCCAGTTTGAGGCTAGCCTGAATTACATGAGAATCTGTCTCAACAAAGAAAAAAAATTAGGATGTGTGGCTAAATTTTGGGTAATTTTCCAAATTTAAATTTCAAAATAAAATATATTTTATTTTGTTACTGTTTTCTAGGGTTTCTGTGATTGTTGCAAATTGCTATAAGAATTAGAGAAAATGTTACTTCAAAAGAAGACAACAAAAATGAAAATTAACATTAACTAAAAATTATATATAGTCCGAATCTTCACATATTATCTGGATTTTAAAACTTGGTATGTAGAGCTTATCATGATGACAAAACCTAGTAAGACCAGAGTATAATGCTATGTTGGGTTTCAATAACATTTATGGAACATTTGCATCTGTAAAGAACATACATCCATAAAATAATATTAAAGACAAATCATATGCTATTCAGCTTTATGTAAGTCAGTGGTTTTCAACCTTCTTAATGCTGTGACCCTTAATACAGTCTCTCATGTTGTGGGAACCGCAAACCATAAAATTAATTTTGTTGCTACTTCATAACTGTAATTTTGCTACTGTTAGCAATCATAATATAAATATCTGTCTTTTCCAATGGTCTTAGAAGGCCATTTGATCCCCAAAGGAGTCATGACCCACAGGTTCAGAACTAATGACATAAGTTGACAGTTTCAAAGGGGAGCAGACTGTGATCAGAAAACCTCAGTTTTACTCAGTATTGTTCACTCAACAATATTGGGTTTGAGGCACTAGACTGAAGATGGCTGAGATCACGACCCAGGGGAAGGCTCGAATACGTAGGCAAGAGTAATGAGAATAGATGTGCCACAGTGTGAGAGCTGGTGTTTGGAAACATTCTAGTTCTTTCTGAATGAGCTCAGAGCCCTGGGTTTCTGCTACAGAACTTCCACTGGGGGCAGCCTGAGCTGTTACGCAAGTTATTTAACCATTCTTTGGTTTTCTGAGTTGAAAACTGAAGAATTTGGGATTTCAGTTTTATATTTGCATTTTGGACATTAAGGCCAGTCACCCAGGCTGGCCTTAAACTCTGTCCTAGATTTTCTTCCTATTGTTGAGATAAAATACCCTGAAGTGCTGGTGATAAAATACCCTGATGTGCTGGCAATTTTATGCTGACTTAACATAAGCTATAGTCATCTGAAAGGAGGGAACCTGATCTGAGAAGTTGCCTCAATACGATTGGCAAACCTGTAGGACATTTTCTAAATTAGTGACTTAGGAGGGACCAGCCCATGGGGGGGGTGGTACCACCCTTGGAATGGTGGTCCTGGATTCTATAAGAAAGCAGACCGAGCAAGCCATGAGGAACAACCCAGTAAGCAGCATCCCTCCGTGGATGGCCTCTGCATCAGCTCCTGCCTCCAGGTTCCTGCCCTGTTTGAGTTCCTGTCCTCAGTGTTTTTAATGATGAAGTGCGATATGGAACTTTGTGTGAAATTAATCCTTTCTTCCTCAAGTTGCTTCTGGTCATGGTGTTTCAGCACAAGAGTGGTCCAATTAAGACAATTTTTAAGGTTGAAGAAATAAGTATGTTTATAGCCTGACACAGGACCGATCAAACACAGGAAGAAAGGGAGCACTTTGAAGAAAGGGAGCACTATGCTAGATGAGTGTTTACAAAAGCAGCAGTGGGAGGGAGCACCAAGGGGGAGCAGGTACTCCATGTTCATGACAGGAGAGATGGCAGGCTACGTGACCACAAATACAAGAATTGGGTAAAGGCTTCGAGAACTCACACAACGTTCAGTTTTCCACATTCTCGGTGGAAATAAAAGTAAAGTCATTGGTTGAAACCACAAAGCTAGGTACAGGACGTTTGAGTTGCAGGGAGATGATATATGGAGTGATCATTTGGGAGGAGAAGGAGAGCTGGGTGAGAGAAGTGATGGATGGTGTATAGGATGGTGTGGTGCTGATGTGAGGAGCTGTAATGTACTATGAGCATAGATCACCCAGCATTTTCAGCCCTGTGTCTGAGTCTTTAGCTTGAATGAGCAAACGTGGTCTCGATGCTCTTATTTACTCTGTTCATCAATATACCCATTTTTCTAATTCAATTACTTAAGAGTATAAATTTGTGGCTCTAGGGAATGACATTGCATTCAGTTTTACTCAAACCATATTCCAATTTGGATGTGTACTCATTTGCTTTCTGACCATGAATGAAGGGGAGCTTTTCACACCTACACATAGTCTTCCCAAGATTTCTCATTGTTTTTTTTTTAAACAAAACTTTTTTTTTGTGATCGATTGTGGGAAATGATGCCTAGGATTTGTTTCATTCTGTTGTATTTTGCTATCTATCTATCTGTCTATCTATCTATCTATCTATCTATCTATCATCAATGGATCGATTGATTGAGCCATATATATATATATATATATATATATATATATATATATATATGAATGATGTGGATACTTTTGTGCGTGCACATATGCCTGTGCACATGTGGGTGCATGTATACAGAGGTCCGACATTTGCATTGAGCTTCTACTTTATTCTCCACCTTACTTTTGAGACAGTGTCTCTCTCTGAACCTGGAGTTTAATGATTCAGCTGACTAACCAGTGAGCTCCAAGGATTTACTCTTCTCTGTCCTTCATCCCCCGAGCCACAGGCAGCCTCTTGCTTCCTAGGAGACAGGCACTTCACTAGTGAGCCATCTCTTCTTTCCACCAGTTTAGATTTCAATGTGCAGTTTCTCTTTTACTAATAACGTAGAACATCTTCTCACATTTATTGTCATATAATACTTTAAAATTTTGGTCAAATATTCTGTCCATTTTGTTATATTTGATAGATGGTGTATATTTCTTTGTGGTATTGGTTTACTTTGTATTTTGCAATCATGCTTTCTCAGAATGTGGATTGTCTTTCTGTTCATTTATTATTTGATAAATAGAACTTACATGTATATAGTCAAAGAAGTAAAGTTTGTTTTCTTTTATTAGCTGTACTTTGTATTTTTCTTAAACAACACTATTCTACAATGTTTTATATTTTTATAATTAATTTTCAGATTTTTATAACTAGTTTCACAGTTAATTTTCAATCTAGGTAGGTAAAAGCTTGTGTGTGTGAGTGCATGTGTGTGTATGTGTGTGTGTACAGTAAGAGCTTGTGTGTGAATATGTGTCTGTGCATTAAGAGCTTGTGTGTGTCTGCAGTAAGAGCTTGTATGAGTGAGTGCTTGTGTGTGTGTGTCTGGGCAATAAGAGTGTTTCTGTGTGTGTGTCCAGTAAGAGCTTGTGTCTGTATGTGTCTGTGCAGTAAGAATTTGTGTGTGTATGTGAGTGTGTGTATGTGTGTAATAAATACTCCCTGGGCATTGGTCAATAATAGTTCATTCTTCTGATTGTCTATAGTATGGAAAACATTAATAAAATTATAGCTAGGTGATTAATATTTTCATACTTTGTTCAATGAAATCTGTATGTTCTGAATTTACACTTATCTTGTGTGTGTTTATGGGGTACATATGAGCAGGAGTGTGTGTGCATGCGTACAGGCTGCAGTGTGCTTATGGAGGGGAGAGAATAGCATGGGGGAGTTTGTTCTCTCTTTGTGCCATATGAGTTCTGGGGTTGGACTCAGCTTGACAGGAGTGGCAGCAGGCGCCCTTATCCACTGAGCTGTCTCCCTGGATGCTTGTATAGTTTTCCTAAGGCTGCAGTTACATCTCACCATGAGCCTCGTGTCTTTAAGAAACAGAAATGCAGTTTCTTATAGCTGACACTGAGAATGTGCAATGTCTTCTGTCTGGAGCATGTGCAGCAGAACTGTGATCCTGGCAAAGGCCCCAGGAAATGGTCTCTGCTTTTCCAGCATTTAGGGCATCCTGGGCTTTCTTTCATGCAACTATATCCTAATCTAAATTTTTGTCTATATATGACTTGCTTTGTAAAGACTCAGTCAGTGAATTTAGGGTCCATGTAAATCTAGCATTAATATGACCTCATTTATATAATGTACATTTTGACCTTACTTTACCTTAGCCACAAAACATTTGCAGAGATTCCATTTCCAAGTGAGGTAACATTCTGAATCTGAAGGTATATATTAACTTTGGGGAGGTACTATATGTTCAATGAATACTGTTTTTCTTCTGTTTTTATCTCGATAGAATTAAGACTTTATTCATTGTTATCAATCCTCAGACTTAAACATTTTCAGCGTGTCTCTAGTAAGAGCTGTGTGCATGTGGGTTTTGTAGAAAATATTATTAAGGAGGTTTATAATAAGCTATCTTAATAATGCCCATGCTACAGAAGAAGGAAATTAGATGCATATCTATTACTTTGTACAAAAATCAACTTGAAACGGATCAAAGGCTTCGATGTGAAACTTGAAACACTGTTGCCGGAAGAAACCCAGGAAAGATTCTCTGAACCAGGCTCCATTTGCTCCAGAATCACAGCCAACAATTGAAAAACGGGACCTAACAAAACTAAAATGCTCCTCCACAGCAAGGCAAACAATCAACCACAAGAAGAGGAAGCCTGCCGAGTGGGAGAGAATCTGTCAGCCATAAATATAATAGAGGATTAATACCAGAATATACAAAGCACTAAGAAACAACAACAACAACAACAAAAAACCAATTAAAAATTGTCTGTGGGTCTGAAGAGAGTTCCCAAAAGAAGAATTAAAAAAAAAATGGCTAAGTAGAAGTGTGCAGCATCCTTAGCCGCTGGGGTCATGCAGATGATACTTGCTCTGAGATTTCATTACGCCTTGAACAGAACGGCTACAATCAAGAAGATAACTGGGTGAGGCTGTGGGAACCTCATTCACCATTGGGTGTTTGCCAACTGGGGCAGCCACTTTTAAGATCTATGCAGAGAACCGCCCAAGTCCTAAAATCAAGTTTATCCTGAGAACCAGCCCAGCTTATCCTTGTCAAATCCCTGAGGGGCACAATGTCTTACTCCACAGATTCTTCCTCAGCCATGCTCACTGCTGCTTGTACTGAATGTTAATGGCTAAGTACCACAGTGACGGTAGTGTGTGTCCGTCTGTGTTTGCGCATGTGTGTGTGTGTGTATGTGTGTGTTTTTCTTGAAAGGTCTTCACAGTTATAGAGAATTAATGAGCCTCTGTGAGGTCAGGCTTGCCACAGAGGTTTGCCTTTCCTTTTCTGGAAATAGAACAAGATAGCGCCACTCTGGCCTTGCCTGTCTCCCAGAGCCTGTGGACAGAATTAACAATTGACCGAAGCTGGGTAAAAGGCACGACGCTCTTCAAAGAATCCAAACTCTTTCTCGGAAAGAGCTTTGGGGAAAGATTGATTTTTATCCCTGAAGGTGGAACAGCCAGTGCTCTTACCTGCAGTGCAATCTCTCCGGCCACCTATATCTTCATTTTAAAAAGAGCTATCAAGATCATTGGGTTTATGATGGTATAAAAATAAATAATGTTGGCATTAATTTAACCAAGGAAGTACAGAATTTGTATACTAAAAATCTATAAAACACAAGAAATATTGAAGTAGGCTAAAGTAAAGTTAAATACATTTTTAGTTTTAAGATCTGAAGGATTAAATCCTAGCAGTTTAGGGTGGAAAACTTACTAACTTGTCTATGGATAAACACAGTTTTCTTTTTCTTTTCTTTCTTTTTTTTTTTTTTTTTTTTTTTTTTTTTTTTTTTTTTTTTTTTTTTTTTTTAAATTTCAGCTATTGGCTGTTGTTGCGGAATGTAAGTTATCACTAAAATCAGTATGGTAAGACAAGGGTCCCAGAGAGGAAAAAAGAAAAGGGCTGTGTGTGTGTGTGTGTTTGTGTGTGTGCGCGCGTGCACGCACGCGTACGTGCATGCATGCACTTGTGCACATTTGTATGTTTACTGGAAATAGAATCCAAGCCATGTGTATGCTAAGCAATTGCTCTACTTATGAGCCATCTCCCCAGCTTCTTACTGAGAAAGGCTCTTGTTAAATTGCCCAGACTGTCCTTGAATGTACTCTATGGCCCAGAAAGTCTTTGAATTTTCCATCTTCTGCCTCCTGCTTGGCTGGTATGATAGTCCTATATGATCAACCTTGCTGTGAGCAAAATGGTATTAGAAAAGAAAACAAAGTTATTGCACTCATACTTCTCAAACTCAGTACTACACTAACAAAAATAACATGATCAAGACAGATACAACTCAAAAAATGGTAGTGAACAACAAATATATGTAAAATGATCACTATTTTTAGTCATCAGAGAAATGCACATCAAAATTGCAATAAAATACTATTTCATGACTATTATAAAACAAATGGTGCCAAGAGTGTAGGTAACAAGAAATTCTTACATGCTGCTGATAAGAATGTAGACTCTATGGAAAACAGTATGATATTGTCTCAGAAAACTAAGAATTGAATTATCATATGACCTACCTATACCATTTCTGGAAGTGAACTCAGTCCACCATGGCCATGTTTATTGCTGTTCACAGTGGCTACGTTTTGAGATCAGCCTATGTTTCCATCGATTGATAAATGAACAGAGAAAGTTTCACTTATACACACACACACACACACACACACACACACACACACACACACACCTGTATGATTATTCAGATACAAAAAGAACAAAAGAAAAATCAAGAAGACTGAAGCCCTGTCACTTGTAGCAACATGGATTAAGTGAAGAGAGCCGGATACAAACATATACGTACAAGTTCTCTTTTATATACAGGGCAGGTAAAGAAAAGTTGACCTGAAAGTAGAGTACTGATTGCTATATGCTATTGTTGGACCTGAAGGTCTCAACTCCGGGACACACAGTGCACAGAGACACGGAGACCTAGATTGATGCAAACAGCAAGAGGAATTTTTATTCTGACGTGTCAGGGTCACTTCACTCTCGAAGGAGGAAGGACCCCAAATTTCTGAAGCACACAGCTTTTATACTTTAGTGTTGGGGGCCGACTTTTAGCAGAAAGCAGCTATCAGCTTTGCAGCCATCTTGAGCCATATACCCTGACATGTGACTTGGATTACAATAGCCTACAACAGCTGAGCACACTCTGATAATCTTGGTTTAGATACCTTGAGATTAAAGGTGTGTGAGATTAAAGGTGTGTGAGATTAAAGGTGTGTAATTTAAGAGTATGACTTAGAAGTGTAGAGATCAGATTTAGAGACAAGACCTAAGGGCATGATTAAAGGTGTAACTTAGAGGCGTGGCTTAGAAGTAAGACATATAAAAGGCAGAGACAGAACAGATCAGAATCAGACTGAGATCAGACGAATCAGACACATCAGACATTAGGTAGAGTCTGCCCTCACCCTCGATCTTGCTGAACCCCAACCCGCAGACCAGAGCGGCAGCTTGGGCCAGGATACAGTGGCCGCCCAAACGTGGGTTGGCCCTGGCCTCAACATTTTGCCTGGACTGCGACGTTTTTTGGCCGCCCGAACGTGGGGCTAGTGTGGACCCCAACACTTTAGCATAGGCAGACTTTAGCAACAGTAAAACTTGTCTAAACCTTATAGGACACTTTGCTTAGCCTTTAAACATATTGGCCACACCCACTCAGGCAGTTATTTCTGGTGGGCTCTGTTTATCTAGGGCTGTAAAGGACACAGCTGGTTACTAATCAGTACATTCTTTGTTTTTATCTCTGAATTTTTTTTTTTAACTTTCTCCCCATATCAGGAACAGCCTGACCAGTGGGATGGTTGTGTCTCTAATTGACCTTTCTGTTCCCTTGGTTGTTACAGAGAATTTGTCAGGGTGGTCTCACACTATGAAAGGTGTGCAGGAGGAATGGTGACAAAATCGCTTGAACATGGTCAGGGTATACTGCATGGATGTTTGAAAGTACCTCCTCACTTTTCTTAGCTCCTTTTTCACTACTGTGACAAAATGCCGGAAGAAACAACTTAAACGAGCCTTTGATTTGGGCTCACAGTTTCAGACATTCCCATTTAGAGTAGGGAACGGGAGTAGCTCATTTCGTGCCCTTTAGCAAGCAAAAAGAATGTCTTTGTTGGCTAGATTTCTGCCCACCCTCCTTTATTATTTCTGAAACCCTAAGACAATGGGATGGTATCACCCACAGTCAGGACAGGACGTTCCCCTCCGCTAATTCTCTCCCGAAATGTCCTCCTAGACACATCTAGAGGTGTTCCTTAATAATCTAGGCATTTATCAATGCAACCAATCTGTCATGAGATTAATCACCACAGAGCTCCTTTTACACCTACAGTGCATGCCTGTTACTCCTTGATACAAACCAGAAGAGCTAAGGGAAGAAAGGAAAGGGAAGTGTGAAGGTTAGTCTTGATCATCAGCTTGATTAGATGCAGAATCAATTTTGAGACACACCTTTGGGTGCTAGGGTTCTGTGAGGGTGTGTCCAGGAGTGACTAACTGAGCAGACCTTCTCCCAGAGTGAATACTTCCGGCAGCTGTCAGATATAAAAAGGTCAGAGAAAAGGGCTGAGCTGTATGATTGCTCCACTGACCTTGAGATCCAATCTCTTAGATCTTTCAACACAGACTAAAGACCTGTAGCCCTTCAGAATTCCTCCAGACTGCTTGGACTGTATCCCTTAAGCCAAAGCAATAAATGCCTTTTGGAAATATATGTCCATTTTTTTTTTTTTTTTTGCTTCTGTTTCTCTACAGAGACCCTTGTCTAACAAAGGGAGTTGTTTTTTTTTTTTTAGTGGTTACAAATAAGGCTCCTAGACATAGATCATGGTAGTATTTTCAAAACAATGTTAATTTACTGCCACAATTAAAATAACTTACATGGCAAATTTTATATTTTTTAACAGAGTGAAAAAAAGGAATAGAGTAATCCATGTCACAACATGGATTAATCTGTTCTCTTGTGAGTTTTGTTTTTTTGTTTTTTGTTTGTTTGTTTGTTTGTTTTTTTGAGAAAGAATCTCAGTGTGTAGCTTTGGCTGGCCTGGTACTCGTTATATAGCCTCGAGTAGCTTCCAGTTCACAGCAATCCTCCTGCTTCGGCTTCCTGACTTGAGCTTCCTTACAGGCACGTGCCACCATTCTGGGATCAGTGTGTATTCATCTTGAAAAGATTTTGTAAGTGGAACTGTATTACTCACACAGGCTGTATGTCATTTCATACATACCACATCCAGCATACCCATGTCTACACTGACAGAAAGTAGATTAGAGTTCGCCCAGAGCTGGGAGAGAGTGAGAGGAGAGGGATTTCCTGCTAATGAGCACAAGACTTCTTTGGGGGATCAGGATAATATTCATAATCAGATTATTTATGCATTTCTACCAGCAACAAATGAATGAGCAGTGCTCTTGCACGGCCGCATTAGGTGTCAGCACTTTGGATTTGAGCCATTCTAATATGTGTGTCATGGTGTCTCTTTGTTTTTTTAATTTGTATTTCACTAATGTCCAGTCTCATTGAGCATTTTTCAGCTGCTTTGCTCATTTTTCACCTGGGTTGTTTATTGTCTTGGATGGGTTTTTTGTTTGTTTGTTTGTTTGTTTGTTTGAGTTTTTTTTAGTTTTAAGAGGTCTCTGTATATTTTGTATACTATTTGTTATCAGATGTGCATTTTGTAAATATTTTCCATCCATCTGTGACTTATCTTTTCATTCTCTTGTGTTTTTTTTTTTTTTCCATGAAAAAACCTTTTAAACTAAATAGGGTCTAGATTATCAGTTTGTTCTTTCATGGATCATATGTACAGTGCTGTACCTAAAATGTCATCTTCACACCAAAGATCACCTAGATTTTTTTTTTCTCTGGTGCTATAAGAGTTCTATAGATTTGTGCCTTACTTCTCCATCTACGGGGAAAGACTGCTATATAGGTTACTATTGCTATTATTATCAGGTCTCACACAGCTCTGGCTGAACTCAACTTTGCATATATGTGAAGCTGGCCTTAAACTCCTGATCCTCTGCACGGGAGGGAAGTCCCACTTCTTACTCCTTGCTGATCTGTGGAGTCACCTTAACAGGGGTGAAATAGTAATTCACTATAGCTTTGATTCACATTTTCCTAACAGCTAATGATGCTGGGAGCACACAAAGCATTACCTGCACTGCTGTTTTTGCTACTGTGTGTGTGTGTGTGTGTGTGTGTGTGTGTGAATGCTTCCCAGTTTTGTTCAGAATAGGTCAAACAGGGAAATGTCTATATGCTGTGAGGTACCACATAAGTGTAAAATTAAGTATATCTCACTAGCAGCTTCCAGTGGTATATCCTGGACTAAATGTCTGTGTGGGAACAGTTGCGGTATCTGTAAGGAACAGCAAACAGCATGTGTGGAGGCCTGTCAGAGTTCTAGAAGAGTGATATCAGGAGCGCTCAGGGAGTACAAAGCAATCATGCCAGACCTTCACAGTTATGACAAAGACATGACTTAATCCTACAGTTCATCATCTTTGGGTAGTTGAACACAGGGCTGGGATGATAGTTTTAGACTATCAAGACCTCTCTGGCTACTGTATTGGATAGACAATATGGGGGACAAGGATGTGAACATAAAGGGCCATACCAGGGGTTCTGCTAGTGACGTAGGTAAGACATACCCATGGCTTTCAATAAGCTATCAGTGCAAAGCTAATGTCTAAGGCAGATTCCAGATCTATATCAAGGTCAGAGTCAGTACAAGTTCTATGGGATAGACGTAAGGTGCTAGAAAAAAAGAGAAAAATGAAGAATAACTCTAAAATGTTTGGCCTGAGGAACCAGATGAATGGTACTTCTATTTGTTAAAGTTGAAGCAATTAAAGGCCGAGAACATCTTGGTAGGTAGGTAGGTGTGCTGGAGAGCTAAATTGAATTTTTGACGTACTGAGTGCAAGATTGCCTTAGTTATTCAAAGAGAGACGTTGAATTGAAGCTGCAAACAGGAGTACAGGGTTTATGAGCATCAGTTTGGCAGGAGATGTAAATGTAGTTGACAATTAACAGAGAACTCTAATTAAATAAGCAGAGAGTGAAAACCCTAAGTGGGTCGGTCATTCAAATCACACCCAAGACAAGGCTAGGGGATCTTTGTTTAAGAGGGGACAGAAAGATAGTAAGACTCTGATCTTGTACATAATACCAAGGAGACCATTTTCAAAACAGATTATGGAAAATGTAGATATGGACTCATACTGATTGTGACAGTATGATCAAGGCCTATACAATCAGTAGTCAGTCAACTTACTAGCATGAAGTCCCACTTCTAGATGAAGGAACGTTAGCATTTAATTAAAATTTAATGGAGGATGCTGTGGGAGAGAGAAAGAGAAGAAAAAGTGAGACAGACAGATAAGACACACACACACACACACACACACACACACAGAGAGAGAGAGAGAGAGAGAGAGAGAGAGAGAGAGAGAGACTATGACAATTTTCTTAATTAATGTGAGCCTACTACATACTAGGGCAGGACCAAAGAGTTCCCTAGATCACATCAACTGGATTCTAAGGGAAAGAAAAAAAATTAATCTTAAAGTTGGGGGAAATGGATGGAAAGGTAGAGATAGTGTTAATGGAAATACTTAGGTAGGGAGTGAATACATTGTATGGAGTTTTCAAAGACTTAATTACCATATTAAAAATACAATAAATTGAATGTATTTCTGAAAAGGAAAAACCCGCGTGAATATGAGTTTAGTTGCATGTGATCAACTTAAACATTTTTATAGGAGAACCAGAAAAAAAAGAGTCAGTATTTGTCAATGAAACTGTCACTCACCTTTTCTGTTTCTGAAGTAAAGGAACGTAAAGGAGTAATCATTTTTATTTAGGTTGCAATTCTCAGTCTCCATCGTCAGTAATACATTTAACCTAGAGGGAAAATTGTTGTGAGGCAGAACATGTTGATGAGAACACGTGTCAGACTCTGCCACAATGATTGAGGAAACACCTGACTACCAACCTCCTAGTGTGCTTATATATGCAAGCACAGCCCCCCACACCACACATGAATATACACTTGAAATGCAAAGGAGCAGTGTATTTATCTGCCAAACCTACACCCAGGACCAGTTACTTCAAAGCTCTCATCTGAAACTCCCCTTGGTCAAAGAGAAAGGAAGGAAGCTTGATGGAGTTGCCTCCTTCCTCTTAGAACTCTGCCTTCAGGGGAGAATTTTATGTTTTGAGCCAGGGCATCTTGTAGCTGAGGCTGGCTTTGAACTCACATTCTCTTGCTTCAACTTCCCAAGATCTGTGTTTCCCAGTGTGAACACCAAGCCCAAAGGGGAATTAGGTTTAGATGTCCTTCCTGAGTTTATTCCAGTCTCTCTAGTAGGAAAGGAAGTCATGGCTTCCAGCAATGTCAAAGGTCAAATAGCAGAGGTCAACAGGCAGGCACTGTGCCATCCACTCTCACTTTAGTCCAGTACTGGATCATGTGGCTGTCATCCTTATATGAATCAAAAGTTCTGGACAATGTCCTGACTTTCCCAGTTTTCTGCTCTTCAGAGGCCACACCAACTATCCTGATAGTTAAAGCCCCCATGGCCTTCTGCCTGTACCCTGAGGCAGGAGGATCTACCCTCTACCATACAGTGAGTCTGTAGCATCAAGAGGCAGCCTGGGCAGTACAGACAATTATGAAAAAATAAAAATACACCAGGGTCTAGAGAGATGGTTCAAAGGTCAAGAGTATTTGTTTCTGCAGAGGACAAGAATTCAATTCCCAACATCCCATGGTGGCTCACAACCATCTGTAACTCTAATTCCAGATGATCATATGCCCTCTCCCGACCTCTATGACCACCAGGCAAGCACATGGTACACACACATGCAGGAAATCACTCACAGGAATAAAATTTAAAAATCTAAAAGAAGAAAAACAGACCAAGCACAGCTAGCAAGCTGATAACTCAGTGTGTAAGGGCACTTGTCACCAAACCTGACACCCTGAGTTTTATCGTGGTGTTCCATGGCCGAATACCCTGAGTTCCACATGGGAGAAGGAGAGAGATGACTGCCACAAGTTGTCTTCTGACTTCCACATACAACATGCCATGGCATGTATACACATACAGAAAAAAAAAAAAAAAAACGCAGCCTAAAGAATATCTAAACAGACCAAAGTTTACCAATAATAACCACTTTAGATTTTTAGTCCTGTGGCAGTTATGTATATTCAAAATTTATATAGCAAGCAGCACCGTGTGGTTCCAGATCTCCCTGCCCTGTGAGTGGTCATACTCCATTGCCAGGTTTTGGAGTCAAAATTGTGGACTGGGAGACAGTTCATTAGCAAAGCACTCAATGTGTCCAAGAGTGAAGATCTAGGAACCCATGCAAAAAAGCTCAAGACAGTGGTACCCACTTGCATTCTCAGTAGTAAAGGTGGAACACACAGGCAAGCAGAGACAGTAGGACAAAGGAGAAGGATCCACAGAGATCTCCAGTCAGCTGGCCTAACCTATTTGGCAAAGTTTGAGGCCAACCTTATCTAGAAAAAAAAGTCAAACCTTGGGGGATTATCCTCTGACCCCCACATGCATGTGCACTCATGTTCGTCCTTCCACATGCAAATGCACACATGTGAACACACACACAATTGGTTTTGAATCATAGCGCTCTAAAGTGCTCCCGGAGTGACTGGTAGGTGAATGGAAAGGGTTTCCGTTTCTTCGCCTGCAACACTCAGAGGTTCCAATGCAAGTCAGGACTAATAATGGGTTGTCAGTAAATGCTTAGAGCCCATTCTGACTCTATCCTAAGGCCTAGCTACAGACCTCTTCTCTCTCTCTGAATCCTGTCTGTCAGGTTTCTGGGACTTCTGTGGTAACAAAGAAAGAGACAATTGCCTCCTTCCAGAGGTAGAGTGATGGAGGTCAATACTAACAGGTTCCAGTGTTTTCCCCAGTTCTGTCCAGAGCCCCATTCCAAACCAAAGAGTTACAAAGGTTTTTAAACTCCACACTCTTCACCTCAGGATGAGGTCAGCCAAAATCTGCTCTTTCAAGCCCCGGGCTCTAAGATTTTGACCTCTCCTGGCTGCCAGCAACTGTAGCTGCTTTGACATCCCCCCCCCCGCACCCCCGCACCCCATAGTCCAAAGCTCCTTCCATCAGCCACTATGCAAACCCACGCCAAGACTCTGGCAGTTTCCTATCCATGGAAAAAGGAGAGAAATTCCCCCCAAAGGCCTTAGTCATTCTCCAAACCTCAGCAGATACAGATACTTGCTGCCTGCAACCCTGACAATCTGAGTTCCATCCCTAAGACCCATATAGTAGAAAGAAAGAACAGACTTCCACATGTTCTTCTCTGACCTCCACATATGCACTGTGGTATGTGTACCCACACATGTATACACAAAATAAATAAATAGAATTTTAGAATTACATTTCTTCACCTGCAACACAAGATAACTTCTAATGATTAATAGTATGAATCTAGAAAATGTTTGTGGGGTTTGTGGGGTGGGGATTGGTAGGGTTTTGTTTGTTTGGAGACAGGGTCTCATGTAGCCCAAGCTGCCTTTAAATTTGTGATCTACATACAGACCACAGTGATTTTGAACTTCTGATTCCCCTGCCTCCAACAACCTAGTTTTATTATACATGTCAACTACCACGTCTAACTTACGCAGTTCTGGGGAGTGAATACTGGGCCCTGTGTGTACCATTAAGCACTCTACCCACCAAGGGGCATCCTCTAGAAAATATAAAGTATCACTTTATGATAATTGAAGGGTTATTAATCCCAGCACTTGGGAGACAGAGATAGTAAATCTCTGAGTTCAAGGCCAGCCTGATCTACAGAGTAAGTTCCAGGACATCCAGGGAGGGCTACACAGAGAAACAGATCTCAAAAAAGAAAGAAAAGAAGGGGTGGGGGGGGAGACAGAATATGGAAGATCTGTGCACCCACTTAGCTGAGACACTGATGAAAGATGTGGGGAAAAAACTGTGTTCATTAGCATATTAATTAGCATATTCATTAGCTGAGGAGTCAAATGACAGTTTCTTTCAGATTCCAGGCAATCCCAATACACATTCCCACAGGCCTTTCTGTGGCAGTCTGCAGGCTGATCTAAAACTCATAGGCAAATGGGAATAGCCAAAAACTTTGAGAACAAGGTTGAATAGCTTACACCACTTGGTTTCCAAGCTAGACACACATAGTAGTAATCAATACTCAGACATATTGGAACAAGAAGAGACACACACCAAACAATGTAGAAGAACCCAGAAGGAGAACCATATATATGGCATAATCATAAACTTTTTTTTTAAAGGCAGAGTCTCATGTAGTCCGGGCTGGCTGTGAACTCACTGTTTTGAACTTCTGATCCTTCCACCTCTACCTCCTCAGTGCTAGGACTCACAGCCCTGTGCTGCTACAGCTGGTGGATTACAGTATTACAGACTGTGCGGCTTTCTGTATGCTAGGTAAACACCCTACTGAGCCATATCTGCAGTGTCATGAATTGTTTCAGTGAGTTATGAGCTCTGCTTAGTTGTGAAAGAGCTTCACAAATCATGATGACGATGGAAATGAATGAATGAGTGAGTTAGTGAGTGTAAACTGAAGGAGAGAGATGAAAGAAGGCCAAGGCAAAAAACAAAACAAAACAAAAAAACAAAACAAAACAAAAAAAAAAAAACAAAAAAACAAAACAAAAAAAAACCACAATAGCACACATAGATTAGGGAATCACCCACTGAATTTAAAGGGTAGGATCTGGCAAAACACTGGCTGTTGGCCTTGGGTATCGCTGAGAGGGTAGAAGTTACAGCAAGCAAACCTCAGCGCCTGTGGCAAAATTGTGTGCTCTAAACTGAACGGTGACAGATGAGTGAGCAAAACAAGACCACCTCATAAATTCCCCACAGGCCGTTGTCAAGTAACAGTTTCACAGGGTTGGTGGATTGGGAGGTGTGAAGAGAAGAGCAAAAAAAAAAAAAAAAAAAAAAAAAAAAAAAATCCCTGAAATTGAGAAAGCTTTTTCCAAGAAGTAGATTCAACCGTTTGGTGAGGGCTCCACCTGGTGGATTTGTACAGAATGAACGAAGACTGCCAAATAGTTTCAGCCCAGCCTCGTTCCAATGCTGAGTTCAAGGCCAGCCTGATACAAAAGAAAAAGAACCCCAAACCCCAGTGTAGATAAAACAAAACAAAACAAAACAAAACAAAACAAAACAAAACAAAACTGAATAATAAAAGAACTGATGGGGATTTTACTATCCCCAGGTTCAAGTCGTACTACAAAGCTATAGTAATAAAAGTAACATGGTATGGACACAAAAGCAGACATTCTGATCCATGGAATCAAATTGAAGACCCAGACAGAAATCCACACACCTGTGGACACACATTTTTTCTCTTTTAGAAAGGGGGATTGCAGAAACACACATGGAGAAAAACACAGCACCTTCAACGAACTGTGCTCATCAAGCTGGATACATGTCCACATACATGTATTACATACACACAGTATTACATCTACATACATGTATTACATACATACAGTATTACAGACTGTGCGGCTTCCTGTATGCTAGGTAAACACCCTACTGAGCCATATCTGCAGGCTCACGAATTGTTTCTGTGAGTTATGAGCTCTGCCTAGTTCTAAAAGAGCTTCACAAATGATGATGGTGAAAATGAATGAATGAGTGAGTTATGTAGAAGACACAAAAAGATCCATACTTATCACCTTGCACAAAACTCATCTCCAAATGACTCAAAACCCTCAACATAAAACCAGATACACTGAACCTGATAGAGAAGAAAGTGGAGAATAGCTCATTGGCACAAGAAAAAAGTCTTTAAATGGAAGACAACCAGCACAGAAACTAAGAACAACAATGAATACATGGGACCTCATGAAACTGAGAAGCTTCTGCACTGCAAAGCACATCACCATCCAGACAAAGTATCAGCCTATAGAATGAGAAAAGATTCTGTTACCAACTATGCATCTGATAGAGGATTAATATCCAAAATATATAAAGAGCTCAACCCCTCCCCCCACTAAGTATCAAGAGAACAAACCAATTTTAAAATGGGGCACAGATCTAAACAGAGAATTCTCAAGAGGACATTCAAAATGCCTGACAAACACTTAAAGAAATGTTCAACATTTCTTAGCCACCAGGAAATGCAACTCAAAACTACTCTGAGATTTCAACATACACCTCTCAGAATGCCCAAGATCAATAAAAGAAGTGACAGCTCATGCTGGTAAAGATGTGGAGTAAGGGAAACACTTATTCATTGCTGGTGGGAGTGCAAACTTGTACACTCACTGTGGAAATCAGTGTGATAGTTCTTCAGAAAGCTGGGAATAGATCTACCTCAAAATCCAGCTCTATCTCTGGCATATAAACAAAGGATGGTTCTTCCTACGATACAGACACTTGCTCAGCCATGTCCAGGCTTCATTGTTATTCTATTGATAGTAGCCAGAAATTAAGAAAAAAAAAGCTAGATATCTCTCAACAAGAATGGACAAAGAAACTGTGGTACAGTTACACAATAGGGTATTACTTAGCTGTTAAAAAAAAAACCCCAACATTTGTAGGTAAATGGATGGAACTAGAATAAATCATCCCAAGTGAGGTAACCTAGGCCCAGAAAGATTAATATGGTATGTATTCCTTATTTGTGGATATCAGCTGTTAAGTCAGTGATAACCAAGCTATACTCTGAAAAGCAACAGGTAGGTATAGGGTAAGGAAAAGGAAATAGAATATATAGTTATGGGTGAATGGGTGAACTGAAATGAGAGAATAAAGAGAAGTGGGAAGAGAAAGATTAGAGAGAGTATAGAGTGAGAGGCAGCTAAATAAAGGGGCATTTGAGTGGTAGTATAGAAAATTAATACAATAGAAACTTCCTAAAATACATGCATATATGAAGGGGATCTAGGTAAGATCAGGTTAGTTCCAACTCAAATAAGCTAAGTCCCATGTCATAAGCATCCTGTGTCTTTAGCAACTTGACTACCTTGGCAACAGCATTTGCTGTCAGCTGTTTTGTTGACCTTAGTCATTTTAAATGACTAAGACATAAGAGGAGTTGTTCATTCCTAGAGCAGATACTATACTCAGTCTAATAGGTTGAACTGAAGTGTCTCATTGTATAAAGTAATAAAATCAGTAAATTTTACAACTTCGATAGAAAAAATGTAAAAATCCTCTAGATATTTGAATCGTATCCTAAAATACTGAAGGCAAAACTGCTTTTACTGTCAGGATTGGTCTTTAAAGCATTTTAAATGCAGCAAAATGGCATTCTTTAGATCTAGACATATAACAAGTTAGCTTTTTGTCCATGTGAATATTTAAAGTTTCTATTCCCTGATTTATTTTGGTTCACTTTCACCACAAACCCTTTGAATAATGTTTTGCATCTTCGTCTCTTACCCTGTTGAGCCTCCTGTGTCTTATGAACATTGGAAATGAGCAACTCACAAGATTTGAATGCCTAAGTACATTAGGCATATGCTGTGGGCTATATTTTATTTCTTATATTAAATCAACATAATGTGCTGAAGAAAGAATATTATTAAATTAAAACCCATGATACCTGCAGGTATAGCTTAATTTTTCTTCTGAAGAAATTGCCTTAGGGTCACTAAATGATTAACTTAGATTTCTAATAGACTTATTCCAACCCAGTACAAAGAAGTTTTGTGGACATGTTGTTATATCAAACTTTTGAGTGCATTCCTTTAAAACAGAAAGAAAACTCTGGATAAAAAAAGAAAAAATTCCGGGCAGTGGTGACACACACCTTTAATCCCAGCACTTGGGAGGCAGAGGCAGGCAAATTTCTGAGTTTGAGGTCAGCCTGGTTTATAAAGTGAGTTCTAGGACAGCCAGGACTACTCAGAGAAACCCTGTCTTGAAAAACCAAAAGAAAAAAAACCTTATAATTTCCTTACAACTACAGCATTTTGAATTTTACTTCTTTAATAAAAGTGAAATTTTTGAAACAATTGTGCAACACATATTTATGGCATTGAAGTCTTTACATGTATATATAAGTATCTCTCTTGTATGTGGGGGAAGGAACGGTGGGTGAGGTATGAAAATAATAGCATGTACTTCTTCGTTGGGGAGGAATTATTGTTTCAAACTAAAATGATATTTCTCATAAATAATACTTTTCTTATAAGTTTTGAAATTTAGAATTCTTATTGAAAAATACCCTAGTCTATTCTAATATACATACAACCTATTTAATGCTATGACTAATTAATATATATGACTGTAGGCTAAGATAAGTATCTATTAACTTATATTATATGTACTCTTATTACTATTTTTCAGTTCACACCATAATAGTTTGCTAATAAATGTGGTACACCAATTGAAAAATTAAGGAATGAATGGCAATCAACTCATAGCTAGAGGTTCAATAAAGTCAGGGCACAATAAGGAGCAATTTTTTGAATGGAGAGGACTTCTCTAAAAAATTAGTTAAAGCAACTCATGAATACAATCCTCTGTTTCACAGAGCAAACATGGAACTAAGGGGGAACTGGTAGACAAAAGACACTGGCCCAGTCTCAATGGAATGCCCTTCTTCAGTATGTGCTTGTTGAATCATGAACAAGCCACAGGACAAAGTTACAATTCTATGCACTATGATCTCATGGAATTTGATTCACCCCCCCAAGGCTCAGAGTATCTTATATTCTCATAAAAAGAGAAAGAGAGAGAGAGAAACATGAATGGCTTTGCTTAAGTTCTGATACAATTGCCTAAGCCCTCTATACCACAAATGTTCCAAGAGCCCCAGAATACATTAGCTGAAGATTTTATTCTCCAGAAAACATCTTCAGTTTTGCTATGCTTCGTTGTGTTGGACAAAGAGCTGCTTTCTTCTGATGGAGAGAAGGTAGACGAGAATAAGAAAATAACTTTAATTTCTTTGCATGGTCACAGCTCAAGTTCTGTCAGCTAATAATTTTCCCAGTTTATATTCTTACGTTTAGCCTACCGCATTTCAGAGTGAAATCAAGCTTTTTTTTTTTTTTTTCAAAATTAATGCTGTGGTGTTTATTGGATTCTTCAAAGCTCTGTTTAGATGCTTTTGCACTGTAGCTATACTTAAGTCTGTCTACATTCATTGTTATAACTTGACATTTTGACTGCATTTAATATTTAATTATTTGCAACTTTATGTATTCTTATTTCTTTGTTAATGGTTTGGTTTGATTTTAGAAGTTAAAAATTTCTACACTTTAGTAATTATTTAAATATTTTATTGTGTGATTATTGTCAAACCACATTTGCTCTTTCCCCACCATATGAAATTATTGCATTTAATTTTCTGAAAGGGTCACATTTTTATTGTGAGGAGCGGGTGCACTCAAGCGCCACTTCTTAGCACAAGTGGGTGCTGCTTCTTAGCAGTTTGCACACCGTGCATTTTTCCCTAACTGAGCCACTGTGGGAAGTGGCTCCGGCTCCGCTCTTGCCATTACAAGGTGGAGCTTGGCATAGGCATTGCTTGAGAGAAAAGACAACTCCATATATGGAGTTGTATGCTCTAAGAGGTGTGGTTACCCGATCACCCCACCTCGCATCATTGAGAATGGCCAATCACCAGTGACTTCTTGGCAGCTGCTGATAGGATTAAGGCAATGCTTATAAGGGGCTGCGGGAGCTGGGGAGGGAAGAAGAGGAGAGAAGAGGGAGAGAAGAAGCTCACTGTACAGGGATAGCTGAATAAACTGCTTAAAGAAGAACACAGTTGCTGTTGCCTTATTCCGCGGGTCGGACGTGGGTAGCGACAAGCCACAATGTGAAGACTCACTGCTACGCAGGATTGGGCTATTTGAGGTGCACCAATGAGGCATGCCCACATGGCAGGTGCTGATTGGGACAGGCAGGGGTATAAAAAGGACGGCCGTTAAGGGGCTATAACAGAAGAGCTTCCAGAAAGAGAGGAGAGTAGGGGCATCCAGAGAGATAGGAGAAAGACATCCAGAGAGAGGAGAGATCAGAAAGTCATTCAGAGAGAGGAGAGGACAGAAGGGCATCCAGAGAAAGAGAGGAGAGAAGGGCTTCCATAGAGAGAGGATAATAAAGGATCCTGAATAAAACTGCATTGAGAAGAACTCCAAGTTGCGTCGTTCCTATCTGCTGGTTGGATAGAGAAGCGACATTTTATGTCAGCAATTTCTAGTGTTTAAAAAATAGTTTAAAATAATGTTCCCATTTATTTCTTAATAGCCAACTCCCTTCTATAGTTCTTTGTCTATTTCCTCTTCTCTACCAGTACAATTCTCAAGACATAAGTGTCTTTCTTGTCTGCACTGGTGCCTGGAACAGACCTTGGGTGCCAGCTCTGCACAAAATCCCACAACACCAAGAGGAGGCTGGACTCCCAGAAGTTCTAACATGTCCAGGATTGTAGGTGAAGAGACCATGACACATCCCCCAAACAGGGAATAACTGGAATCCCTGAGGACCCAGGAACCTCTGCCTGGCCAGTGGCACAGGTTCCTTCCCATCTGCATTAGTGCCAGGAGCAGATATTGGACACCAACTTTGCACCAAATCCCACAACACCCAGAGGAAGCTGTACTCTCAGCCTCTCTAAAGCATTCAGGAACATAGGATCATAGGATCATAGGACCATAGGATCACAGGATCTGAGGCGCTTGATCACATCAAAATTTCAGGATCTCAGAGGCAGCCTGACTCCCAGAAGCTCTTACACTCAGGGTCTCAGGGTCACAGGATCATAGGAGACAACTGGAGTTTGAAGAGTTCTGACACAAGATAACAGGAGAGACAGTATCCAGGCAGAGACACTGAGTACAGGTAGCACTTAAGATAACTAGTTGGTAAAAGGCAAGCACAAGAACATAAGCAACAGAAACTAAGGTTACCTGACATTATAAGAACCCAGTTCTCCTACTACAGCAAGTCCTGGATATCCCATCACACTGGAAAATCAAGATTGAGATTGAAAATCACTTCTCATAATGTTGATAAAGGACTTTAAGAAGGAAATAAATAAATTTATTTTCTTAAAGAAATACAGGAGAACACAGGTAAACAGGTAGAAACCCTTAAAGAGAAAACACAAAAATCCCTTCAAGAATTACTAGAAAACACAACCAAACAGGTGAAGCAATTGAACAAAACCATCCAGGATCTAAAATGGAAGTAGAAACAACAAAGAAACCATAAAGCGAGACTATCCTGGAGACAGAAAACTTAGAAAAGAGATCAGGAGTCATAGATGTAAGCATCACCAACAGAATACAAGAGATAGAAGAGAGAATCTCAGGTGCAGAAGATATCATAGAAAACATTGACACAACTGTCAAAGAAAATGCAAAATTCAAAAAGCTCCTAACCCAAAACATCTATGAAATCTAGGACAAAATGAGAAGACCAAACGTAAGGATACTAGGTATAGAAGAGAGTAAAAATTCCCAACTTAAAGGGCCAGTAAATATCTTCAACAAAATTATAGAAGAAAACTTCCCTAACCTAAATAAAGAAATGCCCATGAATATACAAGAAGCCAACAGAACTCCAAATAGACTAGATCAGAAAAGAAATTCCCCTCCTCACATAATAATCAAAACATCAAATGCACAAAACAAAGAACGAATATTAAAAGCAGTAAGGGAAAATGATCAAGTAATTTAAAAACGCAGACCTATCAGAATTATACCAGACTTTTCATCAGAGAATATAAAAGCCAAAGGAATCTGAGCAGGAGTCATACAGACCCTAAAAGAACATAAGTGCCAGCCCAGGCTACTATACCCAGCAAAACTCTCAATTACCATAGATGGGGAAACCAAGATATTCCATGACAAACCAAATTTACACAATATCTTTCCAAAATCCAGCCCTACAAAAGACAATAGAGGAAAAACTCCAACAGAAGGAGGGAAATTACACCTTAGAAAAAAGCAAGAAAGTAATCTTCTTCCAACAACCCCAATAGAAGATAGACGTACAAACATAATTCCACTTCTAATAACAAAAATAAGAGGAAGCAACAATCACTTTTCCTTAGTATCTTTTAACATCAATGGACTCAATTACCCAATAAAAAGACATAGACTAATGAACTAGATATGGAAACAGGACCCAGCATTTTGGTACATACAGGAAATGCACCTCAGTGACAAAGACAGACACTACCTCAGAGTAAAAGGCTGGAAAACAATTTTTTAAGCAAATGGCCCCAAGAACAAGCTAGAGTAGCCATTCTAATATCAAATAAAATCCACTTTCAACCAAAAGTTATCAAAAAAGATGAGGAAGAACACTTCATACTTGCCAAAGGAAAAATCTACCAAGATGAACTCTCAATTCTGAACATCTATGCTCCAAATGCAAGGGCACCTACATACATAAAAGAAACTTTACTAAAGCTCAAAGTACACGTTGCAGCTCACACAATAATAGTGGGAGACTTCAACACCCCACTTTCATTAGTGGACAGATGATTGAAACAGAGAGTAAACAGAGACTCAGTAAAACTAAGAGAAGTTATGAACCAAATGGATCTAACAGGATTAATGCAGTAAAAATGGTCATCTTGCCAAAAGCAATTTACAGATTCAGTACAATCCGCATCAAAATTCCAAATTAATTCTTCATAGAACTGAAAAGAGAAACTTGCAAATTATTTGGAATAACAAAAAAACCCCAGGATAGCGAAAACTATTCTCAACAATAAAAGAACTTCTAGGGAAATCACCATCCATGACCTTAAGCTGTACTACAGAGCAGCAGTGATAAAAACTGCATAGTATTGGTACAGAGACAGGCAGGAAGGTCAAGGGAATAGAACTGAAGATGCAGAAATGAACCCACACACCTATGATCACTTGATCTTTGACAAAGGAGCTAAATCTATCCAGTGGAAATGAGACAGCATTTTCAATAAATGGTGCTGGTTCAACCGAAGGGTCAGCATGTAGAAAAATGGCAATTGATCCATTCTTATCTCCTTGTACAAAATTCAACAGCAAGTGTATCAAGGACCTCCACATAAAACCAGATACACTGAAACTAATAGAAGAGAAAGTGAGGAAGAACATATGGGCATAGGGGAAAATTTCCTGAACAGAAAACACCAATGGCTTATGCTCTAAGATCAAGAATTGAGAAATGTGACCTCATAAAATTGCAAAGCTTCTGTCAGGCAAAGGACACTGTCAATAGGACAAAATGGCAACCAACAGATTGGGAAAAGATCTTTAACAATCCTACATCTTATAGGGAGCTAATATCAAATGTATACCAAGAACTCAAGAAATTAAACTCTAGACAATCAAACAACCCTATTAAAAATGGGGTAGAGAGCTAAACCAAAAATTCTCAACTGAGGAAACTTGAAGGGTCAAAAAGCACCTAAAGAAATGTTCAACATCCTCAGTCATGAGGGGAATGCAAATCAAACAACCCTGAGATTCCACTTCACATCACTAAGAATGGCTAAGAACAAAAACTCAGGTGATAGCAAATGCTGGTAAGGATGTTGAGAAAGAGGAACACTCCTCCATTGTTGGTGGGATTGTAACCTGGTACAACCACTCTGGAAAATCAGTCTGGTGGTTCCTCAGAAAATTAAACATAGTATTAACCTGAGAACCCAGCTACACCACTCTTGGGTATACTGAGAAGATGCTCCAACATATAACAAGGATACATGTCCCACTATGTTCATAGCAGCCTTATTTATAATAGCCAGAAGCTGGAAAGAACCCAGATGTCCCTCAACAGAAGAATGGATACAAAAAAGGTGGTACATTTATACAATGGAGAACTATTTAGTTATTAAGAACAATGAATTCATGAAATTCTTGCAGTGTATTTGCTATAATTCTAACACCTCTCTGGATGTTTTAAGGATACATAGTGAGCTTATGGATTTCAAGAATGCTGCTCTGCTGAGTGTTGATGCAGTAGATACTGCAGATAAAATTATCCATGGCTTGAGGTCAATATTTTCATTTTGGTCAAGCTTCAATAATGGCATATGTGATCATATGCCATTTATCCTGGGAATAATTTTATTCCTGCCTATCATGTTAAAGCTTGTCTTTAACAGCATCAACATGTTGGCAGCCAAAGTACATGGCTTGAAATAAAAAATGGACCCCCATTTAATAGACAGAGTTATTAAATTAACAGGCTGGTAAGCCAAGGGTAGGTAAGATTCTGCACAGAGCCTTACCAACCTAAGACAGAAATGCATTGTTTTTGATAATACATATTCCATGATGAGTAAGGAAGGCATTCTTGGCAGAACAACCTAAGACAGGTTCAGTCTTGTTTATGAAATAAAAAAGGGGTAGAGGCACAGAGCTCCTGGGGCTTCTTGGCAGGAATCTGTCATTGGCCAAGAACAAGGAAATGGGCTGCTTGGCAGGAATATGACATTGGCCAAAGCCAAGCAAGTAGGCTTCAGGCAGGAATCTGACATTAGGCTAGAACAAAGAAGTAATTTCAGACAGGAATCTAAATTTTCTGCTAAAACAAAGAAGTAGCCTTCAGACATGAAAATGACTTTGGACTAGGACAGGGAAGCAGGCGCAGATACTTTGGTCATCCTGATAAGCCCTTAGAAACAGTAATCATGGGAGTGACCAAGTTCTTTGTTTATTGCCTTGCTTGTTCTTTGTCTATTTTTGTTTATTGTCTTCCTAGTTTCTTGACTATTTGCATCTACTGTATTGCTAGTTCTTCAACCTAGAGCTGACCTTAATACTTGCATATAATTAAAATGGTTTAAAAGCAGATTGGGAAAATTATATAATCTAGTGAAAGACATATTGTATATTTTTTCTATGTAAATACATTTATTGAATATGCATTAAAAATGAAATAAAATAAGAAAAACACATTACAAAGAGTAACAATAAAAATATATCTTTATAGAAATCCATAAACCTAGATTAATATATAAATATGTAAAATGACATATTGGCTGATTTATTGTGCTTTTCTCCCTAAATTTCTAGAAACTTTAAGTCTGAGTTGCAAAAATTAATAACAGTAAAAAAATCTTTGTTAGGGCAACATAAAGCTGTATATAATGAGTTCCTTTGCAATAAAAAAGCTTGATATAAAAAAGAAAAAAAATTAGTGTCTAGCCTCCATACAAAATGGGCCATTAGGAGGACCACAAAGCACATAGCTATTTTCTAGTTTGTATGTAAATCATACAAATTATTAAGTGAACATTAAGAGTCTTATTTTGCTCATCAGTTAAAGTTGATAAAATAGTGTACTATAAACACTGTATTTTAGAAATAATAGGCTTACTTCAATTTCTAATTTTTAGTTTTTTGTCTTGATCTTTTACAGATGGGCATATGTAGAAGACAATATATTTTTAGTGAAATACTGTTGTACATATGACTGTAGTGAAAGACTACACGTGTCCATAATTGGCCTGCTCTTTTCAAAGAGGTGATGCTGATGTGGTCTTACTTTTACCCAAATCTGAGGTAGGACTTGCTTTGAGATACTTGGAGAACAATCAGAAGAAGTCCAGGAATTAAGATATGGCTTCAGAGAACCAAAGCAGATATAGAATGTCTTGAAGTTCCTTGAATGGGTAAGAAACAGCCATGGAAGATGCAACCATTATGTAACACCAGCAATGCTCGTTGTCATCTTTTCATGATATAGATGACCTCTGCTAAGAGCCATCATCCACGGGCAGTAAAAGCCTCTAGAGAATTCTTGTACAATATGTTCTCTGGGATATAGAGTCCTGTCTCCAAGAGAGACACTCATGCCAATGATGACTGGAATCTCAGCTCTGAGCAAGATCAGCCTGCAGTGGGAAGAGGACACAGTACACACTGACCAAAACAGGTCAAAGCAGGTCATGTGTTTTGAGAATTTTTTTGGAAAGATTATATGAAAGGAACTTCAGAATAATTATGCTGATTTAATTTCAAATTTCAACATTCAAGAAAAATAGTTTTATTTGCCCTGTAACAGAAATTTGTTAGTAAAAAAAGGCAGGAAAAGGGTATATTTTGAGTTTTCTTTTTATAGGAGTTTGGGCAGGAGCAAAGAGGAGAATACATTATTTCAAATATGTTACTGGAGTTTTCCCCAGTAACTGAGCTGAAACAGGAGGTACTTATCACTTATGAAAATACTGTCAATGTACAAAGCACTCTGATGAGCAGAATGGAGCATATTCAAAATAATGGATCTAACCCCTAGTAGACTTTCACTTCAAATCCTGATGAGAATCGGTGGTATGCTGTTCCAGAAAAACATTGCTGAATATGATTATATCTTTCCTCTTAAAGAGACTCAGTGTCACATTTAATTAATATTAACTATCAGGAACCAAAAGGCAGCTTTGTAACAAAACTCATCAAGTACATTTGGACTAAATATCTACTCCATGCTTCTTACCTAAAAAAGATAGCAGAAGAGAAATATAAAGAAGTATGATATTTTTGTGTAGACTTCTCTTCCTTTGAGGACAGGATAGGCATTCAAGTCACTCATGCCCAATGTTATATAACAGCTACTTCCATGCTTCTTTCCATGGTGGAAAGACAAATACACTGGTCCTTACAGGTGAGACAAAGACATAAAAAGTGTGATTTCCGTAGAATGGGCATTGGATATATCATTGCAAGAATAAGAGTACATTTAGGGGTTAATCTTGGCTACATTATGCCTGAGAGATTTGTAGAACACACCTTCAAGGGTTTCTATGTTGGCTTCTGCAGAGATGAATCCTTACTTCTTTCCAGAACATTGGGAGATTGTGAAAATATTAGAAGGGGTTCTTGAACTTCGTGTAGGACTCAGTTCTTCAGGGTTGTGTTTTGGGGCACTATGAATGGTCCCAGGCCCTTTTATGTTCTCTTTGTCTGTTTATATCAGCTATAAACACTGTGACTTGCTTTCACCTCTAAGTGTTGCAGTCAGCTTGGTGTCAGGGCCCAAAACAAGCCTAGAAATCTACATGGAATCAAGTGACAATGGAATGAGCACTCGGCACTGAAGAGTCAAGAAAGTTACCTTCCTCTTTTGGGGATTTTGACTCACCCAACACACAAAAAAAATATACCTAACATGTAAAGATGTAAAGGTCAGAGCACAACTCTTTTTTTTTTTTTTTTTTTTTTTTTGGTTTTTCAAGACAGGGTTTCTCTGTGTAGCCCTGGCTGTCTTGGAACTCATTCTGTAGACCAGGCTGACCTCGAACTCAGAAATCCGCCTGCCTCTGCCTCCCAAGTGCTGGGATTAAAGGCATGCGCCACCACTGTCCGGCCAGAGCACAACTTTTAAGAGTAAGTTCTCTCCTTCGACCATGGGCCTCAGGGTCCCTTTTTCTGCTGAACCACATCATTGGCCCTTCTTTAACTGCTGAGCCATCTCACCCCTCCCCCTTCAATTTTGTTAACTCAAAATTGGTGAGATTCTTATCATCAGTAAATATAGCTCATTTCATTTAGCCTGCTAATATTCTAGTAATAAAAGTATTTTGACACAGATGTTTTGTTAGCATGAATATCAATTTTTGAAGCTTTTAGTGGATATGAATAATTTTAAGCAGTTACACAAGTAGACACAATGAAGATTTTTTTTAATGCTTGAATTTCATAAACCGAAAATTGAATAAATACTGTTAAGGACCAACCCACAGCCCTTATGTGGGGCGGATATTGTTTGGGACACAAAGTTGAAGGTTAAAGACCCATGATGCCTGGCCTTATAACCTTACTATTTCCTGATATCTAGATATTTAGTTCATTATATGTTTTGGATATTAGCTCCCCAATAGATATGTAGTTAGCAAATTTTTCCCATTCTATAAGGCTACCATTTTATCAAAATAATGGTATTCTTTGCTATGCAGAAGTGTTTTCAGTTTCAAGAGGTCATACTTATTAACTGTTAATAGTAATGCCTGTGCTAACAGTGTTCTGCTCAGAATCCAACAGGTATTGATGAACAGTTGATAAAGGCTATTGGAAATGTCTATGGTTGTTTATTGCATAAATTATTGAATGATGATTTTTCTTGTCAAAGAAGCTAGGGTTTGGAGTTAGTCTTTAATGTTAAAGAGGTGAGCAAAATTAGTTTTTGATAAAGCAATACTAAGTTGAAACCATACTTGAGAAAAATAGAGGTAGGGCTCTTAAATAGCCGCCATTTGTTAACTCAATTTTCTACTGCTGAAGAAAACTTCCATGTCTTTCAACATCATGACTGTGTTAGTTATTCTGTTGCTTAACTCTGCATGACTCAATAGAAACTGTGATTTGATGTATAACACATTCAGCTAATAGCTCTGCTTCTCTCTTCTTTTTCCCTCCACTCTAAGTTCATCTAAGAAAAAGTATTTAATAAAATCTATGCGAGGAAGTGATGTGGGAGAAGGCAGTCTTGGAATAGGAGAAAAGGAAATCTTGAAAGAAATACGTTATAATTTTAAATAGAGTGTGCTACCTAAAACAGGCAAATATATGCTTGTGCATTACAGGTATAACGGACATGATTCTAAACCCCCCACTTCAGTGAAGACTTCCTCCTCTGACTTCCAGATGCCTAGCTTTCCAATATCCTCTCCTGTTTGGGTATAGCCATTAGCATCCCAAATTGCATTTACCTTGAGGATTCTGACTCTTGTCTCACAGGCTAGTCTAGCAGGTTTTCTCATCCTTACCTAAGGTAAAGCTCCTTAACGCTGCTGAGTCCTGTGGTGGCCTATGCTTTGGTATACTGCTGTACCAAGGCCTCTGAATCTCAGTACACATTATTGTGAAGTCATGGCACTACACAGGATGATCTCTAAATGTACGCAGCCACCTAAGTATGGCAGTGAGGGAGGATTGAGCTCTTCAGTAGATCACATCCTTCTATTTCCCTCCCTGGTGACTGAGCCCAGATACATGGCTTATATCTTTCCCATGCACAAGGTTAATGATGCTCTTTGCAGAATATGTGTTGCAGGAGATATTTAAAACAGCAGCACCCTATCTTTCTTGTCTTACAGAGCCGCCATGTTCCAGCCTAGCCTAGGTCTGAGGCCACAAGTGGTGGTGGAGCTGCTTGTCTCAGGCCAACCACTCAAAGAGGCCAGAGACACTGGCCCTGTCACCCACGAGATGCCAGCCTGGGAGATTGCTCTGCCAATCTTCCACTGCAACGCGCTACCTCGCCGATAAGGAGAACGCCACACTCAGGATTCTTCTGACAGCATTTATTGAACAGCTCTTCAAGATGGAGAAAAGGGGAAGGACCCTGAGCTCAGAAAGCCCGCTGCTTAAATAGAGCTTTGGGAGACATGCAGATCCCTCATTGGCTCAAATCTTTCATCCAATTGTTATACTCGGTTTTCGCGCCACGCGCAGGCGCATTCTCAAGTAAAGCTTCCGTGAAGAACCAGGAAGCAGAAGCCGGCGCCATCTTGTAATGGTGAATGCGGCTCCTCACATTCCACACTGTCTTCACAAGGTTTGGCTGAGCCCAGACCATGCCACCACCCGGTAGAAAATGAGACTCTAATGCTTAATGATTAACCAAAGGCTCTATAAATTTGGTAATGCTCAATAACAAGATGCTCACACAATTGGAGGTGTTTTCCAGTTGACTAACCTAGATATAAGTTCTTACCTAGGACTGCTCTCGATACATGCGTGGCTCTCCATCCTCCTACATCTCTGCCCCCGAGCTTCTCCTTCTCCTTCTCCTGTTCCTCTCCTTACTCCTCCCACCTTAGCTCCTCCCAACTTGCGTGGAAAATATGCCGCTACAGTATGAGCTGCTCTGGTATCCAGGGTTGATAACCTGAGTGCTGGCATTACATCTTCCAGGTTCCTCAGGAAGTTTGCTTCAACTCAGCCTTCCTCCACATTCTACCTCATATGAATAATAGCTCCCTAGGCTTTCCTTTTATCCATAATCCAAAGGAAAGTGATGATGGTTGTCTAGAGTTCTAATTACCAAAATTAAAGCATTAAACTAAGCAATGAAATTATTTGTTCTCAGTAATTTCAGCTAAATACACTGTCCTAACCAATGGGCAAGGGACAGTAGGTAATGGTCACCCTATTGCCCAGACACTGCAGTGGGAGCTATGTTGCTAAGATCATAGAAAGATTCCTTCTATTTGTTGGTGGTTAGTAAAAGACACTTAGTAGCGACAACTTGTTAGAATCTAATAGATAAATATTGTTAATTGCTGTTAACTGTCCAGCTTCAAAATAGTGCTCATACCCAATAAGAAGAAAATATTCTATTTCAATATACCTCAAATTGAGATGAATATTTAAACACAGCAGAGAAAATTTGAGTGTTTTCCTTTGGAACCATTTCAAGAATGTCTTTCAGAAGATAAAACACCAATAAAACATGGCCTTCCCTTTATTAACTTCATGTGTAATATAAACTTATTTGGAGCAATAATAATGCATATATTAGTTCAAAGCCAGTGGGTCTAGTGCAGCAAACAGGCTTCTACTGCACAAGAATCTGTGATAATGATACTGGTTGCTTCTTGGCTTTCATCATGGTTCACTTCTAGAGACCAAAATGGCACAACTCCAGCTTCCTTGGTAGGTAGCAACCACTTGCTCTCAAAATGTAGTGCAAAAAATTCAGGGAGTAGAGTTTATGTCCATAACTAGTTCTCTCAAGAACTGCATAAATTATTCAAATATACATGTCAGTCCAATTGCAACACATAAAGACAACCTATATCTGCCTGTGATGTCATGTAGTATATCAACTGTAACTACACTTAATTGTGGAAACAGCACAGATGCTAGGAATCTGGCATGTTATAGGCACATTACAACGAATGAAGCATTTTTATGGAGAGATAACAAACCATTTTTGTGTGGATGTGTAACTTTCTATGACTAACATTTCAGAGTCATGCTATCTGTAACCTCCTCACAAGTTGCTGCAACTTGGCACATTCCTCATTTCTTTTTTAAAAATTAATCATTTTATTCATTTACATTTCAAATTATATCCTCCTTCCTGGATACCCATCAACCAACATCTCCATCCCATCCTCCCTTTCCCCCTCCCCTTTGCCACTTTAAGTGTGCTCCTTCACCTATTCACCCATTCCCTCCTCACCCCTCTAGCACCCCTCGTTCTGGGGCATCAAGCTTCCCTCCCCTCCCACTGATGTCAGATAAAGCCATCCTCTGTTACATATTTATCTGGAGTCCTGGATCCCTCCATGTATACTCTTTGGTTGGTGGATTAGTCCCCAGGAGCTCTGGGTGGTCCAGTAAGTTAATACTGTTTTTCCTATGGGGTTGCAATCCCCTTTAGCTCCTTCAGTCCTTCCTCTAGTTCTTCCTTTGGGGTCCCTGGTCTCAGTCCTATGGTTGGCTATAAGTATCTACATTTGTATTGGTCAGGTGCTGGTAGAACCTCTCAGGGAACAGCCATATCAGACTCCTGTCCTCAAGCACTTCTTGTGGGGGGTTAGTGTTTGAAGATGGTTTGAAGATCTCTAGGTAGGGAAGTCTCTGGATGGGCTTTTCTTCAGTCTCCGTTCCATTATTTCGTCCCTGTCTTTTTTTTTTTTTTTTTGAAAGGAACATTTCTGGGTTAAAAATTTTTAGATGCACGAGTGGCCCCATCCCTCTACTGGGGGTTGTACCTATCTACTAGAGGTGGTCTCTAGAGGTGTTATCTCTCATTTTGTTGGGTATTTCAGCTAAAGTCATCGACATTGGCTCCTGGGAGTCTCTTGCTTCCCTGGAGTCTTGGACTTTCTGGTGGCTACCCCCGGTTCCCTATCCCTCTCTGCTACATGTTTCCATTCAATTTCCTGATTTGATTTTCTGTACTTCTCTTCTGTCCTTTCCAATACCCGATCCCATTTTTCCTTTCCCCTCTTCTCTCCCTCTCTGGTCTTTCTCTCATTCCAGCTTCTGTAATTTTTTTGTTCCTGTCTATGTTGGATTGAAGCATCTTTGGTTATCCTTCTTCTTAAACTGCATATGATTTGTGGGTTGTATCATAGATATTCTGTGCTTTGGGCTAGGACATTCACATAAATCTAGATACACTGAATTAATAGAAAAGAAAGTGGGAAAGAACATCAAATACATTGGCACAGGGGAAATTTTACTGAACAGAAAACCAATGGCTCATGCTCTAAGATCAACAATCGACAACTGATACCTCATAAAATTGAAAAGCTTCTGTAAGACAAAGGACACTGTCAATAGAACAAAAATCAAGAAATCACTATTTGTGGATGATATGATAGTATACTAAGGTTCTCAAAAAATCAATGAGAACTCCTACAGTTAATAAACAACTTTAGCAAAGTGTCTGGATATAAAATTACTCAAACAAATAAGTAGCCTTCCTCTACACAAAGGATAAACAGGCTGAGAAAGAAACCAGGGAAACAACACTCTTCACAATAGTCACAAATAATATAAAATATCTTGGTGTGACTCTAACCAAGCAAGTGAATGATTTGTATGACAGGAACTGCAAGTCTTTGAAGAAAGGAATTGAAGAAGTCCTCAGAAGATGGAAAGATTTCCCATGCTTTTGGATTGGCAGGGTTAGCATAGTAAAGATGGCTACCTTACAAAAAGCAATCTATAGATTCAATGCAACCCCCATCAAAATTACAATTCAGTTCTTCACAGAGATAGAAAGGACAAGAAAATGGGCTGCTTGGCAGGGATATGACATTAGCCCAGGCAGGAATCTGACATTAGGTTAGAACAAAGAAGTAATCTCAGGTAGGAATCTAAGTCTTAGGCTAGAATAAAGAAGTAATTTCAGGCAGGAATCTAAATATTGGGCTAGAACAAGGAAGGAGGCTTCAAACATGAAAATAATTTTGGGCTAGGACAGGAAAGTTGGCTCAGATATTTTGGTCATCCTGATAAGCCCTTAGAAATAGTGATCATGGGAGTATTCATGTAATTGGGTTTAATGCCTCGCTTGTTCCTTGACTATTTGTATCTATTGTATTGCTAGACCCTCAACCTAGAACAGACCTTAATACATGCATGTAATTAAAATGGTATAAAAGCAGAAATGAGGATGCACTGGGGGATTCTAGGGAGGGGAAAAGGGAAAAGGGGATGATATCTATATTGTAAATAAATAAAATACCCAATAAAAAGAAGATAAACCAGAACATCCAGAAAAGTAATAAAACAGAGAAAATGGTGTGCTTAATACTTTAAGAAATAAAATAAGGATAATGAAAATAACTGTATGTCATGAGCAGTAAAAGCAAATAAAGAGTAAAACTATAAAAAATAAAAGGAAGAGCAATTCTCAAATTCACCTGGAAAAAAAACCACTCAGGGTAGTGAATCCATTCTCAAAAATAAAAGAACTTCTGGGGGAATCACCATCCCTGACCTCAGGTTACAGAGAATAGTGTTAAAATCTGCATGGTATTGGTACAACAACAGGCAGGTAGATCAATACAATAGAATTGAAGACCCAGAAATGAACACACACACACACACCTATGGTCACTTAATCTAAGAAAAAAATCATCAGGTGGTAGAAAGACAGCATTTTTCAGCAAATGGTGCTGGTTCATCTTGCAGTCAGCTTAAAGAAGAATGCAAGTTGATCCATCCTTATCTCCTTGTACGAAGCTTAAGTCCAAGTGGATCAAGGACCTCCACATAAAACCATATATGCTGAATCTAATAGAAGAGAAAGTGGGAGACAACTTTGAACTCATTGGCACAGGGGAAAATTTCTGGAATAGAACACCAATGCTCTAAGATCAAGAATTGGCAAATGAGACCTCATAAAATTGCAGAGCTTCTGTAAGTGCTTCTGTAAACAACATTGTCAATAGTACAAAACAGCAACCCACAGATTGGGTAAAGATCTTTACCAACCCTAAATCTGATAGAGGGCTAATATCCAAAATATACAAAGAAATTAGACTCTAGAGAACCAAATAACCCTATTAAAATTGGGGTACAGAGCTAAACAGATAATTCTCAATAGAAAAATCTTGAATGCCTGAGAAGCACTTAAAAATATTTAACATCCTTAGTCATCAGAGAAATGCAAATCAAATTGGCCCTTAGATTCTACCTTATACCAATTAGAATGGCAAAGATTAAAAAAAAAAAAAAAAAAAAAAAAAAACCTCAGGAAATAGCAGATACTAGCAAGGATGTGAAGAAAGAGGAACATTCCTTGATTGCTGGTGGGATTGCACGCTGGTACAACCACTCAGGAAATCAGTCTAGTAGTTCTTCAGAAAATTAGAAATCATTCTACCTGAAGACTTAGCTATACCACTACTGAGCATGTACCCAAAAGATGCTCCAACAAATTACAAGGACACATGTTCCACTGTTTTTATAGCAGGCTTATTTATAATAGCCAGAAGCTGTAAACAACCCAGATATCCCTCAACAGAAGAATAGATATGGAAAATGTGGTACATTTACATAATGGAGTACTACTCAGTCATTAAAAACCATGACTGCATAAAATTTGCAGGCAAATGGATGGAACTAGAAAATATCATCCCGAGTGAGGTAGCCCAGACACAATAAAACACTCATGGTATGTACTCATTGATAAATGAATTTTAGCCCAAATTTTCAGAATACCCATGATACAGCCTACAAACTGTGTGTAGCTTGAAAAGAATGAAAACCAATGTGTAGATGTTTTCATCCTACATAGAATGTTGAACAGTATAATTACAGGTGATAGAAGGATGGAGGGACCAGGTAAGGAAAGAAGAGAAGAAAGGAAAAAGGGGGTGGGGCAGGAATAGGGATTGGAAGGGACAGGAGAGATGTACATAGGATCAGGAAATAGAATAGAAACATGTATCAGAGGGAGATGAGGAACTGGTATAGCTACTAGAAAGTCCCAGACTCCTGTGAAGCAAGAAGGTCCCAAAAGCCATTTGTGATGACTTTAGCCAAAATACCCAACAAAGGAGAGAAACAACTGGTACAGACCACCTCCAGTAGATAGACCTGGCGCCTAGTTGAAGGATGGGGCCATCCACGCATCTCAGTATTTTCAACACAGAAATATTTCTGTCTAAAGGAAAAACAGGACCAAAAAGTAAAATTAAAAAAAAGTGGAACAGAGACCTAAGGAAAAGCCATCCAGAGACCTCCCCACCTAGGGATTCATATCATCTGCAGACACCAAACCACTATACTATTGCTGATGCCAAGAAGCACTTGCTGATAGGAGCCTCATATGGCTGTTCCCTGAGAGGTTCTACCAGCACCTGACCAATACAGATGCTGATACTTACAACCAACCATTGAATTGAGCCTGGACCCTGATGGAAGAGCTAGGGAAGAACCGAAGGAGTGAAGAGAATTGCAACCCAATAAGAAGAACAATACCAACTAGCTGGACCACCCAGAGCTCCCAGGTACTAAACCACCCACCAAAGAGTATACATGGAAGGAGCCTTTGCTTAATATATAGCAAAGTATGGCCTTATATGACATCTATGGGAGGGGAGGTAGGCTTGGTGACTCAGCATAGGGGGCTTCTAGAGGGTGAGGTGGGAGTGGTGAATGTGTGAAGCACCCTCATAAAGGCAAAGGGTAAGAGGATTAGTGGAGATGGCATGGGGATGTTTGTGGAAGGGTAACAGGGAAGAGGGTTATCTTTTGAAATGTAGATGAACAAAATGATTAATAAAAAAAGAATTAAAGACATACTCATTGTCCTATTCATGACTGCCATAAAATATTAAGATAAATGCTATAATTAATATATAGGCAGAGGACCTGGTCTAGACTCACATAGGTCTTGTACTTCCTGCTTCAGTCTCTGTGAGCTCATACGCATCTTTCTTAGTTGATTCTGAGGACCTTTTTCTTCTGGTGTCCTTCATCTGACTCTTACAGTCTTTCAGCTTCTTCTTTCACACCTCTGAGGGGAAGGATTTGACCGAGACCTCCAATTCAGACTTTCTTTCTGCTTAATGTCTGCCTGTGGGTCTCTGCATCCATTACCATCAGCTGCTTGGGGAAGTTTCTCTGAATTTCCGTATTTTTAAAAGGAATTTATTTATTTCTTCTTTAAAGACATCTAACATATTCATAAACACAATTTTCAAGTCTTTGGTGATTCAGATATACTGCAGTTATCAGGGCCTACTGTAATCTGTAGTAGGGTTGTTTTCTGGTCTAGATGTTATTGGTTGTACTTTTAGGCTGGCATTTAGGAATCTATGTTTGAGCTGATTGTAAATCTAGGCACTGATATCTGGGCTTGCGTAAACTGCACAGTTATTGAGTTCCTTTATTTCTATTGCCCTGTTTCTTAGGAGAGTGTGGTGGCTATGGGTTGCCTGGTAATGAATGCTTTTGAGATCTTGCTGGGTTTGGTCACTAGAGATTCCTGATAAGTTGCGTTTTTTGATATTTGGTGTTGACACTTAGTGAGAGACATGGGTTAGAAGTGAGGAGAGGGAGCTGAGGGTTTCCCCAGGAGGAAGAAATCAGGGCGTTACACCAGGATATTCTTAGTTCTCGGGGATTGGGACCAGAAAGGGAGTTGAGTCTATAACCAATAGTCTGCAACAAAGCAGGGCATGAGACTGGGTATTGATCTCGAGGGAGAGTAGGGAGAATGAATATATAAAGATCATCTACCTACTTCTTTGGCCTGAATGTTCCCATAGCCAGCATGTCCTAAGATTTCCAGGAACATTTCTGACAGAGTTAGAGGCTGCGACAAAGGTATAAGTAGTAAGGGAAGCTATAGGAGAAGATCTCTGTGATCTGCTAGAGATGGGGGCAAAAAGGAAGGTGAAGCTGCATCAGGTAGTTGGCTACAAAGCTAAGGGTGAGACTTGGAAATTGTATTTGGCAGAGGGAGAGGGTAGAGTGACGTTCTGAAGGTTATGTACCTGTTTCCCTGGCTGGTTTGGCTGGTGGGGTTCTTGTTTTTTCTCTAGAGTTTTACCTTTTTTACTCTCCTATTTACTCCACCTTTTCCACTATATGACAGAATAAGACGGTTGATGTTTTTGAGAGAAGAATCTCTTTTGACAAAATGAATTATATTTGAATTTGAACAGTTGGTAAGAAAATATGTTACAACCGAGATTACATGCTTCAAAACACGAGCAATGAGGCAGAATTGAATTTGCTCTCTTCTACTGACAAGATATCACTATCTGGGTGACAGCCACAGGCATGTCTACTGCCCTCACTTAAGTCATGTCAACTCTGTCAAGTTTAGCAAAACAGAAAATCTTTCTGTTTAGAGATCTCTTACCCCACACATACTCATTTTAGTAGATTTAATGCCGCTTCCCCAAGTTGCTAATGAAGGAAGCCCATTGCTGCCGGTCTGTTTAGAATACATGAAGTGGGTGTGTTCATTCATTCAATACTACTCTGTATGTGTACATGGTCACATGCTTGTTAACACATACTCCCTTTCAAATATGTAGTCTAGTTTTACCTATATAACTATGATTGTTGGAAATAATGACACTTGGACATCAATGACACTTGAAAATAAAAACTAAAAATGAATCTGTTTTCTTATAACATTTATAAAAGTGGAATTTAATATGATAACATAAAATGATACAAGGTAACAGATCTATAATATAAACTATTATTTAAATATTTGTGTGTGGTATGCATTGTAGTGTACTGCTTTGCAGCTTCCCAAATCAACAAGATTTACTATATCACTATCTTTATTATATGGACTTCTCAGGAGGAAAGGTGACTGCTGTAGTTACCAATGTATTCTATAATCTTCCTGGGAAGAATCTGTACCACAAGCTGAAAAACTGGATTGATTTTTCCATTACCAGCTACTAGTATGTGTGATATGATTAGTCACAGCACTGAGATGGAACAGGGATTTGACAGCTAAATCTTCAACCCCAATGATGATAATGAGTTGGCAAGAAAGATTGCCAAGTTATTATTTCAGTATATTTAGTGCTCACCTAATTTGTGTCACGTGATTACTAGTCATAAACCACAATTTTTCAAGAACTAAATGGGCTACAGCCAGGAATCTGTGATAGGGCACTAAGGATTTATGTTAATATCAATCTCCACAAATATTCATTTACTATTTTATTGCATTTTATTGCATCTAACTTAGAGGCACTGGTTTTTTTGAGAGGGTTAAATAGAACTTTCAGGAAATTATCTAGCTGTGACAACCTTATGTGTGACCTTTGTTGACTTAAGTGATGTCTTCCAGTTTCGATGTCGATTTCTCCTTGGAAACATTGTAGGTGTCTAAGATATGACCATTGGGAGAATGTAGGAGGAGAGTACCTTGTATGGTTTCATATTATTTCCTAAAACTTAATGTGAATCTACAATGAAGCTCAAGACAAAGGAAGACCAATGTGTGGGTGCTTTGGTCCTTCTTAAAAAGGGGAACAAAATACTCACAGGAGCAGAGACTGAAGGAAAGGTCATCTAGAAACTGCCCCACCTGGTGATCCATCATCCCATATATAGTCACCAAACCCAGACACTATTGAGGGTGCCAAGAAGTGCATACTGACAGGAGCCTGATATAGATGTCTCCTGAGTGGCTCTGCCAGAGTCTGACAAATACAGAGGTAGATGCTTGCAGCCAACCATTAAACTGAGCATGGGGTCCCCAATGGAGGAGTTAGAGAAAGGATTGAAGGAGCTGAGGAGGTTTGCAACCCCATAGGAAGAACAACATCAACCAACCAGACCCCCCCGACCCCCCAGAGCTCCCAGGGACTAAACCGCCAACCAAGGAGTACATGTGGAGGGACCCATGGCTCCAGCTGCATATGTAGCAGAGGATGGCCTTGTTGGGCATCAATGGGACGAGAGGACCTTGGACCTGTGAAGGCTCGATGCTTTAATGTAAGGAATTCGAGGGTGAGGAGGTGGGAGTGGGTTGGTGGGTGGGGGAACACCCTCATAGAAACAGGGGGAAGGGGTATGGGATAGGGATTTTTCTAGGGGATGTTGAGAACCGCACTAGCCCCACGTTTGGGCAGCCAAAAATGTTGCGGCCCGAGCAAAATGTTGAGGCCCGGGCTGCCCTGAGTTTGGCGGCCATTGTATTCCTGCCCAAGCTGCCGCTCCAGTCCGCGGGTCGGGGTTCAGCAAGAGAGAGAGAGAGTGAGGGCGGACTCGAGGAATGGAGACCAGACAGAGTGTGTTTCAATCCCGTTTATTCTTCAGTCTCTCTTCCTAGTCCAAGTCCCAAGTCTTGAGTTCCTATTTCCTAGTTCCTAGACCCTAGTGCCTCCAAGTTCCAAGTTACTTCTTCCAAGTTCTCTTACAAGTGCCTGCTACCTAATGCCTAATTCCTACTCCAAGTTGTACTCTCTGAAGTGTCTCCTAAAAGTGTCTCCTAAAGTGTCTGCTTCTCTGTCTCCTCTGTCTGCTGTGTCTGATTCTCTCTAGAGCCAAGTGTCTTCTACCTAATGTCAAGTAATCTGTTACTTTCTCTGTCTGCCTCTAGCCTTTTATATGTCTCACTTCTAAGCCACGACTTTTTGGTCACACCTATAATCATGCCCTTAGGTCTTGTCTCTAAATCTGATCTCTAGGTCACTCTTAAGTCACACACCTTTAATCTCACACACCTTTAATCTCAAGGTATCTAAACCAAGATTATCGGAGTGTGCTCAGCTGTTGTAGGCTATTGTAATCCAAGTCTCATGTCAGGGTATATGGCTCAAGATGGCTGCAAAGCTGATAGCCGCTTTCTGCTAAAAGTCGGCCCCCCAACAAAGGGAGAGATTGGGAAAGCGGATAGCATTTGAAATGTAAATAAAGAAAATACCCAATTTTTAAAAGTGAAATAAAAATTCTTAATGTAAGAATTTTAAGTTAAGCCTATAATCTTTTCTCTTTGACTATGGGCTTAGTTATTAAATGTCCATGTATGAAATCTACATGTGAAGTAATAGAGAAATAAATACTGCAGGAAAACTTAAAAATATGTGAGGTTTGTGTTTTGTTGTTGTTATATTGTTTTTTGTGGTTTTGTTTTTTGTTTGTTTGCTTGTTTTGGCTGCTTTTGAACTCCTGGTTCCTTACAGTGAAACTGTTTCTATATTTTCCTTAGCCAAACACGTATAAATATATAAGGCATACTGTTATGATCTCTGACATTAAAATGTCTACTAATAATAAAAATTAGAAGTAAACTTATTTTATAATCTCTTTTTAAGAGACTAATTTTAGGTGATTTGGTGACCAGCCTACTTGCTGAGAGTGCTTAAAATCAAGAATCAACAAAAATAAAAATAAAGTTCGCCTGTATAGGTCAGAAACAGGTAGATGCAGAGGAAGGTCACAGGTGGTGAATCGGCATTTGTTGTCACTTTTTCATGAGAGTGCAATTCATGGTTGAAGAAAATGCACCTTCATGATTGAGAGGCTAACCGGTACTTTTTTTTTTCAATAGTTCAAAGGTCAAAGAGGCAGGTTTAGTGTCAAAGGCAAACTAAGTGGAGTATATTAGAAGCAAAGCATTTGAAAAGTGTTTTAACTCCTCTGGGCTATTATAACAAACACACTGAGCTGTGGAGCTTATAAATAGCAGAAACACATTTCTCACAGTTCTAGACCCAGGAAGTCAAAGTTCCAGGCAGACACAATTGATGTGTATCTGGTTTCTGATCACTGACAGCCATCTTTACGATAAAGGGTCAAATGCTTTCCAGGATTAAAAGTTAATAAAGTAGTGTTATAGTAGGCTAAGGTTAAACTACAGGAAAAATAATTGTTTTTGATAAACGAATGTCATCTATGTGCAGTACTGAAAAAGTTTGCACTAGTACCCTCATGGCCTTACTCTGCTCACTGAATTACCAGAGGAGCTTTCATAGTTACAGTTCATAGTAAGTCTCATGCAATATTTCACGTACAATAATTTACTTTTAGTAAAACTTTCAATCTTCTGCATGTTTTACATATCTTTTATGTTAATAGACATACATATATAAACTGTTGTTTTATATTTGGTCATAGTATTCACTATATTAACATGTTTGTAGCCCTAAGCAATAGACTATGCTATATAGCCGGCATGTGTAGTATAATATATTGACAATTTGTATGTCATCATCACACATTATGACACGAAGTCACAACACACATATTAGAAATTATCTCTGTGATTACATATGACTAAAATAAAATAATAGACATAAAAGGAGAGAATGTAATATATATATATAATCAATAAGCAAAGACAAAATAATAAAGGAATAATACAATATTTATTTAGAATTTATAGTTATTAAATAATTTTAAAAATCACTATTATGTATGGAGAGATTAAAAAACTGAAATCATTATTGATAATATTGCTGATATATCTCTGTGTATGTATCAGAAGAAATTCTAGAAAGAACAAATATGATTTTATTGAAAAATTGATAAATATCAACAGAGGAGTGAAGAGAGATTAGAAAATGAAGTGAATAAGAAACAATAAAGAAGGATCTGAAAAATTCAAGGTAGATTTATAAATAAAGTAGGAGACAGGAAGAGAATGACATATAAGAAACAAAGCATGGTGGCTTATGCATTGAATACAGCACTTGGGAGGCAGACAAAGGTGGACTTCTGTGAGACTGAGGATAACCTGGTCTATATAGCAGATTCAAGCCATCCAGGCAGGGCTACACAGTGAGACACTCTCACAAAGAGGGAGTAAAAAAATACAATATATGTATACCTGGAGTTCCAGCTGCATAAAAAAAAGAAAATGAAGTGTTGAGAACCGCATTAGCCCCACGTTCGGGCGGCCAAAAAATGTTGTGGCCCGCTCAAAATGTTGAGGCCCGGGCTGCCCTGCGTTTGGGCGGCCACTGTTTCCCAGCCCAAGCTGCCGCTCCAGTCCGCCGGTCGGGGTTCAGCAAGAGAGAGAGTGAGGACGGACTCGAAGAATGGAGACCAGACAGAGTGTGTTTCAGTCCCATTTATTCTTCAGTCTCTCTTCTTAGTCCAAGTCCCAAGTCTTGAGTTCCTAGTTCCTAGTGCCTCCAAGTTCAAAGTTACTTCTTCCAAGTTCTCTTCCAAGTGCCTGCTTCTCTGTCTTCTCTCTGCTGTGTCTGATTCTCTGATCTCTCTTCTGTCTGCCTCTCGCCTTTATATGTCTCACTTCTAAGCCATGCCTTTTGGTCACACCTTTAATCATACCCTTAGGTCTTGTCTCTAAATCTGATCTCTACACTTCTAAGTGACACTCTTAAATTACACACCTTTAATCTCACACACCTTTAATCTCACACACCTTTAATCTCACACACCCAAGATATCTAAACCAAGATTATCAGAGTGTGCTCAGCTGTTGTAGGCTATTGTAATCCAAGTCTCATGTCAGGGTATATGGCTTAAGATGGCTGCAAAGCTGATAGCCGCTTTCTGCTAAAAGTCAGCCCCCAATAATGAAGCATAAACAGTGCTTCAAGACGGTGAGACTTATATCAATCCCAAAGTTTAAGAGAACGCTGAATGGAGACAGAGGTTCCAATACTCCATGCAGAATTTTAAAAATGCAGGTTAGTGCAAGGTTAAAAGAATAGTAACAAAAATTAGCATAAACATGAATGAAATTTAAATATAACTAGACAAAATATCATCAGAGAAAAATAAAATTACTTTCAAAACAATGGTGAAAATACTGGCATTTTATAACAGAAACAAGAGAAGTCGGGAAAAATATAGAAAAAAATTAAAGTATTTTAAAACGTTATCAGGAAGTAGGTTTCAGGCAGGAATCTGACATTAGGCTAAAACAAAGAAGTAATTTCAGGCAGGAATCTAAATATTAGGCTAGAACAGAGAAGTAATTTCAGACAGGAATCTAAATTTTAGGCTAGAACAAGGAACTAGGCTTCAGACATGAAAATGACCTGGGGCTAGGACAGGGAAGTAGGCTCAGATACTTTGGTCATCCTGATAAGCTCTTAGAAACAGTGATCACAGGAGTGTTCACGTAACTGGGTTTAATGCCTTGCTTGTTCTTTGATTATTTGTGTTTATTGTCTTGTTTGTTCCTTGACTATTTGCATCTATTGTATTGCTAGTTCCTCAACCTAGAACTGACCTGAATACTTGCATGTAATTAAAATGGTATAAAAGCATAAAGGAGGAGGGGGGATGGGGTGGGGGTTCTAGGGAGTGAACTGGGAAAAGGGGATGACATCTGCACTGTAAATTAATAAAATATCCAATAAAAAATTTTAAAAAAAGAAAAAAGACTACATCCAAGTCAAAGCTAAATAAATGTTGATTACTTTCTCTTAAAAAAAAGTTATCAATCTAGAATTAGTTAATTATCAACAATTAGCGCAGTACTGTTGATGTAAAATGTCCAACTATGATTTAGAAACAAGTAGTTTATGATCCTTAGAGCTGTACTGGAGAATTTATTAAAAAGGTGTTTTTCACATAAAAAAATAAAACAAAAAATAATTCTAAACTGAAACTCAGAGATTTGGGGAGGAACAATGAGAAGTATAAAGATTAGGTAAGTAGGGCAATAATAATAATTTCTAAATCAAAGAACTGACCCTGAAACTCTGTAACTTCCTATATCTTATAAAGCTTTCAATTCACTGATGCTTTTGCTGGGGTCCCACTATGAGAACCATCAAGGAGTCTTGAGTATATAAAAGTCTGGTATAAAACTCTGGGGCATTTAAATTGTTTGTTGAGTTAAGATCTAGGCATATACACAGTTATCTTGTAAAAATGGGTGACCTATTTCTCTTATAAGGCATGAGAAGGTAGTATTCTCTATACATAGTGTCTATACATGATGGAGAAATAATTGAGTACTCTGTAGAAATAAATCATTTGAGGTGTTCCTCACATAAATCAGTATATATGTCCCCAAGTGGACTGAATTCTAAATGTGAGATGGGAAGGATGAGACTTGTAGAAGGTGTATTGGAGAATGAGGAAATGACACTAGGGACCATTTTTAGAGGGCATAGAAGGGGAAATTGAAACAACATTAAAAATGTTTAGATAATGGAAAACAACCTCGTTATCGGAGAGAGAAGAGTCAAGATAAGGAGTGGGAAATGCAATTCAAAACTACTCGGAGATTTTATTTTACACTTGTCAGAATGGGTAAGATAAACAAGACAGTAACAGCTCATACTAGTGAGGACATGCAGTAAGAGGAACACTCATGCATTGCTGATGGGAGTGCACACTTCTATGTGCACTATGGAAATATAGCTATGGAAATATAGATATGGAAATCAGTGTGGCAGTTTCTCAGGAAAATAGGATTGATCTTCATCAATATCCACCTATACCATTCCTGGGCATTGTTCCAAAGGATTCTTCATCTTACCAGAGAGACACATATTCAACCATATTTATTGCTTCTTTATTAATAATTATAGCCAGAAATTGGAAACAACTTAGATATCTCTCAGCATAAGAATGGATAAAGAAAATATGGTAACTTTATGCAATGTAGTATTTCTCAGCTATTAAAAAATGACATTATGAAATTTTCAGGCAAATAGATGGAACTAGAAATGAGGCATCCCAGACTCAGAAATACAAATATGGTATGTATTTGCTAATATGTGGATATCAGCTGTGCAGTCAGTGATGGATGGAGTGGGGGTTACATGTATTTAAGTTTTTGGTTGAAGAGGTTCTATGAGAACTCCCACAAACCCCAGGCTATTGCAAAGACTATATAGGTTGCTCTCCACAAACTGAGAGAAAGACCACATTGTTGCATGCACAAGGTCTGCACCAGGTCTTCTGCATATGTATTATGGTTTCCAGTTTAGTGTTTTTATGGGGTCCCTGAGTGTGGGAACAAGGGGGTCTTTGGTTCTTGTGTCTTCTTCTAAGCTCCTTTTGTTTTTGTTTTTTGGGTTTTTTTTATTTTGTTGTTTGTTTTGTCTTGTCCAAATTCGATGTGATAACTTTTGTCTTTTCTTAATGGATTTTAATTTGATATATTTTCAAGAAATTTGACGAATGAATGAGAAAGCTAGCCACTGAGTAAAGGTTAAAAAGTGAATTGTCACTTAAACCTGCTAGGAGAGGAGAAATCAGTTTTCTCCAACAGAGTGACATTGAGTATATCAGCCACTAACCTGGACAGACTTGGTGTTCAGGCATAGTTGACCAACTTATAACCAACCTCACAGCTTTCTGTGCATGCTTTTATTTGGTTACAATTTGGTGTTTTTGTTTTGTTTTGCTTTTTCCTTTTTGGGGTATGGTTTTATTTTGTTTTCTTGCTTTGGAGAGGGGTTTGTTGTATTGGATTTTTGTTTTTTGAGAAAAAAGTTAATATTGGGTGGTGGAGAGGATCTGGAAAGACTTGGAGAAGGGAAAGTATATCTTCAAAATATATGTAATTTTAAAAATTGTTTTAAATAACAAAGAATATAATAAAATATAATCTGAAAAGGGCCTGGAGATATCTTTCATTGTTAGGTAGAGTGCTTCCTTAGTATGTTCAAGGGTTTTAGTCCCAACATCAGTATTTCAGGCAACAATAACAGCAACAAAATCTGTTTCTTGGCCTGTCTCTATCTATCATCTATCTATCTATCTATCTATCTATCTATCTATCTATCTATCATCTATGTCAGTCAAACAATTACATTTCAGACAGTAATATTAAGCAGTTGTTTTTAAAATACACTGAGACATCTTTCTTTTAATTATTTTAAGGTCATAAGTTAACTAATTTCAGAAATTCTGGAAGCAGATATGATCAAACATGGTTTGATCTGGTTTCTCAAGACAGTATGAAGCAAGAATGTCAATGTGAGGCGTTGGGTTCTTAGCTTTTTTTTCCTATAGAGTTAAGAAAAGAGAGTCAGGTGATACTTGTACATACATGAGGTACTTTTGGAGTAGTAAATTTACATAAGTTTGGGTTTTGCCTTTGGCTCAATAAGGAGATATTATAGCTCCATGCCTAGATATAAAGTTACATTGATTTTAGATGGAGGCACCATTATCTCTATCTTTCAAAGTCCTTTCAAGGTTACTGTTAGTCTGGAAATAAAAGTTAGTCTAGATAACAAGCACTTAGTATCTTTTTTTGTAAGACATCTAGAAACATAAGATAATTGTAGAAAATTCATTTTCAGTGTTGGTGATAGCTAAAACTTGTTTATAAGTTAATGTGAGAAAGGAATTTCTTCCAACTTGTAGATATCGACTAAAGCAAATTCATGTAGAATAAAGATTAATTTATGGGTTCTGTATTTGTGAAATCAACAAACTGAGAGCTAAAATACGTGCACAAATAATTTCTGTCTTTACTCAACACATATGGACCTGCCTCTTCATCGTTATTCCCTAAAGAACGCAGCATGACAACTATTTCCACAGTATTTGCATTGATTTAACTAGCATAAGTAATATAGAGATAATTTAAAGATGTGTGTAGAATATATACAAATTCTGTAGCATTCTATATATGTAAACCTTTGCAGAGTTTGTTATTCATAAGACCTGGGAATCAGTTCCCCACATTCCCAAGGGATGTTCACTGTATATGTAAAATATATATCACACACACACACACCAGATATATGTATAAGCTCACACATATTTATTTATATGACTAATTTCTCCTCTCTTGTGTTTAAACTTTAACCAATATGTATATGACTTATTCCCCTTTTTCTGGTTCCTAAATTATTTCACAATAATTTATTTGACAAATGATGTAGTATGTCATTTCACACTCTTTTCTTTTTGTCAATACCATACTCAAGAAACACAAAAGTAGTGATGTATCACTTGAAAGTTTTAAAAGTATGGCAAGTTGTGTAGACCACTGGAGTTCAGGAAGGACTTGCTGCACTGGGGTAAGCTAAACTCAGGACCCATTCTTATGGTTTGAATAAAGCTCATTGTGCTTTGAAAATTGAAAACACATTTTTCTTTTTTTAAAAAAATTAATTTAAAAAATAGATTTCCAGGCATCATAAACTCAAGGGTTCTTTCTGTTTATAATGATTCCCGTATAAAGATGCATTACAAGGAAAGAGCATGTCTCTAGAAGTAACTGGTAATACACTTTATTTTGAGGCAAGCTCCCTCTTCCTCCTCCCAATTCCCTGTTATGATAATTTTGTTATTCTTGTTGGTATTGTTGATTTTTGCCCTGGTTTGTCATTTTCCTCCTCTTCAACGGGAATTTAGCAGGGAGAGTTTACAGCTGAAAACAAGTCCCTGTAAGTTTTCCCAGGAGAGTAACCTTGGAACCTCTGTGGGCTTTCTTAAAATTAAATAATCTCTGTGTATAACGAAAGCAGAAAATACACGTTTGCGTACCCACTTCTCCATCAAAATTACCTACAGGAACCAGAAAAGGTTTATTCAACCTCAACTAAGGAGCAAAAGCAAGGGCTACTCTACCCCACATTCCCGGGTCATGCACACAAAGGGTGGGCGAGGGGCGTGGGGTTGCTATGAGGCCACAGCTGTCCCTCCAGACCAATTGGAGCCTGCCCTGGCTCGGACTTGGGGACCTAGAGCTGTCTGAACTTGGGGCTCGGGATATTTGAATACCTCCCAAATTGCAGTCGTACCCCTAAGAGGCAGGGAGAGAAGCGGAGTGCGTGCGCGAGCGCTTACAACGCTTACGTCGTCGCTAGGAGCTCTCTTCTGGGATAATCAAGAGTTGGGCTGAGCCGGATCCTCTTTTAGCAGCAACCGGTTCAGGAGTAGCTGCAGCAGCCGCAGCGGCGCGCGGGACCCAGCGGCTCTGGGTGCACTGAAACAGCCTGTGCGGGCCACGCCGTGCCACCGCTTGGGCGCACAAAGGTAAAGGCGGCCGCAGCACTCGTGGCCTGCCTCGTCCCGGCGTTTCCATCCCCTCCCTTCTTCTCCTTTCGAAGGCGAAAATGGCTGGGCCGGGCGAGGACCTGGGGCAGCAGAGGTCCTAGCTCTGCCAGTCCCCACCCTTCCTGCTGACAGAGGCGGGCTGTCCTTGGATGAGGTGGCCGAGGCTGCTCCCCGATGAATCCTCAGGAGGGTCTCAGCCACCATCTCTCTCCGCTTGCTACATCCCTCTGAGAGAAGTTGACGCTGCTGTCGCCCCCACCCCTGCCACCACCTCCGCGGAAGCCAGGGCTGATGGATGCCGGGGAGTGCCGCATTGCTTAGCGTCTCTGCCTCCCGATTTGATGGTAGGAACTGACTGCTCTTTCTTTCTGGCTTTGGGGGGCTATAGGAAAGATAGAGATATTTTTATTTCATACTCCACAACTCCCTGCACCCACCCTGGTTTTGACATCTTTGCTCCCAAAGAGGTTTCCTCCTGTCCTTATCATTATCCTCCACTTCCTTGGCAAGTCCCCTGAAATAAAGGGAGAGACAAGGCAGAAGTTGGGGGCGGGGATGAGGGTGAGCCCACGCCCCAGTCAACGGGGTACCCCAAACCCAGCTGGAGCCTTATGAGATCTCGATGTGTGGGAGAGGTGCACTATCTGCAGTCTTCCCTAATTGGATCGTAATAACCTAAAGTAAAAATGACACAACGACATCCTATAAAAAATAGCATCTTTGAATAAGCAGAAAGAAATGAGCGTCTTTCCCTTCCTCTTTCTCTCTTTTTCTGCCAAATACTCTCCCTCCCTTCCTTGGATCTCAGAGCTGAAGAGCCACCTTATTATTAATCAGAATTCTCATCTTTATCTGTGGCAGGCACATCCTTCAGCAGGGACTGAAGCAGCTTCACAGTGCTGGGGCTGAGATGTCCATGGGGATTGTTTTCTTTACATCTTGCAAGACAAGAGAAGACAGAACCAAGACTCTAAGCACCCATGCTAGTTGGAATTAGAATTTTTTCTTTCTTTCTTTTTTTTTTTTTTTATTTAAATTCAAAGTGGTAAAGGACAAGAGGCAGGCTTGCAAGGCCTGTCCAGAGGCTCACTTCTAATGAGAGGCATTGTTTTTTAAGGGGTGCTGGGGGGAGAAGTTTAGGCACTCTCCAGAAAAGCTGTGGGGAAAAGCAGTAGCAACAGGATACTTGAGTTAAAACAGAAGAGGAACCATTTCCTGTACAAGAAAGGAAGCAGACAGCAGTGAGGAGAAGCGGAGGCCAGAGTGTGGTGTGGATGTGACAAGTACCAGGTATATTGTTGGACACACAAAGAGAGAGTCAAAGTGGACAGCTTGGATACAAGGGGACAATGACTCATTTGCAAGCTGGTCTCTCTCCTGAGACCTTGGAGAAAGCTCGCCTGGAACTCAATGAGAACCCAGACACTCTGCACCAGGACATCCAAGAAGTCAGAGACATGGTCATCACTAGGCCAGACATTGGCTTTCTGCGCACAGACGACGCTTTCATCTTACGCTTCTTGCGGGCCAGGAAATTTCATCACTTCGAGGCTTTCCGCCTCTTGGCTCAATACTTTGAGTACCGGCAGCAGAACCTGGATATGTTCAAAAGCTTCAAGGCCACTGACCCTGGCATCAAGCAGGCACTGAAAGATGGCTTTCCCGGGGGCCTGGCAAATCTGGACCATTATGGAAGGAAGATTCTAGTCCTTTTTGCTGCCAACTGGGATCAGAGCAGGTAAATCCTGAATCCCAAAGTTTACTTATCATCTTTTGACACTTTTGTAATTTATTCTGAGGAGTTTTGTAGTGTTGCACTTTCAATGCTTTTGTTTACTTGCCTGGTGCCGTGGAAGAGGGCAAAGGGAAAATGGGACTCACAGTGAGCTTTGGGTGGGCTCCCTTGAGAAGGGCTTGCAGTTTTTTCTTTTAAAACTCTTCCTTCTCTAACAAGTTTCTCCTGCACCCTTATGTGCTCCCAAGCCATATTATTAAGCTGAGAATGAAACACAACTACTAAATAAAGCCTCTAAAAATTTTGGCTTTTAAATCCTGACGTATACTCACGTGGAGAAATGAGGAGAGAATAGAGACAACGTTTCCTTTCTTCTTCTTCTTCAAGAAACCCCTAGTCTGTCGTAATTCATCAGATTCATGGTCATAATCGCCATCACCACCGTTCTCTCTCCCCAGTACTGAGTTTATCTCCCTCAAACAGCCTCATGCTTAACCAAGAGCAGACAGTTTTATTGCTTCAGAACTTTTCTGCTCTGTGATGTGTAGATGAAGGCATAATACAATACGTGTCACTTCAATAAGAAGGAAGAGTTGTACCCTCTGTCGCTGAGCATGCTTAGCGACACTGAAAATAAAGGCTGACTAGTGTTCCTGTTTGACGCCTGTCACAAATCTGAAGGGTATGCTTCCTGTCTGATAGGATTTTTCATCTTTTTTCAGAGTGGAAAACTTAAATATCCATCAGCTACGAGCTCAGCTGCTGTTTATTAGAAGATAAATATTACTCTTACTTTAGGAAAAAATGCAGACAGTGGTATTTCTGTGTCCTCCCTCACAACTATTTCCTCAGACTGTAAGACACAGAAATTATAAAAGGCTCTTGGGTAAGATGGTTCCCATCTAACACAAAGTTAAACATATTTCACAGTATTTACAGAGCTAGTTGTTAAAGCACTTGGTATCTTTTTAGTTCTGTGAATTTGTGTGTGAATCTGTGTCTTTGAATGCATCTGGTTAGTTAAAACTATTTCTGGAGTGATCTAATTGACTTCTGCAATCAACAAGATAGCTAATAGCTCTAACAGATTTTTCAGACAAACTTCTGAGAGTATTAGCATGTAAATGGATATTTTAATAGTTTTCCTCATTTTTATTGGTTATATTTTCTTATAATTATAGGCTGAGAGCTTCAGCTGATAATTTTTTCTAGTAAATATAAAGACCCCCTCCTTATCCCACCCCACTCCTCATTTTTGCTTTTATACCACTTTAATTACATGCATGTATTAAGGTTTGTTCTACGTTGAGGGTCTAGCAATACAATAGTTGCAAATAGTCAAGGAACAAACAAGACAATAAACACAAGTAGTCAAAGAACAAGCAAGGCATTAAACACAATTATATGAACACTCCCATGATCACTATTTGTAAGTGCTTATCAGGATGACCAAAGTATCTGAGCCTACTTTCCTGTCCTAGCCCAAAGTCATTTTTCATGTCCGAAGCTTAGTTCCTTGTTCTAGCCTAAAATTTAAAATCCTGCCTGAAATTACTTCTTTTTCTAGCCTAAGATTTAGACTCCTACCTGAAATTACTTCTTTGTTCTAGCCTAATGTCAGATTCCTGCCTGAAGCTTACTTCCTTGTCAATGTCATATTCCTGCCAAGCAGCCCAATTCCTTGTCCTTGGCTCATGTCAGATTCTTGCCAGCCAGCCCCAAAGACTCTCTGACTCTTCCCCTTTTTTATTTCATAAACAAGACTGAGCCTGTCTGAGGTCATTCTGACAAGAATGCCTTCTTTACTTGTCATGGAATATGCATTATCCAAAGCAATGCACTTATGTCTTAGGTTGGTAAGGCTCTGTGCAGAATCTTACCTATCCTCTGCTTGCCAGCCTGTTAATTTAATAACTCTGTTTGGGGGTCCATTTTCAGGTTCAAGCCATGTACTATGGCTGCCAGCATGTGATGTTGTTTTTAAAAAAAGCTTTAACATGATGGGCAGGAATAAAATATTCCTAGGACAAAAAGGGCTAGCAAGATCAAGCTATATATGGCATTCTTGAAGCTTGACCAAAATAGTAATACTGACCCCAGGCTATGGGTAGTTTTATCTGCAGTATCTGCAGTATATACTGCATCAACACTCAGCAGAGCAGTATTCTTGAAATTCATAAGCTCTCTGTATCGTTAAAACATCCAGAGAGGTGTTAGAATTATGCCAAATACACTGCCAGTGTCTTTAAACTCTTCCTAATTATAATGATGACTACTGTGAATTTTATAACTAACATGAATCCAATGGTATATGGCATGACACTTGGGATGGCTCCTTACTTTTAAATTCTGAACCTCCTTTCAATAATTTGAATAGGATAAAGAACATCAATTCGTTCTTCCAAATGCCTATCTAAATCCTCTGGTATATTCAACACATTAGTAACATGGTTTGCTAAATGATTAACAAATCATTAATACACACACACAGACACACACATGCATATACATACATACATACATACATACATACATACATACATACATCTCTGTCTGTCTGTCTGTCTCTCTATCTCTATCCATATCTCTATCTATCTATCTATCTATCTATCTATCTATCTATCTATCTATCTATCTATCACACCCCCATCACCAAAGAACAATTTTTGTTGTTGATTTTATGTTTTATGTTTTTAGATGCTGGCCTTCCCAGTAACTGTCTTAACTTCCTGTGTCACAGCAATTGCAGAAGCAGTGGTGCTAGCAATTAATGTAATTAAAGCTGTTATACCAGCAATAATCAATCCCGCTACCCTCTTGCTTTTGCTTAAAGCCTGACTCGTTTCTTCCAGTACTTGCAAGCTATATTTAGAATACTAAGATTCTGTGATACTCAGGGCACTAAAAGAAAGCTGAGTGATGGACCTCCATAACTGACATGCCAGAATTCAAAACACAAACACATTTAAAAGGTGTACAATCAAAGCAAGTTACATTATATACTGTAGAAGAACAAAAGTATTTTAACTTGACAATTAAAGAGCCTTAACACATGTGCTAACACCTGTTTGAAATCCAGAACCTGCCCCAACTTTATCTCTTGCTAACATAACATCATAAAGAACTGTAGCTAATATTCAAATATGTCTCTGAAAATGTCGAGAACCAGACCTTCAAATGAAGACTGTTATTTCCAGTATTGGATTGATTTCTAGACCAGTTCATGATTGAGTTTGAATAACTGGTCACATTTAATAACAGTACAAGAGGCATTACAACTTCTCTTTTTGATTCTCTGTTCCACAAGATCTAAAAACTTGAGGCAAGGCAGCTTGTCCCACCAGGGGTACAGGTAAGCAATGGTGGGTCCAGAACACATGTCCATTACATCTTCCCAGTCACCATTGTCAGGGAACTCAGCAAGCTCACAGGTCAGCATCATTTTTTGTCCTGGCATCAGCATGTCTCGCCTGACACTCTGGTGGCCACCATGCTCCTTCAGCATCCTGCAGAAAAAACACAAACATGCCCTCTTCTCCATATTTAATACCTGATTGGGATCATGCCTTATGCCAGTAAGTGGCTCCTTCCCTTTTACCTATGAATAAGTATGCTTAGTTGTAAAGCACCATAGACACTCAGCAGAAAGTTCCTTGCAATCCAAAATTTAAAAAAAAATTTAAAATAGACAATAAAAAGAACATTATTTAAGTAAATTTGTGGTATACAGGGATATAAGATATTGTTTTAAAGTTCCATGGGCCCGTTCCACAGTCTCTTGTCCTTGACAATTGTAAGGAATCCCAGTAATATGGGTAATGTTAACTTGCTGCTAAAAAGTTTCAAATATTCGACTGCGATATCCAGTTCCATTATCTTTTTATATTTGTTTGTTTTTCTTTCATTCTTCTTTTTTAAAAAAAATTATTGGGTACTTTATCTACATTTCAGATGTTATCCCTTTTTCCCATTCCACCCCCCAAGAAACTCCTAACCCATCCTCCCTCTTCTAATTTCTATGAGGATGTGCCCCCACCCATCCACCCACTCCCACCTCCCCACCCTTCAACTGCCCCTCTCTGAAGCATCCAGCCGTCAAGGGACCAAGGCCCTCCTCTCCCACTAACGCCTGACAAGCCCACTCTCTTCTACAAATACAGCTAGAGACATGGGTTTCTCCATGTGTGTTCCCAGACTAGCTGTTTAGACCCAGGGAGCTTTTGTTGGTTGGTATTGTCACTTTCCCCATGGGGCCACAAGCCCCTTCAACTCCTTCAGTCTTCTCTATAACTCCTTCACTGGTGACCCTGTGATCAGTTTGATGTTTAGCTGTGAGCATCTTCAACCTCTGTGTATGTCAGGCTCTGGCAGTGTCTCTCAGGAGACAGGTATATCAGGCTCCTGTCAGCATGCACTTCCAGATACCCACAACAGTGTTTGCATGTGGTGATTGCATTTGGGAGGGATCTCCAGGTGGGGCAGTCTCTGGATGGTCTCTTCTCCAGTTTCTGCCCCACACATTGTCTCATATTTGCTCATATTGCTGTATTTTGTTACTCTTTCCAAGAAGGACTGAAGCACCCACACTTTGGTCTTTCTTTTTCTTGGACTTTATGTGGTCTGTCTGTGAGTTATGTCTTGGCTATTTTGAGATTTTGGACTAATATCCACTTATCAATGAGTGTATACCATGTGTGTTCTTTTGTGATTGGGATTCCTCACTCAGGATGATATTTTCTAGTTCCATCCATTTGCCTAAAAATTTCATGAAGTCATTGTTTTAAATGGCTGAGTAATACTCCATTATGTAAATGTACCACATTTTCTGTATCCATTCCTCTGTTGAAGGACATCTGGGTTCTTTCCAGCCTTTGGCTATTACAAATAAGGCTGCTATGAACATAGTGGAGCATGTGTCCTTGTTATATATTGGAGTATCTTCTGGGTATATGGCCAGGTGTGGTATAGCTGGATCCTCAGGTAATACTATGTCCAATTTTCGACGAACCACCAGACTGATTTTCAGAGTGGTTGTATCAACTTGCAATCCCACCAACAATGGAGGAGTGTTCGTCTTTCTTTACATTCTTGCCAGCATCTACCATCACCTAAGTTTTTGATCTTAGCCATTCTAACTAGTGTGAGGTGGAATCTCAGGGTTGTTTTGGTTTGCATTTCCCTGATGACTAAGGATGCTGAACACTTCTTTAGGTGCTTCTCTGCCCTTTGAGTTTCCTCAGTTGAGAATTCTTTGTTTAGCTTGTACCCCATTTTTTAGTAGGGTTATCTGGTTTTCTGGAGTGTAATTTCTTAAGTTCTTCAAATATATTGGATATTTGTCCTCTATTGAATGTAGGATTGTGAAAGATCTTTTCTCAATCTTTTGGTTGCTGTTTTATCCTATTGACAGTGTCCTTTGCTTTACAGAAGCTTTGTAATTTGATGAGGTCCCATTTGTCAATTCTTGATCTTAGAGCATAATCCATTAGTGTTCTGTTCAGGAAAATTTCCCCTTTGGCCAAGTATTTGAGGCTCTTCTTCACCTTCTCTTCTGTTAGTTTCAGTGTATCTGGCTTTATGTGAAGGTCCTTGATCCACTTGGACTTGAGCTTTGTACAAGGAGATAAGAATGGATCAATTTTCTTTCTTCTACATGCTGACCTCCAGTTGAACCAGGACTATTTTTTGAAATGTTGTCATTTTTCCACTGGACAGTTTTAGCTTCTTTATCAAAGATCAAGTGACCATAGGTGTGTGGGTTCATTTCTGGGTCTTCAGTTCTATTCCTTTGATCTTCTTGCCTGTCTTTGTACCAATACCATGCAGTTTTCCCACTATCTATAGTACAGCTTGAGGTCAGGGATGGTGATTTCCCCAGGTCTTTTGTTATTGAGAACAATTTTCTATATCCTGTTTTTTTTTTTTTATTCCAAATGAATTTGCAAATTGCTCTTTCTATCTCTATGAAGAATTAAGTTGGAATTTTGATGAGGATTTCATTGAATCTGTAGATTGCTTTCAACAAGATGGCTGTTTTTACTATATTAATCCTGCCAATCCATTAGCATGGGGAAATCTTTCTGTCTTCTGAGGTCTTCGATTTCTTTCTTCAGAGACTCAATGTTCTTGTCATACAGATCTTTCATTTGCTTGGTTAGATTCACACCAAGGTATTTTATTTTATTGTTGACTGTTGTGAAGGATGTAATTTTCCTAATTTCTTTCTCAGCCTATTTGTTTGAATTAATTTTATACTCAGCCACTTTGCTGAAGTTTTTAATTATGTTTAGGAGTTCTCTGGTGAAATTTTTGGGGTCACTTAAGTATACTATCCTATCATATGCAAATAGTGATATTTTGACTTTTTTCCTTTCTTATTTGTATTTCTTTGACTTTCTTTTGTTGTTTAATTGCTCTGGCTAGGAATTCTAATTCTATACTGAATAAATAGGGAGAGAGTGGGCAGTCTTGTCTAGTCACTGATTTTAGTGGGATTGCGTCAAGTTTCTCTCCATTCAGTTTGATGTTGGCTACAGGCTCTCTGTAAATTGCTTTTACTATATTTAGGTATGAGCCTTGAATTCCTGATCTTTCCAGGACTTTTACCATGAATTGGTGTTGAATTTTGTCAAATGGATTCTCAGCATCTAGTGAGAGGATCATGTGGGTTTTTTTTTTTTTTTTGAGTTTATTTATATACTAGATTACGTTGATGAATTTCCATATATCGAACCATTCCTGCATTCCTGGGATAAAGCCTACTTCTTCATGATGGATGATTGTTTTGATGTGTTCTTGGATTTGGTTTGAGAGAATTTTACTGAGTATTTTTGCATTGATATTCATAAGAAAGAATGATCTGAAGTTTTCTTTCTTTGTTGGGTCTTTGTGTGGTTTATGTTTGAGTGTAATGGTGGCTTCATAGAATGAATTGGGTAGTGTTCTTTCTGTTTCTATTTTGTGGAATAGTTTGAAGAAAATTGGTATTAGGTCTTCCTTAAATATCTGATAGAATTCTGCACTAAAACCATCTGGTCCTAGGCTTTTTTGGTGGGGACACTTTTAATGACTGCTGCTAATTCTTTAGGGTTTATGAGAATGTTTACATGGTTTATCTGATCCCTATTTAAGTTTGGTACCAGGTATCCATCTAGAAATCGTCCATATCATCCAGATTTTCCAGTTTTGTTGAGTAAAGGCTTTTGTAGTAGGATCTGATTTTTTTTTTAATTTCCTCAGTTTCTGTTGTTCTGTCTCTCTTTTCAGTTCTGATTTTATTAATTTAGACACTGTCTCTGTGCCCTCTGGTTAGTGTGGCTAAGGGTTTATCTATCTTTCCGATTTTCTCAAAGAACTAGCTTCTGGTTTTGTTGTTTCTTTGTATAGTTCATCTGTTTCTATTTGGTTAAAGAACTAGCTTCTGGTTTTGTTGTTTCTTTGTATAGTTCATCTGTTTCTATTTGGTTGATTCTTGCCCTGAGTTTGGTTATTTCCTGCCATCTATTCCTCTTGGGTGTATTTGCTTCTTTTTGTTCTAAAGCTTTCAGGTGTACTGTCAAGCTGCTAGTGTGTGCTCTCTCCAGTTTCTTTTTGTAGGCACTTAGAGCTATGAGTTTTCCTCTTAGCACTGCTTTTATTGTGTCCCACTAGTTTGGTATGATGTGTCCTCATTTTCATTAAATTCTAAAAAGTCTTTAATTTCTTTCTTTATTTCTTTTTTGACCAAGTTATAATTGAGTAGAGTATTGTTCAGTTTCTAGTTGTTTGTAGACTTTTCATTGTTTTTGTTATTATTGAAGACCAGCCTTCATCCATGGTGATTTATAGGGTGCAAGGGTTTATTTCAATCTTTTTGTATCTGTTGAGGACTGTTTTGTGATCAGTTATAAGGTCAGTTTTGGAGAAGGTGCCATGAGGTGCTGAGAAGAAGGTATATTCTTTTGTTTTAGGCTGAAATGTTCTATAGATATTTGTTAAATCTATTTGGTTCATAACTTCTTTTAGTTTCACTGTGTCTCTGGTTAGTTTCTGTTTCCATGATCTGTCCATTAGTGAGAGTGGGGGTGTTGAAATCTCCCACTATTATTGTGTGAGGTGCAATGTGTGCTTTGAGCTTTAGTAAAGTTTCTTTTATATATGTGGTGCCCTTGCATTTGGAGCATAGATTTTAGAATTGAGAGTTTATCTCGGTGGATTTTTCCTTTGAAGAGTATGGTGTCTTTTCTTATCATTTTTGATAACTTTTAGTTGAAAGTTGTTTTTATTTGATATTAGAATTGCTACTCCAGCTTGTTTCTGAGACCATTTGCTTAGAAAATTGTTTTCCAGCCTTTTACTCTGAAGTAGTGTCTGTCTTTGTCACTGAGGTGAGTTTCCTGTATGCAGCAAAATTCTGGGTCCTGTTTAAGTATACAGTCTGTTAGTCTATGTCTTTTTATTGGGGAATTGAGTCCGTTGATATCAAGAGATATTAAGGAAAAATGATTGTTGCTTCCTGTTGTTTTTGTTATTAAGGTGGAGTTATATTTGTGTAGCTATCTTCTTTTGAGTATGTTGGAAGATTACTTTCATGCTTTTTCTAGGTTGTATTTTCCCTCTGTGCGTTGGAGTTTTCCATCTATTATTCTTTATAGGGCTGGATTTGTGGAAGATATTGTGTAAACTTGGTTTTGTCATGGAATATCTTGGTTTCTCTATCTATAGTGATTGAGAGTTTTGCTGGGTATAGTAGCCTGGTCTGGCATTTATGTTCTCTTAAGGTCTATTTCACATCTGTCCAGGATTTTCTGGCTTTTATAGTCTCTGGTGAGAAATCTGGTATAATTCTTATAGGTCTGCCTTTGTATGTTACTTAACATTTTCCCTTTCTGCTTTTAATATTTTTTTTTGTTTTGTGCATTTGATATTTTGATTATTATGTGGCAGGAGGAATTTCTTTTCTGATCTAGTCTATTTGGTGTTCTGTAAGTTTCTTTTATGTTCATTGGTATCTTCGTGGGGAAGCTTTCTTGTATAATTTTGTTGAAGATATTTACTGGCCCTTTAAGTTGGGAATCTTCACTCTCTTCTGTATCGATTTTCCTTAGGTTTGGTCTTCTCATTGTGTCCTGCTTTTCCTGGCCATTTTGGGTTAATAGCTATTTTCATTTTGCATTTTCTTTGACAGTTGTGTCAATGTTTTCCATGGTATACTGTGCAGATGAGATTCTTTCTTCTATCTCTTGTATTTTGTTGGTGATGCTTGCATCTATGACTCCTAATCTCTTTCCTATGTTTTCTATCTCCAGGGTAGTCTCCTGTTGTGATTTCTTTATTGTTCCTACTTTCATTTTTAGATCCTGGATGGTTTTGTTCAATTTCTTTACCAGTATGGTTGAGTTTTCTTGCAATTCTTTAAGGGATTTTTTTCCTCTTTAAATGCTTCTACCTGTTTACCTGTGTTCCCCTGTATTTTTAAAAGGGAGTTATTTATGTCCTTCTTAATGTCCCTTTTCATCATCATGAGAAGTGATTTTAAATCTGAATCTTGCTTTTCTGGTGTGATGAGATGTTCCAGACTTGCTATGGTTGGAGAACTAGGTTCTGATGATTCCAGGTAACCTTGGTTTCTGTTGTTTATGTTCTTATGCTTGTCTTTTGCCATCTGATTAACTCTAGTGCTACCTGCACTCACTGTTTCTGACTGGTGACTGTCTGTCCTGTTACCTTGCTTATGTCAGAACTCCTCAGAGTCCAGCTGTCTCTGTAATCCTGTGGTCCTGAGCTCCTGGGTTGAAGAGCTCCTTGGACTCAGGCTCCCTCTTGGATCCTGAAATTTGGAGATTTCAAATCTATAAATACTGATGGGCAGTGACACAGATACACAGTTATGCATCTTGGCATTTTCTGAAAACCTTTATTTTCAGGATATGGGCACTCTGATCTTTGTCTTGAAATAGAAAGAAAGCAATCTCTCACAGTGTCATGGCCTCCCTATTCATCTCAGACTGGATCTTTTTTTTCTGCATATAGTATCATGGCTTATCTTACCTGAGTCCTGTAGAAGTCTTTGGTACCCTTTTTATATGATACCTCAGTAATATTGCTCTGTTAGCTGTACAAATCACATGCCATCTCTTCTATTCCTCTGCTCTTTTGTACTTTGTGACTAAGATGTTAGTTCTCTTCTTTCCCTCATCTTCACAATCCCAAATCACCCAAGTTCAAGAATTCTGCATGTCTGAAGTTAGTTCAGACCACATTTTTTAATTGAGTAGCTATTTTTAAAATGTAATATTTTATGATAAGAAAAGGCAGAGTATTGATAATTCTACAGGGAAATTCCAAAATTGAGAAAAATCAACAACTCACATAATTGAGGGAAAGAGGATTATATTCAATTTTCTAAGTAAAGAGAAAAAAGGAAAATGTGTAATGTTTTTTTTAAAAGGCCTACTTTACAGAAAGTTAATTTGGTAACAGAAGCACCTAGAGTAGAGAGATACAGAATGAACCAGAGTTCAAATAAAAGTTACACAGTTTTTACTAAAAATTTTTACATGAGATTTATTTGAGAAGAATTTTCTCTTATGTTGAATAAGGAAGAAAAGTTTTGGTGTTCTCTAGAACACTGGTCCCATAAGTGTATGAGAGACAAGCATAGAGTAGTGACTTTTCTGCTACAATATAGCACAGATTAGTTTGGACGTATACAGAATTGAACCACTTCCAAAAACTTATGAGACATGGAGTCATCAAGAAGCCTGCAAAGCACAATATTTGCAGTATAACCATTTTATAATAAATCGAATGCAACTCAAAATCCTAAAATGTCAAAATGACTTTGGCTTTGGTCTGTGGGTTCTTTTAAAATGGACCAGAACAGGCTCAAATGATTGGTGGATTTCATTGAGCAGGCTGTACACATAAATTTGTCTCCTTTTGTTCAGGTCATCTGACATAATTTCTGAAAATAGAAGTAAACACAAGGAAAGTATAAGCACCATTAGACTGCCATAGTCCTTCCAGTACCCAGATATCACGTGTTTCATTTGCTTCCTCAATGATAGTGCTGTACTTAAGACTCAGTAGAGAAATTCAATTTGTTCACCTGCTTTTGTCAAGAGTTGAAGGATAATGGTTAATGGAAGAGATAGCTTCTTGTAGAAGGAAAGCTTGGGATGAAAAAGGAAAGCAGTCTAGACCTCAGATTGTAAGAGCTAATAATATTTAAGAAGGTGAAAATCATAGATAAAACCTGTGGAGATGTCTCAGTGTGTAAAAGCACTAACCACAAAAGCATAGTAAACTTGACTTTGAATTCCAGCCTCAATGTAAAAGCTAGACACATAGCCTGTGCCTCTGCAATCCCAGGGCTCTTATTTGTAAGAATATGATATAAGTGAATCCTTGGAAACTTGCCGTACACAGTGGCATAACTACAAAATCCCCATTTCAAACAAGATGGAAGAGTAGGACTGACACAAAAGGTTGTCAATTCTGACTTATTTGTGTCTGTAGAGTATACACACAAATTCATACACAGACATACATACACACAGAGACACATATATACATATGTGATTTGAGAGAGAGAGAGAGAGAGAGAGAGAGAGAGAGAGAGAGAGAAAACATTCCTCCAGGGATGGACAATATTCATGAATGAAATATGAAATATAAGATGTCAGATTCTGAGTTGACTTGTATATTGTCATTAGCTCACTACTAATATATTTGTAGATTGTAACAGGCTTATCTGGAACCTAGCTGAGTCATTGAAAAACAATTAAATATATGACAGTAGTTATTCAAAATTGTCATGATGACTTACTATCACATACACTAGTAAAGTTCTAAACAGACTGCTCAGATATGGTTGTAATCTACCAAAATACCCAGAAATTTGTCCATTATTCTTGCATATTTTCTGGTGTTGTATAGCTTTTTCTGAGAAAAGAAGACATATAAGTGGACAGCTATTTGTGGCTTTGAAGCAAAGCCACATCATGCTTCTATTTTTTTTTTCAACAATGTGGTCAGCACTCAAAACAAATGCAAAGTACTAAAACAGTCTCCTACACTTAAAAAATAGTCACAGAGCATACTGACGTGATTTAGTGCCAGATATAATGATTTAGTCTTCTTTAAAGTGCACTAAAAGATTAAGTAAAACAAAAAAATGATTAAATATAGATTAATATACTCAAGGGCAATCAGCCAGAGATGTAAGGAGACACTGTGATAGTAATCCCTTTAAAAAGTTAATTGTTTGGTCTGATTTTCATAGACTTCCTTTCTCATCTTACTGGAATTTGTTTGTTTGTTTCAATTAAGGAGTTATTGTCATGTGCAGTGCAGACCAGGCACCTTGAAAGTGTGTGTGGGGTGTCCATTAGGTTGACGCTAACAATGGCAGATGGGCACCGCATCCTATTTCTGTTCCAGAAGACATCCTTTAACTGTAAAAATGTTATGGAAACACCAACTGATGGTAAACTTTACGTCTGGTACAGACAATGGCAAACTGAAAGTGACATTAAAAAGCTGTCTTGGGAAATGGTAAAGGGATAAAGCAATAGATTAAAAAAAAATAGGACAGTCTCTTAAAACTGGGCCAATTATGTAGCAACTAGTGAACTAATCCTGAAATAGTAGCAAAAATGGAGAGTAGCAGCCCTTGCTAGCATGCTGACATGGTTTGTTCCCGGATTCCCATGTTTTAAATATGCAGCTTTAAGCAAGGTTGAAGAACAGAAAAGTAAATCCTTACTAGGGAAGGACTCAAATGAACTATTTAAGGTGCATCAACACAGGATTCAACACTTAGTACATAGGCAGGTTATGCTTAGTGAACAAATTCATTACTTCTATTTGAGAAAGAAGGTTGAATACCTTTAACTTCACCTAGAGTAAGTACAAAATTTCACTGTTATAACAAGCAGGCTTAACATCCTGAGGAAAATCTATTCCTATGTGTTATAATGCTGTGATTATAACCAACAGAGCTATTAACATTTCATTAAATTTGATTTAAAATAATTTCTGCCAGATACTTGATCTAAAATGTGTAAGCATGAGAGACAAATGTAATTCATAAATTTTCTTTGTAAAGTTAAAGGAAAATTTGGGAAAAATGAAAAAATCTAGGGGGACTAACCTCCAGCTGGGGCCCAAATGTCTAATGAAGGTATTGTATGCTGCTGCTGGAATTTGGGGGCAAAGAATTAGCTGTGAGCTACTCATTTAGAATAGGGAAAACAATCACCTATTTACTTAACAAAATTTAGTCACTATTCCATTCTGTTCCATTTCATCTATCCATCTATCCATCCATCCATCCATTCACCCACCCACCCACCCACCCACCCATCTACCCATCCATCGATTCATCTGCCCGCCCACCCGCCCGCCCACCCACCCGCCCATCCATCCATCCATCCATCTATCCATCCATCCATCCATCCATCCATCCATCCATCCATCCATCCGCCCGCCCACCCATCCACCCATCCACCCATCCATCCATTCATCTGCCCGCCCACCCGCCCGCCCACCCACCCGCCCATCCATCCATCCATCCATCCATCCATCCATACATACATACATTTATCCATCCATTTATTTATTCAAAACCACTCTGCATCTTGCATACACGATGTTAAGGACCCACACCCTGGTTTTCTCTAACTAGCAAATCAGGCACTTTTCATGTATAGGTAGTGCCCAACATAAATCAACCTTAATAGCTTAAAAAAATCCACATGTGATTAAAGAAAAATTTTGTTTAAACTTCAGACTATAGAGACTATGTGGGGGAAGGAACAAAACCTAAGGTGAAAAAAACATTCTGAAAGCAAAGATTGTAGTAAGTGTCATTTGGTTAGAATAGCAGCTCACAAAATTCCTGATGTGTTTGTGCTTATTCAGCATGAATCTGTTTCCATTTTTGTTGCAGCAGGTGCATGCTTTTTGCCATTTTTCTCCATGGAGTGAAACCTTTTGTGTGACTGTCTCATTCCCGTGGTTTTCTTCTTGCTTGACCTCCATCCCCCAGCAGCAGCTAATCTATGTTTGGAGACAGACGCCAGACAGATTAAAAACTTCAGAATCTTTATTTCTTCCATGGCTTGCAGACTGAGCCACTTCTATTCTGACTCTTTTTGATGTGTTCGTAGTTTCCCTTTACAAAATTTCTTACTCTGGCTAGGTTGGAACATTCCTGGCACCAAAGGAAGGTGCCATGTTGGTGTTTTGACTTCTGAATCTCCTACATTCTGACACAAAAATACAGATAAAGTCCATTAAATTGTTCAAGTATACAGCACCAAAAGAAATGGAAAGAAGCTTGTCTAAGTGGTGACAGAAGGATGCTGGATTTTAATATCGGTTCTGCTCTTTCTTTCCATTAAGATTCTGGAAAAACCTGAAATTCTTTTAGATCCATCTTGTCCTTTGCAAGATAATATAATCAAACCTAGCTGAGATTTCATTATTATGTCAAGATTGAACAACATATTTGAAATTGCTTTAAAATCTTAGTTATTACTTAAATTATTATTATTATTATTATTATTATTATTATTATTATTTATCACCATTTGGTGCTATAAAAATACTAGATATGTCAGTAAGATGCAAGATAGACCTAATACCCAGTCTGTCATTTTGTTGACTAAGCAGAACCTCTGTCATCTCTCCTAAATAAAAGACTTAGTTCTGAACCTGGCTTTTTTTTTTTTCTTGGCTTTATGATGAATGCCAGCTGAAAACCATCCTCTCAAATGTTTTCTCTCAAAGTAAATAGCAAGGTTTGTCTATGAGACTATAAGTTTTCAACTCCATCAGAAATCCAGAATGACTGAGTTAACTGAGATTATGGGAAGCACAAAGCATAGCTTCTAAAACATAGCCAATTTATAGAGACTGCTGGATAGCTGGACAGTCCCTATAGTACAGAATGTTGGAGCATCTGATGTTCAGCCTTCTGGCCCAGGATCATCTGACAGACCTAGTGATGCAGAATTATTAAGGGCTGATTACTCTGTCTTGGCAGATATAATCAGTCGACTATTCTGCAAGTGTGTCTTTTTCTGGACAGTATTTTGTCTGTAGATGGAAAGAGGCAATTCTTAGGTCTATCTTGCACCTTACAGACATAAATTAGTATAGTTATGCTCTAACTGTATTTTGAGAGAAAAGTTTTATTTTAACAGGAAGGGTGATATGTAGGAGGAGCTAAGATGGGAGGAGTACAGAGAGGAGGAGTAAGGAGAGGAGGAGGAGAAGGAGAGGAGGAGCTAGGTGATAAGAGAGAAAGAGAGAGGGGGGCCAGACATGGAGGTGGATATTCACATGTCGCCGCCAGTCAAAGATAGTTGAATATATATATATATATATATATATATATATATATATATATATATATATGGTATTAGGTTACACTTCTGATTGATATTGAGCATTACCAAACTTATAAAGCCTTTGGTTGACATTAAAAAAGTTGTATAAAAGCAAAAATGAGAAGGGGGTATGGGATAGGGGTTTTCTAGGGAGGGGAAATAGGGAAAGGGAATGGCATCTGAAATGTAAATAAAATATTCAATAAAAAATAAATTAAAAAAACCAAAAATACTAGATATGTTTATCAGCTTTAGCACTAATGATACACTGTGGCATAAATAAAGGCAATTCTGTGTCTGTTTCAACCTCAAGCACCTTTCCAACAGAAAATATTTTCAATAATAGAAAAATGTGGTTTAATGACAACTGAGGTGTTAGGCTAACTTTGATGAAGGGTATACATGAATATAGAGAAAGGAATAGCTGTGATATGGTGAATAAACATAGTTTCAAAAGGATATGGAATAACTGAGTTATTATTTATTAAGTTCTTAATGCAGGCAATCCCAGAGGGACAGTTGGTTTGGGTGGCATTGGAATGAGTTGCATCAATATGTAATATTTCAGTTAAGGGATACTGAAGTGCTGATGTTTTACACAGTAGCTGGGAAGATGAGGGTATATTTAAGGAGGGCACTGGCTAAGTCCACCAATAAGGCCTTACTCAGTATATTGGCCTAGGGCAAAAACATGACTTTGGAATTCTGTGAGATACTGCATGAGACTGAGATACCAAATTTGATTTCTCCATTAGGGAGATGGAAGGAATGAGTGGAAGCAACAAAACAGAACAATTTTTGGGAAAGTAGAAGGAGAAATAGTTCTGTGTAATATTGCAGAGCAAGGCAGTCTCATGTAAATATTCCTCTTGTTTTCATTATATGCCAAGCCCTGCTAAAAGCTTTATAATTTATTCTATTTTCACCCTATAATTTTTTTTTGTGAGATTAAGACTATATGGTTGAAAGGTTCACACATCAAGTATAGATTAAGTGAATGTAGAAAAAAAAAACTAAAATCTGCAGAAATCATTGAACTTAACACCAGAGTTTGAGGTCTGTGGTTGGTACAAGCCTACACACTTTGTATGATGTCTTATGAAGTCAATGGTATTATCTTTAATTTTTTAACAAAAAGGAAATAAAATCTTAGTGATATTAAACAACTTCTTCAACATACAAAAAGAAGTTGGGGTTAGAGAAATAAAAGTTCCCACTTTTATTTTGTATTTTTACAGCTACAAGTGTTATCTTTAGACATTAAGTTAAATAAAAGTAACCCCAATTTATGAATTCAGGGATGTATTATAGTCTGTAAGGAGTACTGATTTTTATGACACATAGGCTTCACAAGGGGTTCAGTTTAGACTACACGGTGAGTAAGAAGTAAGTAGCTATCAATAGTTCTTTTTTTTTAAACACATAGAAATTTTAATTTCCATTGAGAGCAATGGGTTTACATGGTTACCATGATTTCCTCTTATTATGTGCTCTGAATTTTCTTTCAACTGATTTAAGCCTTGGTTCATACTATTTTGGGAAGCACAGCTGGAAGTCAGGAGCTGCAACAATGTGCTAGTTTTATTCATGACTCCTAGTACATAAGAGAAGGACAGCAATGGCTGAACTCACACAATTTAGGTCTAAAGTCCAAACATAAGCATGTGAAATATTTCATTGAAGTGAACTTTAATTTTAAAAAAAAAAAAGGAATCTGAAAAGAATTTTAAAAAGAAAATGATGGTAAGATTCCTAAAGAGGTGGATTTGTTTTAGTAGATGTTATGTCTTTGTGGATGGTATTTTACGGGCATTGGCAGGAATCTGTTTAATAATGTTCTATTAAGCCAGTGCCTGCTGAGTTGCTAATAGTGAGAATATGACATGTTTGACAACAAAGGACCAGAGGAAGTCAAGAGTGCTGTTGGCCTGCCCTCTGAATGCAGTTAGTTTAGAACTTTTCAATGTTTCTTTTCTCAGACTTAAAAATTAAAATGATTTATTTATAAGACCATTTAGTTCCCTTTTTGGAGCAAAATATTGGATATCTTTCAAGAGGTTAAATTTCCTCATAGAAAGCCTGAAAGCCAGAGGCTCCTCTTTATTGATACTGTGATTTTCCTTATTTAATTCCTTTTGAAATAATTATGTGTATAAGTCTCTTGATTTTGACACAGTTTGGAAGGAGGAAGCAAGTTTCTTGAAACAAACTGCCTCTTGTTTTGTCCTTACTGGAGCCATGATTACTTTTCACTACATACAAACTAATCACTCCTTTGAAACATATTTCATATTCAAATTACATTTTATAATGTCTTCATATCAATAACATTTGAGATTCTTATGGGTAATGCAAGGATTAAATCATCCCTATGGGAGAATATCCAAATTAGGTTTATGTGAATTAAAATTTTTGTCTTTAACATGGTTTTATTGTGAATTTCAGAAATTAACTTGATTTTTTTGAGAAGGTGCCCAATTTTAACCTAAAATGTATTATTTCTGATCTAACTTGCCTGTCTCTGCATGCTTACAAGCTTCAGTTCACAACACTGTCAGAGCATCATGGTTATAATGAAGCCATGAGTGGTACTAGAGATAGACATGCACACTGCACAGAGTCAAGGCACATAAGCTATAGAACTCTTCAACTCTCCAAAAAGTTTACTAATCTTAGGAAATGGTAAGATGGGTAATGGGATAAAGGCACTGGACACTAAGCTTGACATTCGAATTTGACAATTAGGACCCTGTTGATGGAAGGAGAGAACTGGCTCCCAAAGCTTTTTTTCTGACCTGTAACACATGCACACCAGTACCCACTCTCCTCTCACTCAAATGAATAAGTGTAATTCAAATTTTGAGTAGTGTTTCTATCTTATATAGTTGAGAAATATTTTTAGGCTTCTTACACTGAGGCATGCAGAACCCTGGATATATTCCAGATAGTTGAATATAATCTTTTGATGCTTACTTTTTATGCAGACAGATAGTCTAGCATAAGATCATTCTTTTTAAAAGCTTTTGCTGCTGATTATGAATGTGTATATAATGCATTCTCTTTACTCTTACTTTGTTGGGGGCCGACTTTTAGCAGAAAGCGGCTATCAGCTTTGCAGCCATCTTGAGCCATATACCCTGACATGAGAACTGAGGCATCATTACTTCCCATGTTCTCTTATTTCCCTCCCACTTCTAACAACCCTTCCCCATCCATCGCTGGTTTGGAATTATCCATTAGATCCTAGCAGGTTCACTGGTGGGCACACAACTGGAGACAACTCCAGCCCTCCAAGAATTTATCTGGAGACAGTTCAATAATGAGACCTCAGGATAGCTTACCCCTTTCCCAGTCCATCCCTGACTGTTGACAGACCCATTAGAAAGTATCTGCCTTGACTTGTTGTATTTTCCCCTGAAGTTAGCAATGCCCTATCTTCTGGTTCTTATATTCTGTCTTCTCCTTTTTACACAGTGAAGAAAATAAAAATAAATAAAAATATTTCTCAAATATGTAAGATGATAACTCTACTCAAATTTGTGTGGGGCAGTATGGGTTTTGCTGTGCACACGCTACAGCTTCTCTGTAGGTCAGAAAACAACGTTTGAGAGCCACTTCTCTCCTTCCATCAGCAGGGTCCTAGGGGTCAAATTCAAAGGTCAGGCTCTTATCTCATTACCCATTCTACCAGTTCCTAAGATTAGAATCCACCCCCCCCCAAGTCACAGTGTAGACGGTTATATTACAGATAAAAGAAATGTCTTGTTCAAAGATGTGCACTTAAATTTACCCTCAGCACCCTGAGAAGCCATTAGAGTCTGTATTCATAACTGTTGGCTGGAATGAACAGTTTCTCTCTCATGCATGCCTTGGAATAGCAATAGGAAGGTAGTTTGATGATATCAGTTTAGCTAAGTAAAAGAATTAATTAGATCCCCGAGACCTATGACTCACCATTTCTCTAGCTATTGTTTTTTTTTTTTTTTTTTTTTTTTTTTTTGGCTGGGTTTATGTACCAGGAATGGATTGTCCTCAGTGAAACCTTAAAGCAAATAAGCGAGTGGTTGACTATCTCCATAGCAGTCATGTATGTCACTAGTGCACAAAAGCACCTATCTCCCCCTTGTAAGCTGGCATTGTATGTAAGACTGTTGATGCCTTTTCTCTTCTGGTTCCATGCATGACTTCTTCTGGTACTATACAAGCTAGCCACCAGGGAAGAAGCTTCCAACTTACTGCCAGTCTAAATAGGTTCTTATAAAATTCTGGTGGGCCAGCAAAAGGAATGGTAGGAACTGCCATAATTTTGTTGTCCCATAGGGATTCCCTGACAAACAGCTCATCAAAGAGGATTTCGTTTAATAGACATTAAGATTTTATTTAATAATGGCCTAAAGATTATAGGAGCAGAACTGTCCATCCATGCAGAACATGACCTTTCAAATTCATTTAAAAATATACTTTTAATTTAAGGTTTTCACTGGTATGAGCTTCTTATTGATATGAAAGTGAGACGAATATTGATACTCTCATAGGCATTGTACCTGCATAACACATTTAGGAATACAAGGCTTAGACCCAGTCCTTCTTTAACTTTTTTAACAGATTCGAGATGGTTAGCCTGTGAGTTAAGGGACTATAGCAAATTCATGGCTTGGAGTTTATTGTTAGGGTGTTTTCTATGTGTTATCTAGAAATAGCTGAGAGGAGTTAACAGACAACAGTCCAGATTACCTTACATGGATAGTTGGTTTTCAAAACGTCAGAAGTCCACAGAATTGACTTTACAAACATTTTTGTAGTAATGTTCATTTTGATTAGAGACCTGTCTGCTCCTGACAGCTTCCTGTATTGAATTCTAAGAAAAAATTGATTATTCCTAATTGTACCAGTGAGGTACATGATAGTCCTAATACCCAGTCCATCATTTTGTTGACTAACCAGAGCCTCTGTCATCTCTCCTAACTAAGACACTTAGTTTTGAACCTGGCTTTTTTCTTGGCTTTAGAATGAATGTCAGCTGAAAACCATCCACTCATATCTTTTCTCTCAAAGTAAATAGCCAGGATTGGCTATGAGACTATAGGTCTTCAACCCTGTCAGAAATCCAAAATGACTGAATTAACTGAAATTATGGGAAGCACTAAGCATAGCTTACTGAGAGGAAGAGAAGGAGTAAGGAGAGGAGAAGATGAAGGAGAGGAGAAGCTAGATGATGAGAGAGAGAAAGAGAGAGAAAGGGTGGCATGGAGGCAGATGTTCACATGTCTCCACCAGTCAAAGATAGTTTATATATCTAGGTTGGGTATTAGATTACACTTCTGATTGAGCATTACCAAACTTATAAATCCTTTGATTAACATTTAAAAAATTGTATAAAAGGAAAAAGGAAAAGGGGGCATGGGATAGGGATTTTCTAGGGAGGGGAAATGGGGAAAGGGGATGGCATCTGAAATGTAAATAAAATATAAAATAAAAAAAAGAAATTGAGCATCTTTGGAGTTACTCCAGTTGTGGTGAGACAGCCACTAGACAAGAATTGCCTCTTTCCATCTACAGACAAATTACTGTCCAGAAAAGGACACACTTGCAGAATAGTCGACAGAGTAATCAGCCCTTAAAAATTCTGCAGCACTAAGGTCTGTCAGATGATCCTGGGCCAGAAGGCAGAAGAACAGACGCTCCAACGTTTTGTAGTATAGGGAGTGTCCAGGTGTTCAGAGGTCTCTATAAATTGGCTAAGTTTTAGAAGCTATGCTTTGTGCTTCCCACAATTATAGTTAACTCAGTCATTCTGGATTTCTGATGGGGTTGAAAACATATAGCTATTGACCTTAAGAGAAAAGACTTGAGTGGATGGTCGTCAGCTGACATTCATCCTAAAGCCAGGTTCAGAACTACATGTTTTAGTTAGAATAGATGACAGAGGAGCTGGTTAGTCAACAAAAGGATGGACTGGGTATTAGGACTATCCTGTACCTCACTGGTACAAATTGGCATAATTATGTTCTAATTGTATTTTGAGAGAAAAGTTTCATTTTAACAGGAAGGGTGAAGTGTAGGAGGAGCTAAGGTAGGAGGAGTACTGAGAGGAAGAAAAGGAGTAAGAAGAGGGGAGAAGCTAGGTGAAGAAAGAGAGAAAGAGGGGGGAGACAGGGAGGCAGAGGTTCAAGTATCTCCACCAGTCAAAGATAGTTGTTATATCTAGGGTGGTCAGTGGGTTACACCTCTGATTGAACAATTCCAAACTTATAAAGCCTATGACTAACATTATTTTTAAAAAATGTATAAATGCAAAAAGGAAAAGGGGGCATGGGATAGGGGTTTCCTAAGGGGGGTGGGGAGGAATGGGGAAAGGGGATGCCATCTGAAGTGTAAATAAAATATCTAATAAAAAAAAGAAAAAAGAAAAAAAAGGAAATAGGTTTTTTTTTTCATATCATGTATTATGATTATGGTTTCTCCTCTTTCTATTCACCTCAGTTTCTCCCCCACCATCGCCCTCTTAACCAGAGCCAAAGGGATGGAGACACCAAGGAAACAGGCCTTTTAAAAACAGTTTATATGTGCATTTGAATAATGCACATATAAACTCCCAGAGACTGAGGCAGCATGCACAGAAGCTGGAGGAGTCTGTACCAGATACAATTCTAGAACTGAAAAAAAGTGAACACATGGTCCGCATCTCTAAACCAAAAGCTTACAGGTCCTTTGCATATCGACTGTGGCTACCAGTTCTGTGTTTTTCTGGGATTCCTGTGTGTTCCAGTGTGTGTGTCCTTTGCATTCATATGTTCCTGGTGCTTTATCTGTGGCTCTTCTTCTGTTTTGTTCTATTCTAGTTTGTTTATTTTACTATTATTTCTTAGATGCCCATTTGTTTCTAATGAAAGACAATCTGTTGTTTGTTTTGTTTTTGTTTTATGAATGAAAGCAATTTATTTTTAAATTTTGTATCCTGCTCCTTTGCTGAAAGTTTAATAGCTTCTATAAGTTTTCTGATCTACTTATTACTTTTTTAATATTTAGAACTAAATAATGGGCAAACAAGGAAACTTTGACTTCGTTTGTTACATGTTTACTTGTTATCTTATTGCTTGAACTAAGACTTTGTATAGTCTATTGAATAGGAATGGCAACAGTGTGAATAAAGCCCCATCTTGTTCCTATTTTAATATAACTGCTCATTTTTTTCTCCATTTAGCATGTTCTTAGTATGAATTTTTCATATGTCACCTTTATTTTGTTGCTGTATGTTGCTAAAGAACACCTTGGTTTGAAGAGGGGTTCTGTGAGAAGTGTCTGGGAGTAATGAAAACAAATAACTCAAAGTCAAACGTGGCTTCAAGCTAGTGGCCTATGCTCTGCTCCAGACAGCTTTCCAGTCTGTTTTCTTTCTGTTCTGCTTTCCTTTTCTCTGATCTTCTCTCTCTGGAGAGCTCCAGACAGCTCTCTATGTTCTGCTCAAGACGGTTTTTCAAGCAGTTCTCTCTTGCTATTCTAAAACATTTTCTGGATAGCTCATCTCTTGCAGATCATAAGCACAGCCTTTCATTTTTCAAGTCAACCCAGTTATTTACTCCAGGTTTCCTTTTTATTATTCTATGAATCAGCATTCTGTGACCCCAGCCCTTAATTCTTAGGAAACAGTAAGCACACATTCACTTTTAATACTGCAAAGGAATTCAGAGATCTGTCTGCTTCTGTTAAGTACAGACAATAAGCTATCTGGGTGGGACCCTGTCTTGAAATTATTATTCCTACTGTGCCTGGGTCTTGACTTACTGTGTCCTAGGCTGACCCTGAACTCAAAAATCTGCCTGCATTTGTATTTGCCTGTCTTTGTATCTTTCAGACAGGCTTTTTGTATCTTTCTGACAGGCTGATTCATAGTGTAGCTGCTTTCTGTTCTTTTAGATCTCCAAGGCTCCTTATACAATTCATATTGCATTCTTATATTTTTGCATAGTTGAAAAATTATGTTTTTTTGAACTCATGGTTTTAGAGTTCTTTTATGCAACCTTAAGAACTGTCCTGAAGGTCCCAGCATTTACCATTTTGTTAAGACATTAGCCAGTGTCCTTTGAGCATGGTTTAAGCATTCCACATAGACAACAAAATCTGAAGATGCTTAGGTCTTTTCTCTAAAATGGCAATGTACTTGTATAAGTGTACACTTGTATGTGTATAATGTCAAAGCTTCTTATTGTATAGCTTAGTGTCTCTAAGTATCTCTTGATGATTTGCAATTTCTAATGACATACAAAAGGTAGGTAAATAGTTACATTTATTGGATGATAATAAGTGTCCATACATGTTCATGGTTTATACATTTACAGATTGTGTTTCATTATCAGTTGACTGAATGCTCAGATGCATGTTTCACACACATGGAATGCCAACTGTATGACCAAATAAAGTGTACATATCCTGAAAAATCCTTAATGGAAAATGTGATGCTTACCTTTGGAGGTAGTTAAAATGAGATTTTAGAAACTGTGTAATGATCTAGAGGAAAATTAGCTGTAGTGTTTTCAAAAGCATTGTTATTTGATTGGGTAGAATATATGCTTCATGTCTTAAATTTTATTTTTGTTATTTTAAATTGTGTATATACTTTTTAGTGACAGGTGGTATGTTACATCAGTGCAGCTTACACAACAGTGTCATTGCATTCCATTACAAATAAAGTTACAGAAGGTTGTGAGCCACTGGACATGATTGTTGGGAATTGAACTTGGCAAGTGAAATGCATACTAGTAAACTTTTTAACTGCTGAATCTCTGCTACAACTCCTACTTGCTAATTTCTACTTTGTTCTCATGGTCTATTTAAGACAATCTCTTTTTAAAAACCAATTTAAAAAAAATATTCCAAAAAAAAAAAAAAAAAAAAAACTCGAGGTCTTTTAAAGAGAATGTTTAGTTTGCTAAAAATTAGTAAAATCAAACAAAAAATCAATAACAACTTTCCCAAAATGCACCTAAATATAAAGCCTCAATAATTTTTATCCAAGTGGCTATGACAAGTGTCTGTTAGACTCAATACTTCTCTGTTGTTTATAGGTACACATTGGTGGATATTTTGCGTGCCATCTTACTTTCTTTAGAAGCCATGATTGAAGACCCAGAGCTTCAAGTAAATGGTTTTGTTTTGATCATAGACTGGAGTAATTTTACTTTCAAGCAAGCTTCTAAGCTTACACCAAGCATGCTGCGACTTGCAATTGAAGGTCTTCAGGTAAGGGCACATCACTGCTATTGTTTCTTTGTCTCCTGTGTGATACTTGCCTTGTATGTTAGAATATTGGATATCTTATGGAATAATAAAACCCCCAAACCAAAGGTTATAGATTTTTAGTACAAATTCTCAAAGAAATAATTAAATAAGGATCAAACAAACAAAGAGAATACAGGATGAGAGTCTTGTAATAAAGAAGGTTTGTGATTTCTTGCAGGAGCCTGCTTTATGTGGACACATAAGTGCTGAAGGATGTCTTTGTGCACTTGGTTAAGATTGTCATCATGTTATTTACTTGCTGATTCCTATGCCCAAAGAGTTGACTGCAGACTGAACTTTGGTTTTGTTGTTCATATGGACACATCTTATTTTGTAAACACACTCTCTCTCTCTCTCTCTCTCTCTCTCTCTCTCTCTCTCTCTCTCTCTCTCCTTCTGGTTGGTTCATTAAAAAGCTGATGGCCTATAACAAAGGCAGTAGAAGGTGGAACTTATGAGAAGAGATAAAAACTATGGGAGTTAGGCATGGGAGGCTTTGGCAGCCAAACAGAAGAAGCAGCATGCCGGCAAGGAAGGAGATATAATTAACCAGCCATGTGGCATGACTTGGATTAGTATAAATGGAATAATTTAGTTACAAGCAAATGAGAAACAATACCTAGTCACTATTTTTGAATTGAGGTGGTCACAGAAAGTCCTATAGTTACACATGAATATAAGAGTTAAATGGATATTTTTGTCTTGATACATGGAACATACAACATTAATTTTTTGGTTTTGATGTAGTAATATTTAGAATTGTTTGTTGTTGATGTTGTTTTAATTTTTTTGTTATGTTAGCAAATTATCAAAATTTTGTTTAGTGACTATTAAACTAGTGAATTTGAGGTTGAATCATGCTAACTAAAATTCATCAATGACTCTCCTGCTCTTTAAGGTATAAAAATATTTGCTTTGAAACATTTCTTTAGACATAATTAGTTATTGATTGTTATCTCTTCATTGGTAAACAAGGGCTGTGATATACAATTTATATAATAATGGTACACCTTCCTTGAGAATACTATTTAACTTGCTAGGAATTATAAGTTGAAAAATAAATCATTATGCATGCATAATCCTTCTCTGTAAGTTTTTTTTTTTTTATAAACTTTTAGAATGTCCTATTGCTCTTCCTTTCTACTACTTTCTACTTGCATAATTTGTAGAACTGGTTTTTGAGCGGGAACATTTGTAAGTTCACTAAAATGATATTATTGGTACTTATTTCACATAGCCCCAACACACATTCTTGACATACTCAATTTAACATTAATCAGTCAGATAAAATCTTTATTTTAAAATAACAAATTATAACTTAATGTTCCCTAATGGAAGATGCCACTCTTTCTTTAAATGGTAAAGAAAGCAAAATAATCTATATCTCATTTGCTCTTTTCTGGGGTGTGCAGGCAGTTACACTGAAGACCACGTACCTTTTAACAAGGTGCCTCCTCTTTGCTGAAGGACACCTTAACTAAATTTAATTCAAGTTTGTGGCCTGCCTTTGTACAGATTTAGAGAAACCATTCTTCTTCACAGAGGTTTATCCTAAAGCAAGAGTCCTGACTTGCTCTCGATGAGCCAGCCTTGCCACTGTCTTATCTTTTTATTACTCCCCAGAGACTGTTAATAAGAACTGAGAGAGGATAAGCATAATGCATAGTCTCCAGTGTGCCTATCATGCAAGTGTTCTTCAACTTGCAAATAAAACTGATTATCCCTAACTGCCACATAACATAGAATGATCACTTACCACAATTCTTATTTCTGTTTAGCACGGGTCTCATTTTTATTTGTATGGAAGCTGGGGTAGGCCTACAGTTATGGGAACAATGGGGAACTCATATGACATTCAACACATGTTAGATGGGAGCCCCTTTAATAACTTCATAAGTTATTGCTGAAAAAACAAGCATCATAGGGTTTTGTGGGAAGTTCTCATTTTTGTGACTATTGTCAGAACTTTAAGTGCTTGGTGTGAACCCAGCAGGAATTACATATTAAATTATCATATTAAAACTGTGTTTGTGGTTAGAGAGAATGATCTCCATTCTCTGCACAGGTTTCTATTGTACATGTGGGGCTTCCTTCTCTTCATTCTTTATAAGATTCTCAGCCACCCTTTTCTCCAAACTACAGACTCTGTAAGCAGGCTTAAATATCCTGATTCACAGCTGTATTAAAGAAACAGATATTTTAAAAGAGGGGACTTCTTGAGAATGTGTTTGACACCCTGTATGAGTTTTTGCTCTGATGCTGAGATAAAACACCATGACCGAGACACATATGGGAGAAAGAATTTATATGGGCTTGTAGTCCCAGGAGGTTAAATGTCTCTGATGATAGAGTGGAGGCAAAGTGACTTGAGCAGAAAGTTGGGAACTCATAACTTGAGCCCACCAGCTCAAGGAGAGAGACAAAATGAAATTATGAGTCTTTAAGCTTTCAAGAAAGTCTGACTCGCCAGTGACACACCTCCTCCTAAAAGACCACACACTCCTAAACATAACCAAATGACCAACCGAGATCAAATATTCAGATATCTGAGCCTCTGGGAGGGGCTGTGGGAAAATCTCATTAGAACCAGCACATGATGTATCGAGATTTACCTTCAAATTATCTTCAGTCTAAGTTGATTGCTTCTTGTATCTGTGTTTGTATCCTAAGATTTCTAAAAGTTTTTCATTGTGACACAGCTGGGCTTATGGTTGATTAGTTGATAACTGTGACTGAAGTAACAGAACCTGACTTTTAAAATTAAGTCTTTAGTTAAGCTTGCATTTACTATTTAGGGAAAAAAAGTATTACTGAGCATTTCTATATATTCAAATAGGTTGTTTTATATGACCAGAAATAAGACTACCACCACTACCAAAACAGTAAGTCCCACCAACTAAGTCAATTACAGCCATTAAGAAATTTAGACTCAGCAAAAGTATACTGCGATTCTGCTATAATATGACTTGTAATTAGATGGATATAAATGACAGTCTAATAAAAATGTATTCCAGTAAGCCCAATGGACAATGGGACATTTGTTTTAATGCCGTTTAATTCATGGATGCCATTGTTTTGAAGAGGGCATGTTTCTCTTCTTCTGAAGTCATCTGTATAATATGTCATTATATCACCTGCTCACTTTTTTCCCCCTGAAGCACACTATTTTGAGTGACCTGAGTAGAGTTAAGATCTCATAGCTACTTTATAAAGATACATGGAAAATAGCATAGGTCCACATGTGGTCACAGGACAAAGTCAACTAAGAGAGTTTAAGAAGGGTGGATACAGGATATGCTCAGGAGCCAAACATAACTACATCCACATGGCCACCCTGCCACACATCAAGTACTTGTGAAATTACATACCACTCTAGGTCTTTACACCAATGTAAAGTGTTATTATGCACCTAGCAGGTGATATCTTAGCTAAAGTCAGTCTGGATGTGTGGATCAGCTGAGTTTTCAGGTGACTTTTTTTTTTTTTTTTTTTTTTTTTTTTTTTTTTTTTTTTTGGTAATGAGTGTGTACTATATTTCCTTTTTGAGAAGTTTGAGAAATTGGAAATTCAGTAATTCCTCAATCTGAGAAACTCTAGTTGATTGACATTGGGAATATAAATAGTCTCTTTTTCCTCACCTTGGGTTTTATGTTGCATATAAATAAGTACATTTTTTAATGTTTCTTCCCTGTGGTTAGACAGGTTCTATGTAATTTCACAGTGGATATAAAATAAAATACTATTTCAATTGGAGAGCCAGAAAAAAAAAGAGTGAGATGATTTACCTTGGAGCAGTTTAGTATTTTGTTCTTTGATGAGGTGGGCAATCCGGCCATAGATGAAAAGGTGGTGTTTGTGAAGATAGTGTTGGCTTGGAAGATTGTGCAAAACTTTGCTAAAGAAACAAGAACAAGAAGGGACTTTTAGGAAAGGGGATATCCAGAAAATACTTTGGACAGCACAGAACTAGAGAGAATTGGAAATATATAGTGAATTCATTCTGATGTGGCTGCAATAAGAAGTGGATTGAAGTAGATGGGATCAGAAAGGCAGGTTAAGATCGCTGGGATAGAAGCCTTCAAGCTGTGCTCTTTGGCCAGAAGACACTTCTGGCTCTCTAGACAGAAGGGAACTGGGTCAAAGGAATGTCTTGATCATTTTTCTGCTTTGGAAAGATTTTATGAGTAAGAGAAGAAATGTGGGGCAAAGAATAAGAAACCAGATCCTGGGAAATCCCAATCTATGCCTTAGTCAATCAAGTTCTTTCACCGCAGTGAGTTTAAGGCATTTAGCCACACTTTCTCAGCTGATTTATAGTGTTGAGTCCAGGTTATCTGAGTCTGGACATCAATGCCTGTCCCAAGGGTTGTTTTCTGTTGTTATTGTTGACTCCTGGATTGACTCTAAGAGATATCAGGTAGCTTAAAGTTACCTCCAATCCTCACATTTAAATACACATGAATTATTGACTCATTTCTAATTAAGTCACAAATGACTGCCCTATATTTTTCTACTTTGTTGATGTTCACTGGAAGATCTGTTGTCTGTTCTCTAGTAAATAACCTTCTTGATTTCCAACTGACTAATTTTTCTGGCATATAGCATGAGGATGAAGGGATGGACATATTTTGTTAGTATCCAAGAGACCATTTATCAATACCACTATACACTAACACGACATTTAGTTTTAGTACAAAGGGGGTTTGTATGCTTTGTCTGTAAAGAATAACAAACATTTTCAAAGCACAAAAGGCACCAAATGTTTTGCCCAACACAGAGCCTTTTCTTGATAGGTATGGCCACCATTAGCTCATGCCTAATATGAAGGAAGAATATATTCAGGTTTCTTTGGAGAGAAAGAAAAGACAAAATTGTCTTGCCGCTTACAAGAATTTAATTGATTAGTGTAGTCATAGAAACAGGAAGTTTCATTGAAAATCAATATAAGATTCAATTAATGTGACTTGGAGACTTAAGGTACCTTCCTGGGAAGCCAATTAAAGCATAACATGTTTGAAATACCTGGAATAGCTCAGTCTTTGAATTCATAGTGAAGCAATAATGTTCTTTTTGAATATATTTTATTTCTCTTGATCTATTATTTTCTTGGAAACTTCTTTAGTAATGAAAAAACAATTTATAAAAATTTTAAAATCTGTTCTCCTCCTCCCAGCATTGCTTGCTGCCTTTCAGATATGCTTGTCTGTTATTCTCCTTGGTGCTATCCTGCTGGGTCTCTGCTTTTGCTTTCACAATTTTCCTGGAATCCCCTAATTCCATCTGCATAATGCATCCAAGACAGGCTGGCTAGCAATGGGGTTGGCTGTGACAAGAGGCTGAATAGATCTCTGATTGCTACATAAAACTCAGATGTAAAATACCTAACATGGTGCCAGATACTCCAAAATTCCTTATTAAGTAGGACTTGAGAAAGAATAAAGAATATGCTATCAATTCACTAGCCCTTTCCTTTGACTCAAGGACCCTGCTAACTCAGAGAGCTCTGATCATTCATGCAGAAGGACCAAAGAACACTGCCACACACATCGTTATTCTGACTCTTTGGAAGCCCAGTTACACAGGGTATCTTCCCAAAATAAAAGTATATGCTAATGACTTGGAGCTTTGCGGTTGAAGGCCAGTTAGTGGAGGAGCGTCATTAACTTCAGTGTAGATTTAGCTCATTCCATCATCCAAACCCTTTGTGTTAATGTGGGTAGCTAATGAAGCCACATGTGTGCAAGCACATGTTTAAAGAGGCTAAGGAAGAATATAAAAAAGAAACTGTGGGTGTTGATGGACTTAATGCTTCAGAGTAAACCTACAGACTGCGTTACCAGTGTTCCTTATGATGGTTGCTAATCTACTAGTAGTTTTCAGGTATATAGCATTTGAATAATAGGTAGATACATCTTTCTTGCAAACTATTTTTGAATTATAAGGCAGCATTGACTAAACAGTGTTGAAATGATACCTGTCTTGAAAACAACCACATAGCCTCATGATTTGTATTTATTCAGACCGATTAGAGGGAGGAACATTTACTTCCGCACTTTGTGTGCACAGGCAGAACTATAATGAGAAACAGTGACAATGGCAGTGTAAAGAAAGTCACATTTTCCTCATCTCATGCATAGCTGTCTGAGATAAGTATGCTTTCTTGCAGGAAGTTGTTACTTTGCCTAAAACAAAATGAGTGAAATACTGAGAGTGCTCAATTTTGTGATGAGATGTGTTTGAGTTTTGGCTGAAAGTTTAATTCTCAGAAGTAGTTCCCAATTACTCTTAAAACCTGACATTAGGTATATAAAACCTATATATAAATTCAGTTCAATGAATGGTCAAGACACTAACTAGTACACCATTTTTCTATATACATATGTGTGTGTGTGTGTGTGTGTGTGTGTGTGTGTGTGTGGTCAATACATTTTTTACTGGATCAAAACTGTTATCCATTTCTTATGTTTAATAGAAAAATCTGTTCAATACACCTACTTGTGGGGACATAGGTGTTAAACTTGAACAAATTCAAAGATGCGTGCTGTAGAGTTACTTAACCCATATTTGATGAGTAAAAGAATAGTAGTAATTATCAATAAAACTGAGTACCTGTCTTCTTTCAACCATTGACAAAGGCATTAGTTTCATTTACCTTCAAATGCTTGAACCACTTAAGCTACAAAAAGGACGTAAAGAAATTATACTCTCTTTTTCTACGCCATTGAGGTTTTGATCAATGGCTAGAAACCAATTCTCTATCATGAACTCAAGCATTGAATGAGCTATTCTGAATTTCATTTCTTTGCCTGTGTTTAGATATATCTAGAGCTAGAGGACAGAGATGAGTGAATGCAGCTTCTTTTATTCATTCCAGCATTCATATGGATGCATTGGGCATCTAGTCCTCTTAACAGAACCTCGTTTTTTTTTTTTTTTGTTTGTTTGTTTGCTTGTTTTTTTTTTTGTTTTGTTTTTTTTTTTCTGTATCTTCAAGTCAAAGCTTTTAGTGCCAGGAGCTTCCAGGTCTGGAGCAGAAACGGGTTGAAACAGGACACAGAGTAGGTGTGGCTTTAAAGACTGATGGTCTCTGGACGTTCTAGCTCTTTAACTATACTGAATGCTGATGATAACTTCTAAAAAGTCCTAAAAACCTTCTTGCTTATTCTGAGGTTTAAAAGCTGCTGGTTTAGGTGATTAACACCTATAGTCTAACAGACACAAATTAAGTAATCTAGCCTTTGTTCTATCTCTGCAAGAATTGCTCAGCTCTAACTTTCAGCCTGATACTTGAAGTCACAGGAAGAAAAAAGGACAAAGTGATTTTAGCATTTATTTCTGAGTTGTAAAAGTTTCCTATGAAAGCTCTCTAACAAAAAGGGGAAAAGTGGAATGAATGAAAAACAAGGATAAGGGAAAATTCTTCTGCCTCCTCTCTTTGTTCTTTTTGCACACATCTTCAGAATATGTGATCATATGGTAAAAAGTTCATCACAAGTTCACACATAAAATCAAATTATAACTCGCATAAGAAGTTTACAACAGAGAAGGTTTACATGCATATCCATTAGGAGTAATTATCTAGCTAAACATTCATCACCTGTCACAGCTCCATAAGTTCCTCAAGAGTTAAAAACCATAACTAAGTTATTACTGAAGTTTTGTATAGATAAACTCAGTCAATAGTTTATCTTCTGTCCTAGCACCTATAATAAATGGTTATTTTTATGACCTTTTGTTAATGGTTATATTACCTCTTGAAATGTGCTCTGAATAGTAGAAAGTCACTATCTAGAAGTAATTGACTGGTTACATGTGGGAGACTGACAGAGTTCTTATTGTAGTTTTGACTATCAGAAGAGACCTAGTAGCAGTTCCACTATAAAAGAGCTTAATAAATATTGATGTAATTGTAGAAATTCTTATAGAATCATCATAAAGAATTGAAGTCATCTATTTGTCTATAGTACATCTTCATAGATCCGCAGAGATGTACTCAAAAGGGCTAATACCTAGTGATTGCCATATATGTTTCATAATAACAGGAAAAGCATATTAACAGCAGGAATCTTTTCTAATTTTTTTCCTGGGCCTTGTGTATTGTAGCAAATCTGTCATGGATTATTACAATCTGAGGGAGACCATCTCAGGAAGATCACCTGCTAGTTATTAGCTTGTTTGCTCCTTACACTGGAGCTGGGGAGATGGCTCACTGGGTAAAGTGCTTCATGCACAAGCATGGGTACCAGAATGGAAGCATCACCAGAATCCACATAAAAGCTGGATGAACAGCATGATCATTGTGATCCTAGCTCTATGCAGAGAGATGGGAAACTTAAGAAGGACCCCCTGGAAGTTTGGTGTCCAGTCAACTAGATGAGGACAGGAGTTCCTATCTAAATAAGGTGAATGGAGAAATGATTCCAGAGGTTGCCCTCTATTTCTATCCTCTGTGGCAACAGTGTGCCTCCATTCCCAAACATGATCCTATGGAGACATGTGTGCATACACACACACACACACACACACACACACACACACACACACACACAGAGCTAAATATGAATATCCCCATATAGTTTTAAATATTACTTTGCCACCTTAGTGGCATCAGGTCTAATTACAGACAGATTTATACACTTAGACTTCAAACTTATACTCAGTGTTTCTTTTCAGTTTTTTATCTTTTGGAAACTTAATTAAAATCTTTTGAAATGTCAATTAAAAACACTATTTCATTTTTCTTATATTTAGAATTCTGGTATGATATTGCCACAGTCTTGGAGGTGGTAATTATGTTATCTAGTTGATGAGTAACACTCTGGTTCTGTTCTCTTAAGGTTGTTCTAGAAGTTTAAATATACCCCATCACTCTCTGTTACTATTCTGAGAGCCATTTCCCCTAAAAGTGGCTCTTTTTTCTTTTCTACAACTGAAGAAGCCAGGATACAGTCATAAGAGGAATGCTACCTTGGAGCTTTTCCAGGGAAATGTTTTATGCACAAGTAATTGTATGGTGTTTCTCTAGTCTGAAGTGGGTTGCATTTTAAAAATCTCACAAGCAAATGGAATGATAAATGAGAGAAAAGCACTTAACTGAGTGCTGGCTGCTGTAACTGACAAACCTACGTACATACATCAACTATTTATTCCATGAATTCTGTAGGCATTTGCTATCAGCAGATGGTGCTGCTCCTGAGTCAATGGACTGGATTTCTTCCTCCTCATTGTCTGCCATCTTTTGCATGCACTTTCCAGTGACTTTTCTCAGTTTCATTCATTGACCTTGTAAGCTGGCAAACTTGAAAGCTCACAGTCGCAGATCTCACAAGCCAGATTTGTAAGTAGTATGCATGTTGTCTTTGGCATTCTCTTTGCTAGAACTGAAATGTTCTCTGTTGCAAAAGAAGAAGCAAGGCATCCCCGTGACACCAGAAAGAAGTAGCAGTCTTTCACAGTACTAAACAGTGGAGTAGCTTTGGTGACTCTTCAATCAGTCCTTTAAGGAAAGTTTTGCTTATGTTTATGAAAGGAAGAGATAATTAGATCATTTTAAAGGAACTTTAATTTATATATTTAAGTACAAAGGAGTAAATATATCATTCCTATAATTTATCTATGTCTTTATTACCATTTTGTACCTAAGTAGCTTTGCATAATTTGTAGGCAATTTCTATTTTTCTATGGTGGCATAGTATGTCTTTGTAACAGCTATAGTGTAATCAGTCCAGCATTCCACAAGTAACTTTTATCTCTAAACGATAATACTTCGTAACATTTTTAATATAAAAGGACAAGAAATAAATCATCCAGATTCTCCCTCCTCTTTGTGGTACCCATGTGTGTTAATGTGGATGTGTGTACAATGGGGGCCAAAGGTTGATACTGGTTCATTTCTCTACAGCTCTCTACTTTATTCTTTCAGCAAGGCTGTCTCATTAAATCTGGAACACAAAATGGAAGACTGGTTAGTCAATGAGATTTAATGACACACTTGTTTCTACACTCTCAAAGCTGAAGTTTTAAATGCCTGTCACCGTGCTGGACTTGTAAATGTCTCCTGGAGGTCTGAACTTGGGTTCTCATGCTTGGGCAGCAGTCACAACTATTTCCCTAGAGATACTTAATACCCAATGTTTCTTTTGAGTTTTTTTTTTTTCTCTTGGGAACTTAATATCTTTTGAAATGCCAATTAAAATGCTATAATTTTAAATTATTAAGTCCTCTACATTTTTAAGATTGTTTCTAGAAAGCTCTAAATTTTTAAGGTTGTTCCCAGAAAGTTGTATTCTTGGTTATAGAAAACTGGGGCCAATTTCATGGTCTAGGTATAGTGAGAAAAAGCGAATGAGTCTGGGAGAACCTGGGACTTGCAAACAAATTTGAGAATCAGAGAGTTGACAGAGTAGTTGTTATTCAAGTCTGAAGGTCAGAGAAATATGGATAAAAAGAAGAGTCTGGTACAAGACACAATCTGAGCCCAGGACTGAAGGAAGAGAAAACCTGAACAAGTCTAAGACAGAGAGTGAAAAAATAAAGAGAGGTCCAGAGGCAGTTTTTGTTTTTCTTTTTTCTTTTTGTTTTATTTTATCTTTTTTCAAATACATATTCTTTATTAAAGAAAAATTTGGTTAAGCACCCAAACTGTGTGTTGTTACATTGCATGTACAATAAGAAAGGTGGCTGTAACACTAGGTGATCACGTACTTAACTCTAAAGTCAGCAGTGGGAAATGTAAAGAAAAGTAACAACTACAATGCAGAAAGGGTGCACTAAGGAGCAGAAGGCAACAGTCAAAGCAGTGATTGGAGATTTCATAGTATTGCTATAAATGCCTGCTTAGTATTTTTCTTTGTCTTTAATACTTGAGAATGTTAATCGAACATATTTAAGTATATAAATTTGCAAGAGATGGCATTTATAGTATCCTGTGGACAATCCACTTAATGTTATGGTGAAAAAGCCAAGAACAGTTTATTCTTTTATTCAGGCTTTTAATCTATTTGAATTTCTGTCTTCATTTTATTTCTCTCTAATGTTAAGCATCAATTTGTTTTATTTTTTAAACTTTTAAAATTGAATATACATTCTTCTCTTATACAGTACACTCCACCTCAGTTTCCCCACTGTTCACTTCTCCTAGCTTCACCCAGCTGCCCCTGTCCCACATTTACTTCAGTTCCTCTTCAGAAAAGAGTGATCTTTACTCAATCTCAAATGTTCTCGGAAGTGTGTTTTTTTTTCTTTATAAAAGTTATTTTGGTTTTACTGAGATATGGTTTGGCCTCTAACTCACTACGTAGCACAGGCTGGCTCAGACTAGTGCCAATTCTGTTGCATCTTTCTCCCAAGTGCTATATTTAGAGGCTTGAGCCACCCCGTCTGACTACGTGTGCAAAGATGTATATTTATGTATCTATATGTGTTTCATATTCTGACTTTTATGTGATAGATGCCTGTTTTGTTGTTTTACCAGAGGCAGAAAGAGTATGGATGTAGATGGGAATTTAATGTGGGAGGGGGAAGGAGAAGGAAAACTGTAATCAGAATACATTGTATAAAAAGCCTATTCTCAAATACATATATATATATATATATATATATATATATATATATATATATATACATCTCAAATATATATATTTATACACATACATATATATTCAAAATGCAAACATATGTTCAAATGGATTTTCCTTTGAAATCAATATTCCATAGTTTTCACGCATCTATTGCTTCTGAGAAGAAGTCTGTCTATAAACAAAGTCTAGTTTCTCTGCTAGCTCTTAGGACAATTCTTCATGTCTCTGTTTTATAAACATACTTCTGAACAATGAATCTTTTCCCATACTCCCTACATAAACTAAATTGATGGATTCATGAACTAGTTAAGAAAACAATTTCATTGTTCTTTTCTTTCAATTTGTCTCCGACTTCTTTGTAATGCTTCTGCATCTTGGATTCCATATTTGTGTTCACAATCTTCTGTGCTGTATACCATGAGTATGTATCATAATTATAGGTATTTTATTAAACCTAGACAATTTAGATAACTGAAGACATACATGTAATTATAAAATTATATAGAACGATGGTATATTATCTCTTTCAGTACTCACATCATATACATCTATTTTGCAGTGCCACAAAAGGTGCTGTAAGAAAAGTCACATAGGTGATGCCTATTTTTCTGACTCATAATAGTAAGATGATAATCTGATGACAATGATGGAGTTGATGTTCTTTGATAAGCATGAAATTTTAGGGTATATTGACTTATATGGTGAAATATGAAATGAACTTATTGTCAAAGTTTTAAGAGACATATCAAGAACTCTGGATAAATAAATCTGAGCAGATGGAACTCACACTCTAAAAGCTGAGAATGTCATTTTCCTTTGCAGTACTGTGGGTAAATGGGACACTTTATCAGATTTCAGATAAGCTTGGTAAACTCGCAGCCTCTCTTGAGAGGGAAAAGGGGAAGCTTGCCTTCACTATATAGGACCCGAGAGTGGATACTCAAAGCCCAATTGAAAATGAAGGCGTAATACCTGGAAAGTCAGAGCTTAAGATGTGAAGAAAGTAGGATCCGGGGGCTCTCTGAGCAATCACTGAGCTCCAAATTCAGCGAGAGATCGTGTCTCAAAAAATGAGTTGAGAAGGCCAGAGTTGTTGCTCAGTGTGTAAAAGAACTCACTGCCCAGAATTGAGGACTTGAGTTAATATCTTTAGCACCCATGGAAAAAGTGAGGCATGTTTATACATACCTCTAACTTTAGTGCTTCAGAAAAAGGGGTTAAACGAGAATGGAGGAAAGAGGCCCTCTTGTGCTTGCTGACCTGCAGCTTAGCTGAGAAAACCATGAACTCCATGTTCGATGAGAGATCCTTTGAATAATAGAGTTATAAGAGACATTTGATGGCCTCCTTTGTCATGTGCATATGCATGTATAGCAACACAAATATCCATGCATGCACACACACTAACCCACACAATGAAGTGGAAACCAATTGATAAAGGTATGGCGTTGAACTCTGGCCTCAACATAGCAAGCACTCATGTGTACTTCCTTCACACACACACACAGACACACACACACACACACAAACACAGACACACACACACACACACACACACACACACACACACAGACAGACACAAACACATGCACAAACACACACACAACACTTTTATACACAAATATACATTTATACACAGAAAAAATATAGATGAGAAGACAAAAAGGTTTCATTTAAAATATTCAACAAAACAAAATTAACAAAGGAAAGACAATGATTTCAATAAATGTTTGAATACCACGCCTCATTCTTACCCTGAACCAGTCTTCAGACTTCAAATCCACAAAATAAAAAGTGAAGATTTCCACCCGGAATAGCATGAAGCACAAGAGAACTGTTCATTGCTTTTTAATTTTTTTGATGGGAACTCACTTAATCCAGGCTAGCCTCAAGCTGGTTCTATAGCCAAGAGTGACTTTTGCTCTCCCTGTTTCTATGTCTCTGTGTTGGAATTGAAGGGTTTACTTGACAATACCCAGTTTTTCTGGTTTTGAAGTTCAAACCCTTTGCCTTGTATATCCAAAGAGACTCTATACATCTAATTGATACTTCCATTTTTATATAGATTCACTGCCATTTATTCGGATCACAGTACACTGGAATAAGGAAGTTACAAAGTCATTTCTAGGGCAATTGAACATGACCCAAGGTAACATCCATATCTGGGGACATAAAACACTTTAATTGAAATCCTCTATCTACATTTAGATTTGGAATCTGTAGGAACAAGAAAATTGAAAAAAAGTGGGGCTGAAAAAAGTTGACTTGTGGTATGTGATATACTCATTTGATCTTGGAGTTCATTTCTGCTAGGGGCTAGCCCTGGCGTGGGGGATTCTTTCTGTCAGTTCTTCTTGAGGTAGCGGAAGGTAGGACTTGGTTTTATGAGATTTGGGGGTAAGGCTTTGTCTTAAGAGTCTTCTAGGTGGGAGAAAAGGAAAAAATTCTACTCTTTCTGGGGAAAGAGAAAACATTCTATCTCTCTCTCTCACCTCTTTGTCCTCAGAACTTATACATCTTTCAGAATACATGATTACATGTTACAAAGTTCATCACAACTTTACACAAAAATTCAAATCATAAATTGAAATAGAAGTTTGCAACAGAGAATGTTTACATGCATATCCATTAGGGGTAATTATCTGGCTAAACATCCATCACCTGTCACAGATCCACAGGTTCACTGAAGGTTTAAAACCATAAGTTATTAGTGAAGTTTTGTACAGATAAACTCAAGTCAATATTTTATCTTCTGTCCTAGCACCTATAATAAATAGTTAGTTCCCTTTATATGACCTTTGGTTAATTGTTTTACAACCTTTGGAATGTGCATAGTAACTTAGAGTAGAAGAAAGTCTGGTTACTATCTAAGAGTAATTAACTGGTGACATTTGGGAGACTGGCAGAGTTCTCATCACAGTTTTGACTATCAGGAAAGGACCTAATAGCAGTCCCATTATAAAAGAGCTCAATAATCATTGATATAATTTTAGGAATTCTCATAGAATCATCATTAGGGCTTAATACGTCATCTATTTGTCTATATAGCATCACTGCTAGACAGTATATCTTTATGGATCTGTAGAGATCTGCTCCAAAGGGGTGTGCTATTACTTAGTGATTGATATATATGTTTAATAATAATAGGAAAAGCATATTAATAGAAGGAATCTTTCCTAAAATGAATCTCTTACAGCTTGCTGAATAAGGGATCACCTGTTGCAGACTATATAATAATCCGAAGCAGGCCATTTCAGGATGGTCACCTGCTAGTTATTAGCTTGTCCCATTATGGCTCCTGACACATTTCACTTGTCTTTGGGGAAATACATAGCTAGAAGGAAAGTCTTTGAGACCAGTAACTTTAGTGAAAGCTGAGTTGTATACAACACTCTTCTTTTCAAAATTTCAATGTGGAAAAAAAGAAAAAGAAAACAGCACTGGGGCTGTTATTATGGAAGTGGTGAACTTGTTATGCAAAACAAGTGGAGTGGCACAAATGGCTGGCTATACATATAAGTGCAGTGGGTTCCCAGATTTCTCTCTAGTATCGAGGGTTACAGATCAGTGCTGATAGTTTAACCTGGGATTTTTTCAAAAGTCATGTTCAGAGGGAACTTTCCCAGAGGTTCTATTCCTAGGGAGTCTACAAGCACAAGGAGTCAGGGCATTATAGAAATCAACTTTATTGTCTCCTTTCTTCTATTCTGAGCAGCCCTGCAGGACCCCAACCTGGAGAATTTTGTGGGATTGGTGAGGCCTTTGCTGCACCTGTTGTATCTCTCTCTTTCTCTGGCTACTTGGCTGTTTCTCATGATTTTTAAAAATTTACTTATGTATTTACATCTAAAATACTGCCCTGCTTCTTGGTCCCCTCTTAAAAGGTTTCTTTTTCTGCCCCCTTCCTCTTTACTTCTGAGAGGATGCCCTCTCCATATCCACCCACCTTGGTGCATCAAGTCTCTGCAGGATTAGGTGTATCCTCTTGCACTGAGCTCAGATAAAGGAGTACTCTGCTGCCTGTGTGGCCGGGGTCTTGGACAAGTCTATGTATGCTCTTTGGTTGGTAGCTAGTTCTCTGGGAGCTCCCAGGGTTGCAGGTTAGTTGGGACTGTTGGTCTTTCTATGAGGTTTTGATTCCCTTCTGTTCCTTTAATTCTTCTCCTAACTCTTCCATAGGGGTCCCTGACCTCTGTCCAATGTTTAGCGGTGGTTGTCTGCATCTGTTTCAGTCAGCTGCTGGCTAGAGCCTCTGAGAAGATAGCCATGCTAAGCTTCTGTCTGCAAGCACAACATGACATTGTAATAGTGTCAGGGGTTGATGTCTGTCCATGGGATGAGTCTCAAGTTTGTTTGTCCAATGGTTGGTGTTTGTCCATGGGATGAGTCTCAAGTTTGTTTGTTCAATGGTTAGCTATTTCTTCAGTCTCTGCTTCATCTTTGCCTTTATATTTCCCTTGATTATGATGAATTCTGTTCTTGAGATGTAAAAGATGTTCCTTTCATGTTGAGGATTTACAGATAATATGGGAAATGTTACATATTGTGTGAAGTGGAATACGACATATGTGACATAAATGAATGTAAACCAATGCCATGTTTATGTTGCTAATACACTGAGGGAGAGGAGAGAAAGAGAGGAGAGAGAGAGAGAAGAGAGAGAGAGAGAGAGAGAGAGAGAGAGAGAGAGAGAGAGAGAGAGAGAGAGAAATGAGTGGAATGCATCAGAATGGCAATGATAAAATCTTATCTTTTCCGCTTTCTACCTTCCTAAACTGAACCATTTAGAATAAAGGAGTTTTAAATCATAGATACTTTGTTTCAAAGAGTCGTGGTATATAATGGAAGAACAAAACATCATTTAATAAATCATTATACAGTGTGCTGTGCTTAAAAGTTAGGTTCTATTTAAAAATAGTATTAGCATAATTTGATGAGTTAATTAATAAAACGAAGACAGCTGTAGCTGCTAATCTTAAGGCTATTTTTGCTGGATGATAACGACAATGTTAATTTTTTCCCCTTTGGGCTAATGTCCAGGCTCACAGCCCAAATGAGAGTCACAACAAGATCCAGAGAAGCAGGATCAGTAAAAATCCAAATATATATTATTGGAAAAAAAGCACACATGTTTTAGAAAGTTTGATTTTGAAGCCACCAGACATATATAAAATGCCAACTGTTATTGTAATATTATATTCAGCATACCCTAAGCAGTCTTTGGTTGGAGAAAGAAAGTTGAATTTAGTCCAGTAACCACTAGTAGCAACATTTAAAATAGGACTTATTTTTTTTGCAAATGTAGAATAATATGGCTACAAAATAAATAAAGAAATAAGTTGATGATAGAATAATGGCAACAAATAGCATTTTATTAAGACACATATGCTTTTGCTACATATGTTCTTCCTGTTTATAAGTTACATTCTTGTGTTATTGAAACATTTTGAAACACAATAAAAACATTTTGTCTATGGGAATTACTTACAAATACTGCTCATGATGCCCGGGTGAAAATGCTGGAAAGTGGATGAAGCCTTTTAAAAATGAACTAAATCTTTTAATAAAACATAATGGTTATATGAAGATTTGACAAAGGATGACTATTTATTTGTTTATATGTCTATGTAACAGCAGTGATTAAAGAAAAAAGAGGTCCTCTGAATGTGGGATGGTGGGAAGGTAGTTAAGTAGGAGAGATAGGAAGAAATATACTTATAAGTTAATTAAATAAGCATTCATACATTGCACTATAGACACAATGAGTGTAAGAAATCTCATGGGAAATGTTCTAAGATGGTCAAGAAAGAGAAGCTGAAAAAATCTGATTTGATTGAGCAAAATGGGAGGTTCTTTTAATTTAAAGTATGTATTATAAGTAGATGTTTGGTGCCAAATAGTCAGTCCTAAAAACATACATACAAATAACTCTATATGGACTGGGTAGATTACATTTAAGAATATATATGTAAATGTACATATTATGTATGCAATAATATTTAATAAAACATGAGCCATACATTTGAAGGTATGTGAGGAGGGGTATTATGAGGGTTTGGAGAGAGGAAAGAGAAGAAAGAAACATATTGAATGTAATTAACAAAAGTTAAAAAGGATAATGAAAATCTAATGTGTCATTTATTTTATCATGGTTTCATTATGCTTATACTCAGGAAGCGGGATATTTTAAAGAATAAAAATTATGTTTATGGATGCATCATTTTGTATCTGTGCATGAATGTAAGTGTATATGTGCATGAGTGCAGGTACTCACTGACACCAGAAGAGGGCATAGTGTCCCCTGGAGCTAGACATACAGGCAGTAGTAAGAGTCTCCCAACTTGAATTTTGGGAGCCAAAATCAGGCCTTCTGAAAAAAAAAAAAAAATACATGTTCTCAACTGTTGAACCATTTCGCCAGCCTGAGTTTAGAGCCTTATGTCACAGCCTTTCATAGAGATGACAGAAGTCCATACAGTTCTGGTCAGGACATATTATGCTAAATGGCAGGACACATTTTGTCCACGTTATTTTATTTCTTACCTATTTTCCATCTTACTTTATTCTTTGTCACACACCACTTTGGCATTTTTTTTTTTAGAAAGGGATAAGTAGATTTGTCTATTGACTGACACTTACCCTTTTACAAACGGATGTCCCATAACTTTTTACATACTAATTTCCCTACACAGGTTCTCTCAGCAGACACTCTCCAATTCCTTTGCATAGAGGAGAACCAAGGGTCCTGCCAGAACTCAAAGCCCATCTGGTTTAAAAGATAATGTAATGAACTAGAGGTTTAGACAAAAATAATGGGTTTGAGACCCAATTGAACAAGAGAATTAAAACCTAGTATTGAAAGAGAAATGAGTTGTTCAGATTAAATATCTCTTGAGGAAAGATTTGCAGAAAAAGCTTTGCATTGCACTTCCTTAGGCTCTAGATACATTCTGCCTATCATATTGCTACACAGTGGATTTTTAGAGGAATATATTTGCAAGAATATAAAAAACTCTTCTGTGAAACAATCTCTTAGAAATAGCTCCATAAAGAAGACTGAAATTATAGCAATATTGTTGGCATGGTAACATAAAAGTGAGGAAATTTCACAGAATTTCACCCCAAAGCAAAGAATCACTGACAAGTAACAACCACTGGCGGAAAGAAATGGGCATGTTCCAGGGATGAGACCCCTTATTGATTATCCAATTCAGAGTGTTCAGCCTTGAAACTGTATGCACATCAACAATACAAATGGACTCAGAGGGTTGCATTTATATACAGTTGTGCATTTATACATATATATGTAACAATAATAATCAAGAAAAGAGGCTATCAAATTGAGTGTGAGAGGACATATATAGGGTTTTCGGAAGTGTAGCTGGGGGTAGGGGAAAAGTGGGAAGCTAGAGAAGAGAGAGTAAAATGTGATGCGATTCCATTTCAACTGAAAACATTAAAAAACTAAAACATCATTCTTTTTCTTCAAAAATATGATCAAATATTGCTAAGTCAAAAATAACCATTTGCATGCTTTAACAGTTTTTTCTATGTACGTTTTTAGATTAATAGTTAGGCTCACATGAATAGAAAACAATATTAAAACTTTAGAACCCACTTCCGGTCACCATCTGTGCCCTGGAGCTAACTCTGTGGCACAGCTCTTCTTACCCAAATCATGCCTGGAGCTAGATGCCCAGGAGTGCTGTCATTCCCAAGTTCACAATTCACACGTGAGACCGCCACTTTTGCTCCAATAACTGGTAAAAGAGAGACCCACTAGGAGACCACAGGTCATAGGATCAGTGGAGCAGCCAGGAACAGGATCCTTGCAGTCTCCATACCTGCCCCAGAGCTAACCCTGTGGCACAGCTCTCAACACCCAAATCTTGCACAGAGAGAACTAGTTTCCCAGGAGTCCTGACACATCTGAGAACACAGGCTTACAGACTCACAAGCTTACAGGAGGGACAAGCTTCAGTCAGAGACAACAAGATCAGCTAACACCAGAGATAACCAGATGATAAGAGGCAAGCACAAAAATCTAAGCAACAGAAACCAAGGCTACTTGGCATCATCAGAACCCAGTTCTTCCACCACAGCAAGCAAGTCCTGGACACCCCAACACACCAACAAGGGCAAGATTCTGATTTAAAATCACATCACATAATGATGATAGAGGACTTTAATGCAGGACGTAAGTAACTCTCTTAAAAAGTATAGAAGAACACAGGTAAACAGGTAGAAGACATTAAAGAGGAAACACAAAATTCCTTTAAAGAATTATAGGTAAACACAACCAAACAGGTGAAGAAATTGAACAAAACCATCCAGGATCTAAAAATACAAATAGAAACAATAAAGAAATCACAAAGAGAGACAACCCTGGAGATTGAAAACTTAGGAAAGAGATGAAAAGTCATAGATGTGAGCATCACCAACAGAATACCAGAAATAGAAGAGAGAACCTCAGGTGCAGAAGATACAATAGAAAACATTGACACAATAGTCAAAGAAAATGCAAAATGCAAGCTCATAACCAAAAACATCCAGGAAATGCAGGACACAATGTGAAAACCAAACCTAAGGATAATAGGTATAGAAGAGAGTGAAGACTTCCAACTTAAAGGGCCAGTAAATATCTTCAACAAGATTATAGAAAAAAAACTTCCTTAACCTAAAGAAAGAGGTGCCCACAAACATACAAGAAGCCTACAGAACTCAAAATAGACTAAAGAAGAAAAGAAAATTCTCCCATAACATAATAGTCAAAAAAACGAAATGCACAAAACAAAGAAAGAATATTAAAAGCAATAAAAGTAAAAGCTCAAATAACAAATAAAGAAAGACCCATCATAATTACTCCAGACTTCACACTAGAGACTCTAAAAGCTAGAAGATCCTGGGCAGATGTCATACAGACCCTAAAAGAACACAAATGACAGCCCAGGCTACTATACCCAGCAAAACTCTCAATTAACATAGATGGAGGAACCAAAATATTCCATGACAAAATCAAATTTACACAGTGTATTTCCACAAATCTAGCCTTACAAAAGATAATCAATGGAAAAGTCCAACACAAGGAGGGAAATTATACCTTAGAAAAAGCAAGAAAGTAATCTTCTTCCAACATATCCAAAAGAAGATAGCCACACAAACAAAATTTCATTTCTAACAACAAAAATAACAGGAAGCAACAATCACTTTTTCTTAATATCTCTTAATATCAGTGGACTCAATTCCTCAATAAAAAGACATAAACTAAAGGACTGGATATATAAATAGGCCCTAGCATTTTGTTACCTACAGGAAATGCGCCTCATTGACAAAGACAGTCACTACCTCAGAGTAAAAAGCTTGAAAAAAAAATTCAAGCAAATGGTCCCAAGAAACAAGCTGAAATAGCCATATTAATATTAAATAAAATTGATTTTCAACCAAAAGTTATCAAAAAATGGCAAGGAAGGACACTTCATATGCATCAAAGGAAAAATCTACCAATATGAACTCTCAATTCTGTACATATATGCTCCAAATGCAAGGGTACCTGCATTCATAAAAGAAACATTACTAGAGCTAAAAGCACACATTGCACCCCAAACAATAATAGTGGGAGACTTCAACACCCCATGCTCAGCAATGGACAGATCATGGAAACAGAAACTAAACAGAGCCACAGAGAAACTAACAGAAGTTATGAAACAAATGGATTTAACAGATAACTATAGAACATTTTATCCTAAAACAAAAAAATATACCTTCTTCTCCAAACCTTATGGTACCTTCTCCAAAACTGACCATGTAATTGCTCACAAAACAGGCCTCAGCAGATACAAGAAGATTGAAATAATCCAATGCATCCTATCAGATCTCCACAGGCTAAGAAACTAACAAGAAATATAATGGAAAGCCCACCTACATGGGGAAACTGAAAAACACTCTACTCACTGATAACTTGGTCAAGGAAGAAATAAAGAAAAAATTAAAGACTTTTTAGAATTTAATTAAAATGAAAACACATCATGGGAAAAATTATGGGACACAATGAAAACAGTGCTAAGAGGAAAATTCATAAGCTCTAAGTGCCTACAAAGGGAAATTGGAGAGAGCATACACAGTTTGACAGCACACCTGAAAGCTCTAAAGGAAAAAGAAACAAATACACCTAAGAGAGTAGACTGCAGGAAATAATCAAACTCAGAGCTGAAATCAACCAAGTAGAAACAGAAGAACTATACAAAGACTCAAACAAAACCAGGAGCTGATTCTTTTAGAAAATCAACAAGATAAATAAACCCTCAGCTAGACTCACCAGAGGGCATAGAGACAGCATTCAAATGAATAAAATTAGAACTGAAAAGAGGGACATAACAACAGAAAATGAGGAAATTCAAGAATATCAGATCCTAATGAAAATGCCTATACTCAACAAAACTGAAAAATCTGGATGACAATTTTCTAGACAGATAACAGGTTCCAAAATTAAATCAGGTTTGATAAACCATGTAAACATCCCCATAACCCCTTAGGAATTAGCAATCATTAAAAGTCTCCTCACCAAAACCAGCCCAGGACCAGGTGGTTTTAGCGCAGAATTTTGTGAGACCTTCAAAGAAGACCTAATACCAATTTTCTTCAAACTATTTCACAAAACAGAAACAGAAGGAACACTACCCAATTAATTCTATGAAGCCACAATTACACTCATAACTAAACCACACAAAGACCCAACAAAGAAAGAGAACTTCAGACCAATCTCTCTTATGAATATCGATGCAAAAATACTCAATAAATTTCTCACAAACTGAATCCAAGAACACATCAAAACAATCATCCATCATGATCAAGTAGGTTTTGTCCTAAGAATGCAGGGATGGTTCAATATACAAAAATCCATTAACATAATCGACTATATAAACAAACTCAAAGGAAAAAACAGATGATCATCTCACTAGATGCTAAGAAAGCATTTGCTAAAATTCAACACCATGGTAAAAGTTTTGGAAAGATCAGGAATGCAAGGCCCATACCTAAACACAGTAAAAGCAATATACAACAAATCAGTAGCCAACATCAAACTAAATGGAGAGAAACTTGAAGCAATCCCACTAAAATCAGGGACTAGACAAGGCTGCCCATTCTCTCTCTATTCAAAGTCACAGCCAAAGTAATTAGACAACAAAAGGTCAAAGGCATACAAATTGGAAAGGAAGATGTCACAATATACCTATTTACAGACAATATGATAGTATATTTAAGTGACCCCCAAAACTCCCACCAGAGAACTCCTAACCCTGATAAACAATTTCAGCAAACTGCCTACATATAAAATTAACTAGAACAAATCAGTAGCCA